>NC_087082.1:11169996-11769996 GCF_026151205.1 Bolinopsis microptera | reverse complement strand
TCAGCTGAAACCTCAACCACTACCTCAACCACGATCTCAACCACGATCTCAACCACGATCTCAACCACGATCTTTACTATAAGCTCTGCTGCTACCTCAACACATTTTGAGCAGCTGCCATAGTCACCGCAATGGCACCACCAAAATGAGTGCCGAGACTGGAAGAAGTAACGAGACAGTTTACATATATGGCTAATAACGTCAATACCGGACTGGCAATATGCGGTTTAAGGCAGGCCGGGACACGTCCCCTGTTTCACATATTTACCCGAGGGAATGACACCGTATTCTAATGAATATGCTATCTTGCATGGAAAGATTGGAAACAATTCAGTAGTTTTAGCAACTTTGATCATACTTGGCTACTGGCTAGACCTAAACTGAGTTTTTCAGACTTCTGCAGTGACATGTACCGTCTTAAGAATTCGCCTATTTTCTTCAACAAAAATTGTAGCTTTAGCTGACAATATAATTGTATTCCTGATTATAAAGTATCTCTACCAGTACCGGGTGGGCGACAATTGACCCCCCGACAATTGACCCCCCGACAATTGACCCCCCGACAATTGACCCCCCGACAATTGACCCCCCGACAATTAACCCCCCGACAATTGACCCCCGACAGGAGTCAAGACCCAGGACCCTGACCCTGACCTTGACCCTGACCCTGACCCTGACCCTGACCCTGACCCTGACCCTGACCCTGACCCTGACCCTGACCCTGACCCTGACCCTGACCCTGACCCTGACCCTGACCCTGACCCTGACCCTGACCCTGACCCTGACCCTGACCCTGACCCTGACCCTGACCCTGACCCTGACCCTGACCCTGACCCTGACCCTGACCCTGACCCTGACCCTGACCCTGACCCTGACCCTGACCCTGACCCTGACCCTGACCCTGACCCTGACCCTGACCCTGACCCTGAAACTGACCCTGACCCTGACCCTGACCCTGACCCTGACCCTGACCCTGACCCTGACCCTGACCCAGGACATTAACCCTAACCCTAACGAACCCTAACCCTACCCCTAACCCTAACCCTAACCCTAACCCTAACCCTAACCCTAACCCTAACCCTAACCCTAACCCTAACCCTAACCCTAACCCTAACCCTAACCCTAACCCTAACCCTAACCCTAACCCTAACCCTAACCCTAACCCTAACCCTAACCCTAACTCTAACCCTGATCCAGGACCTTAACCTTAACCCTAACCCTAACCCTGACCCAAGACCCTGACCCAGGATCCTGATCCAGGACCCTCATGACCCTAACCCGATCAATTGACCCTAGTGTAATTACATGGGGGGTCAATTGTCGGGGGGTCAATTGTCGTACTCAGCCGTAAATTTCGCGACAATCGACCCAAGTGTAATTACATAGAGGTCAATTGTCGGGGGGTCAATTGTCGCGGTACCACCAGTACCTCCCCTCTTTTAGCTCAGTGTACGACAGTGAAATGACGCTACCACCGGTACAAGGCATACCAAGACACAAACTCCCGCCAAGAACTGCCCCCGCAAAACTCAATCCTAAATCAAAGCCTTCATCTTCTTCTCAACCAAAACACCAGATTCACTCAGCCGGTGCTAAATCAAACCCACTCCGGATGAAGTACGTGATAATTCGTTAGAATTATTTAATTTATGCGAATATCCTATCATCTAGGATTGAGTACTTGTCAATGTATATTTCTTTGTAGTTTTTGTTATAGTTTCGAGTGGTTAACTTAGAGAACTTGGTTAATGTGTCATGAAGTTGTGTTTGAACTTCAGCATGTTCGAGACTTTTTGTGGTATGAATGGTCTTTTATACTTGTTCATGTTCATTAGTACGTAAGAAATGGACAATGTGCTATTGAATACATGGGAATTTTACATATTTTAATGAAAAGTTAAAATTTATTCTAGCAGTCGGGCGTTCATGGCAACAGATAGTTTTAAATTGTCTAAATTTCGACTGAAACGTTTAAATGGCCTGAAGTAACTAAGCTACAATCAATATCAAAAATAGTCGCATTTTGAGCAGTACAGCTATATGCCTATAAGTATAAATAATGAATAAAGCAGTAAAAACCACAATTCTAATTCTCGTTCTCTATTATAGTTCTAAAATTACGAATTCCTGGAAGAAGATAAAGATCACACTACCTAGATGTGAAAATGAAATGGAACCAGCCCCGTCAAACGAAAGAAGAAACCCATTTGGTCTTCTCTCAAATGAGGTATTGTTAGTTTTCCCCCTGATTTACAGTCTCAACATGGACACACTGACACATTCATTAATTCAATGCTGAGATTTTATTAAATTAAAAATTGTTTATTGCAGATAAGTCGTAAATGTGATAGCAATAATGAATAAAGGAAGCAATATGAATAGTTTTTAATTTCGATTATCTCAATCAGTCAATCTTATCAGTGGTTTTAAGAAGTTCAGAAACGTTCAGAAACTTTTCATCCAACTCTAAGCTCTAGTTCAGTCTCAGATAAGGGCAAGACTTTAGAGTCATGCACACTTGGACCATTGTAATAACATATCTAAAAGACCCCCTCTTCAGGCTTCTACCACCTCCTTGCTTGGACTAGCTAGAAGATCAGGGAGAAGGACGACTCAGTCCCAGGATCACATCAGCCGGTTCATGCTACCCGCGTGTCTTGCGACCAAACCCATGCCCCGAGCTAAAGACAGGTTTCACTAACTAGGATTTGATGTTTTCATTCCACTACTAGGGATATTATTTCGGTTGATAGTCGACCGATTACGTTCATTCTGAAAAAGGAGATTGATTGAGAAGACGAAAAATAATAAACACCTCATCATTTAATCGATTGTTGAACAATTTCACCATATTTCTTTTCTTCTGGCTCTGCCCTCATCAACATTTATCGAATTGACCGATTTTTCCATGAAATCACATCATGGACCGGTCCGGTAGGTACTGATCAGTGATCACACCAGTTCATCAAACTTCGCGCCGATATTGCACAAGTATACTCAAAATATCTCTGTTGTAAGTGATCCCAGCTCCAAGAGGAGAACCTCCCAGTAACCTCATTATAACCTCATTATAACCTCATTAACCTACCTTCCTACATCAGGTACCTTGAAGCAATGCAGAATAAAGTTCAGCTTTGTGACATAAGGGAATGTAGTTACTTGCGCATATCTGCAGATCTACGAGCCAAATCAAAGTGACTACATATGCTTGGGTCAAATTCAATCATTCCACTTAAGGATAAATATATTTTTGCAACTGCGTGATAATTTACTCGCATATGAACCACTCACCTTTGATCACATTACTGTTTTTAGTTTTTACGTTAAGTTACATTATTTGAATTTATCATTACCTTTTTTTTATTTGTACTAGTTATATTTTGAGAATAATGAGATCAAAGCGATATCTACAAATATCTTGAAATGTTTCAGTCACAAAATTTGTAAACATTCACGATTGATAACGGCTAAATTTTAAAAGCAAGTAACAGGTTTTAAAACGTTTTTATCGAAATTTTAATAATATTTAACTGTGATTTTCTTTTATCGCACCGCAGTTAAACTAAACATTTGTTTAGTTTCTAGCTACAAATTTAGAACTGAAAACTCCCTGCAACAGGATCTACATACAGAGACAAGCATCTTAATGCTGTATGAATGATAAATGATCAACAGTTACTGTTAAATGTTAGTGTTAAGGAGATAATAAAACGAGTTGTAAACCCCTTGACAAATTATTGTTTTTTGATGTTACCAGTACTTAATACAAACAGCCGAGTCACGATCAAGGCGCTGAGCTCAAGCTTTTCTCGCACCCAGACTCGAGTGCTGTTTTGTGATTGGTCAGAGCAGGAACACGAGGTGGTATTAAGCCTTATGATTGGTAAAATCAGGATCTTTAATAATAATACTGCATATCAAGACATTAATATTATACAATCATTCCCAAACTCTTTGAAATGCAAATATTCACAAAAACAATAGTATTCTTTATCGTCATGTCAGCTCAGCTAGGCAGTTCCAACTTTCTCATTGGTTGGATATTAGGTGTCATTATTTTACAATAGGTCGTGACTTGGCCACGTGTTGAATGGTAATGTTTAGTTATATTACCAGTCACGTGAAATATCCAAACAACACACCGCTCAACCTTACTAGGCGGCGCTCAGCCTTTCATTCCGCCGCGCCGAATCTCTATATTGTATATGTTTATGAACATGTTACTGATAGCCTGGGGTCTCCAGGTAAGCAGGCAAGATCAACCTGCAATCAGTTCAATCATCATGCAATGCATTTCAAACCAGTCTCATCATGGTTCCTATTATAACTATTTTTTGCTTTGAACCTCATCATACTAATTTGTGTGTTGTCATGACTCATTATATTTGTTCATTATATGAATGATATCAGCTAACGCTGATAATTTGCGAGCGTGCTCTACAGTCGATCTTCGAAATTTTTCTAACTGTCGCCGACAGTTGAGAACAACTTCAATCGATGTATTTTCGGACGCTGATTCCGAATCACCCCCATGACATAGGGTTAAAATGCTTATTACATATTAGAGATTGGGTTAGGCAGGGTTCCAGTGAGGGTTGGGATCAGATTAGATGGCTATGATTTCGAATAGTCATTCAGGGCCACCAAGAGAACGTGTTTAAAAAGTCACGTGACAGTCGAGTGTAGAGTGATTAATCATCATCCGATAATTTGACGAAATTCGTTGATTTTGGTCGTATTATTCTGTCATATTTTCGGTTCCTTGAATGAGATCATTTTGAAAATTTGTGACGACCTTCCAATAGGGCTTTCACAACTGTCCGAAAAATTAGGTGGATATCGGAGTTGATCAATGATCAATTTAATATAGCTTTAGTGATGAAAATGGGCCATGGGGCAAAATACGGTTCTTTAATTTCAGCTGTAAGTGTAACAATAACATAATGTTTGATAGTTGGATATCATGCTCTAAATTTTTCGGACAGTTTGATCCTTGTAAGTCTATAAGTAAAAGTAAGCTAACCAATTTTTGTTAAAATTGGATCAAGGGATCAAGGTTACTCAATACGCATTTGTTTCAAGAATTTTGTGCTGGCCGAAATTAGCGCTAGAAAAACCATCCTACAGTCGGCACGCGCGGCTCACTGTCGATGGCGCACTACCTAGCTTAACCCTATACTAGGGTATGGTATTTTGGTTCAAACTTAAGACTTTAAAGAATCAAAAGTAGCCGAATTGATCCTCCAAACCTACGACTTTAATGAACTAAAATTAGCTGTATTTCGCCGTTAAAATACAGCTCATACTTTTTACTTCATGATTGGGTCGTAATTCAAAATCTAATTTGACAAGAAGTGGGCTTACCTGGGGACCCCAGGCTATTATGTTCATAAAGATTCGGCGGAATGACAGGCTGAGCGCCGCCCAGTAAGAAGTGGGCAGGCTCATTTGTATCACGTCGTGACACCCTTTGTCGTTTCACTATATTAGAGTTTCTATGATACAGGGGGAGCCGCGCACTCGTGCGTGGCGGGTCATACAACGTATGACAACTATGAACTACAATTATACAACCCTAACCCTAACTAGAAATTTAGACCAACTTCCTTATACAATCATATCATGCGATCGAGACAGTGTTTCGCCGATATCTCGCCAGGGGAGCATTTTAACCATGTGTCAATGTCATTGGGTTGATTCGGGATCAGCGTTCGAAAATGCATCGATATAACAAGCTCAAGTTGGTTTCAACTGTCGGCCGGCCGGGGGCCCTTTTAGAAAGTGTAAAGCGATTTAGCACGCTTGGCAGATTCCGAGTCACCCCACATGCATGAAAATGAAATAGTGAATAGGGTTAATTGTTAAATACACTTCACAATGACTAACAAGTTATCAGCAAAAAGGTTGTAGCGCGATGCACTAATATACTCAATACTGAATCATGCTATCCAGTATCCAGTGCAGCTTCATGTATCACACATTTATTATGATATAGCCGGGGCTTATGTCCTTTTTTGTATTATATTCCTACCATATCTGAAAAAGTTAAATCGTGACCCTCCGATTTATTTTCAATAAAAAACATCTTGATATATAACATATAACTATAAGTAACTGTGTAGCCAGCAGCAGCAGACACCACGGTATCAAGTGCGTCAAAAACCGATTTAACCGAAGTATTACTTTACTATTAGGGGCCATGCATTTTGACTACACATAGCCATGTGTAATTGTATACGCGTACTACTGCGTGCATGACGCGCTTGTTTCACTGCAAGCGAGAGGGCTCTGGTTAGAGCAACATTTTGACCATTGTTAATAATCTGGCCCGGCGCGCGCTACTTCGTAGCTGGTAGCACTTGCCATCGGGCCATAATATTTCGAGAAGAAAGCGGCGCGCACTACTTCGAAGAAATTTAGACAAGTAACATCCGTCAACCATGCATTTACTTAGGACGTCCGGCAAATATGAAATAGGGAGGGGGCCGGGTGGTTTCGAAAATTCGGACACACCCGGACATGGGGAGGGGGGTGATCTGAAAATCTGCGATTTTGACGGACGTCCTTAGTAGATGGCCCTTTATATTTTATTTTGTATTTCTATCGGCCGAGTAGCCTATACTGTATATACTAGGTAGTTTACATGACTTTTTATGTTTATCAGCCGCTATTTTCTTAACGGGTGATACTCGTAAAATATTTGTTTCAAGACCGTACGTCGACGAGTCCCACTCGGCGCGCGTCTTGGTAGGTTATAAACCTAAACCTATTTTCGTATTATCTTTGCAATAGCTGTTTGTAAAACAACTAAGCCTGAGGTCCCCGGCCAAGTAATATAATTAACAGCTAACTAAAATTGTTATATTTTGTATTTTGTATTTGACCAAAACCCATAATCATGGGTAGAGTGTACCGCTGCCAGTGTCTCTCTTTTCCAAACAAAAGGAAATGATATTAATTTGAGGAACAGTCCGCTAATGCAAATTGATACCGAGAATGAAATCGGTCGCTCGCTTTTTCAAATCAATAAGCTTTATTACAATTCGTAAGCCGTGATCGAATGGAAAAAGCGAGCGACCGATTTCATTCTCGGTATCAATTTGCATTAGCGGACTGTTCCTCAAATTAATATCATTTCCTTTTGTTTGGAAAAGAGAGACACTGGCAGCGGTACACTCTACCCATGATTATGGGTTTTGGTCAAATATCATCTCTTTTTGATTATAATGTCAGGATAATTTACACAGCTAGTCGAAACTTCATTAACAAGGAGGTAATTTCGACGATTTCGAAATTCTGCCTTTGAAAACGTTTCCTTGTGTTTAGTTAGGTATTTCTGTCGATAACCGACTGAATATGGCACTTTTTACTCATTCAAGTTGGCATTAAATTCATATATAATGCCATTTAAATATCGTGGAAAGCAGAATATATTCGAAATCACGAATGAGCAAATTTCTCACCTTTCGCACGTGCAAACTTTGAGCGGACGTCGCGTGCGCATACAATATTGCATCACCGTAAATTTTTGCATAGTGGTATTTAATATATAGTTTGATAAGCATGCAAAGTTTCAGAAGATTTCAAAAAGAACTTGGATCACAGCGGGACTCCAAAGTTGATAAAAATCGTGAAAATCAAAATTTTTAGCGATTTTAGCGATTTTAAATGAATTTGGGCGTGTCCCCACGTGTGCAACTTTTCGATTTTTAACTTTAAAACTAGCCTATAACACAATTTACACCTTTAAGAAGCAAAATTGAGCTCCACAACCCAAGGGATGGCCCAACACCAGAGAATACTAATTCACAACTTTTGTGTTTTTATAAAATTATTCTTCAAAAAAGCACTAACTTCAATAGCAAATATCTTTATGAAGGAGCAAGGTAGGAAACTATTCCGGTAGATTTTCGGAATGCTTGAACAATTATTTAAGATAAAAATGTCCTCAGATTTTGAATAAAATTACTCCTTAATAGTGTAAAATCGATTTAAAAAGTTGTTACTTTGTCAAAAGTCAAGTTTTAAAAACACTTAACTTGATGACGTCATCAAGTGATGATGATGACGTTAAATTATTTTTCAATACAATGTAAACTAAAGCTTAAACAATTATCTTTAAAACCTGTGGTTCGAAATGACTGTATCGTTTATACTTTTGAATCTACGGACACTTAAATGTAGGCTACAATTGACTGCAAAAAGCGTCTATACATACATATATATCTTCACGACAATCTGTTGTAAAACAGGGGTTCCAGAAAACCCACTTCCCGATACTCCTGAAACATGACATTTTTTTTACAGTCGATTTGGACAAGGTCTAGACGCCCTGCAAAGTTTCAGATCTCTAACTCAATTTTAACATGGTTTTTAAGGCACCTGAATATGGCGATTTTGGGTTTTTTACCTAATTTCGTATAACATGCTGGCGCGTATTTTGCGCAAATTTCTTAAAAACCTCCATACAACTATTTCTTATTCCTGTCATCTTCAACATTGAATTAGAATGTTTTGAACTTAAATGTACCTGCTGAACTACTTTCGATGAGTCTTAATGCCTGGAAAACAATAAAGGGGATATAATCGTATAGGGGGTAAATAGTGTTGTGAATATAAGGGCGACGGTAATGCTTGCCAGCATTGTGATTTTATTTTTAAACGTAATTTTAGTGTCGTCATACTATCTTTTGCTATTAATATTATAAAATCTTTAGTTGCATGATACATGAATGGTATTAATAGTTTTTAAAAGGGCAATATATAGATTTAATAATTATTAACCAGCGGCAATGAGTTCACCAGGCACATAAAATGAATTTAATAAACAACGATCAAGAATCAAAATAAACTAAAATTATCATTACTAGTAGTAACTATTAGTATTACTAAATAATCGTCAAGAAAATGTCCTTTTGAAAACAGATTGATGTCTACTCGCAATTTTCTCTTCTGCGAAGTTTTTAAACTGATCGTAGTCTCCAGCCTCCCCAATATTGACAGAAAAAATCCCAAACGATTGAGTATCCGATATCCGCTCCGCAAGGGGTCGAAGGTATCTCCTTGTGGCACGCAGATAAGGCTCCGTATCTAACTCACGAACACCTTGATAATCGATCTGAGAATGTCTACAGTAAATCTTGGGCGAATATTTTTAATAGAACTTTTTTCATTTAATCTGTTTAATAAAAATCTTAAAGAATTGCCTAATTCATTAACTTATTATTATAAGAATTATATTAGTTGTGAATATATTTAGTAGTACTGTTGGTACTATATACTATTATCACTATAAATAGTCATTAGACCGGATGAGTCAACTTAACCCATTGGCTTTACCAACCATGAAATCTTTGAAGTGACCCAGAAGTTTGTACATGAAAGTAAGAAAGACGTGAGATATAACAGTGTTATCTGCCTGAAGTTGAACATCCTGATGAAGGGTACAAATAAGAGCCCGGAGTTGGTTCTGGATCATGGAGGTAGATTTAGGGGGAAGAAGAGTGGACTCATCTCCGTAACACCTGTGATATTTTCCATTGTTAACTCTCGACTTCATTTGGGAGGAGGTATTTTATATTTCTTTTCACTTCATAAGGTGATGATTTTGTAATGTTTCTTTTTACAGTAAACCTCTATAGTCTATATCAGTGTCTCTCGGGGAAATATGCATGGTCGATTACAGGCTAATTAACTTAATTAAAGTTTGGGGGTAAAAAAGTGGCCAGGTATATTGAGGTATTTGAAAACGGTACTGTGCCATCGTTCTACAAAGACACCTACATTACACCACTATTTAAAAAGGGTGACAGGGCCAAGGCAGTCAACTACAGGCCAGAATTGCTCTCACTTCGCACATCATCAAAGTAAAGTGTATGAACGTATCCTCCGTGGTGTTATGGTTGACTTTATTGAGAAAAATCAGTTACTCTGCAACAACCAGCACGGATTCCGCTCAGGAAGAAGCTGCCTTACCCAGCTGTTAAGTCACGTAGACGATACAGTTCAAGGTCTTACTAGAAATGCAGACACTGACGCTATATATTTGGATTTTGCCAAAGCCTTTGATAAGGTCGATCATCGGTTACTGCTTCTGAAAATGAAGAGATTGGTGTTTCATGAGAAGGTGGTAAACTGGATCCGATCCTTCCTGACTGAAAGGAAGCAATGTGTTGTGTTAGATGGTGTATCATCGTTTGCTGCCGCAATCCTCAGTGGAGTTCCACAAGGCACCGTTCTTGGGCCACTGTTATTCATTCTGTTCATAAATGATATGAATCTATGTGTTAACCTTAAAGGGTCTGTCATCAGATTCTTTGCTGATGACACTAGGATTCTTAAGCATATCTACAGTTTGGCTGACAAAGATGTCATGCAGGATGATCTCAACTCTGTTGTTAATTGGGCTAAGTGCAACAACATGGCCATTCATGAGGATAAGTTCGAGCTTCTTGTTCACAAGCATTGTCCAAAGAATTCCTTGTTTGATCATCCATTCGCCATCCAAGCTCAAACATATGAAGTGTCTAACGGAAACATGCTGCCAATCTCTTAGATGGACAGGATAATGTAATATTTGCCGCCAGTATCATTTTCAGAGAGGGAGTTGTTGAAAACAACTATATAGGTCTCGTGACCAGAGATTTCAAAGATAATTCTGCACGCAAATTCGAACAAACGCCAAAGTGCATTTATTTGCAGTGACATGGTATATGAAAAATAATTAGGACCCCAATGATGGCCGAGAACTGAAAAGACATATTCGAGATTCGGAAAATCTTTTGTTTGTCGTTTGACTACATTATGCACGGATATTCTATATTGGATAGTGGATATATGTACATTCTAAACTTTTTTTGAAAAAAAAACAGAAGAACGCCACACAATGGAGCTTACCTGGGGACCCAGGCTGCAGGCTATTATGTTCATTAACAATAAAGATTCGGCGGAATGACAGGCTGAGCGCCGCCCAGTAAAATGGAGCTAGCATGGTCGATCATTAATGAATATTTATTATAATCCAATCTGATTCAAATTTTGCTCCAGCAAAATAAATGTTCGTTCCTAAGTTATATGATAATCAAATGTTTTGCTGCTTTTACTTCTAGAATCTAAATACCTTAAAACTTTTAGAACTTGTAGGTATTTAATATTTTAACCAATTTCAACTCTCAACAACATAAATATCATACATTTCAGCCAATTTTACAGTATTTCCAATTCCTCGTGGGTCATGAACAAATTGACTTGATTCTAAATGGATGTCTCATTCAATGAAACTGTTACTGTAACTGTAAGTATTGTTAATAATCTGTCGTATTCATAACTGAAGCTAAGACGGGATATTACTACCAAATTTACCCAATTATCCATCCACCTCAGGAAAGAATATGTTACGCCAACTTATAGCGCTATTGGTGTCATTAAAACTTTACACATCCGACCCACCACCACCACTACTCACTCTATCCCTCCCTACCTATCATTCCGACCCGAAGCTGAACCCCTCCACTCCAGCAAGTACTACTATGGAACAAACCATGTCTTACTTGGTGGACCCGCTGCTTATTGAAGATCGGTCTCAGCTACAATTTGTTGAACTCCCCCGAATAACCTGCAAAAAAGCAGCTGAACATTTCATTAAAAATAATTGGCTGACACATTATACTCCTCAAAATAACAGCACGATGGACGTCTGCAAAATGGTGATCGATGAACACCTTCTAAGAGAATCTTTATCGTTAGTGAACAATGAATTTTCCGAACAACTGTTTGAAGCAGCGTGGTTCTGTCAAGTGGAGCCCGCGTGGTTTTGTGATGGCACTTCAGATTGCTTGACGGATGAATGCCACTGTACAGACAGGACCACTGACTTATTCTTCTGTCCAAACAGCGGAGGTTGCATCACCTTCCCCCAGTTATGTGACGGTGTTACTGACTGTGATAATGGAGATGACGAATGTCTCTGCGAAGGCTCTGTCAAAGCAACGTGCACTGGATTAAAATCTCCAAATGTTTGTCTTCTAACCAAGCACTACTGCAGGCTGGAGAGTCTGTACGGTTCAGAGTACTTCTTATCTTTAAACTGCACCATTGAAGATGTAGAGAATTTAAACTGCACTAGAACTTTGGAGAGTAAGGTGCAGTTGGAGACGCCGTTATACAAGTGTCTTGGAGAAGCATACACTGTTTTGTTTTCCAGCGCTTCTTCATCCGCGACATCAGAGTACTGTGAAAATAACTGCACCCATGTCCCGGGTTTCCTACAGGACGGCTGGGCTACGTTTTGCGAACACGTATTTTTAGGAAACGTTATTGATTTTGTTTTCGAGTGTCAGCCCAATTATACGAGCCAGGACCAATTTCACATTTCAGTGTTATGTGACGAGACTGTGGACTGTACGAATGGCGCTGACGAAATAGGATGTGCTGGTAGATTTTACTGCTTCCTAAACAGTTCACAGTCCCTAGAATGGGTCTCCGCTAGTAAAACATGTGACAATGTCAATGACTGCTCCAACGGACGGGATGAGTGTGATTCTTGTGAACGAGGACGATCAGCTAACATCTTCATAAACTCAGATATCCTGCTTTATTTGACGGGTGTGATGGGATTGTTTATGTTGGTAGCTAACGTTATACTTATAGTGAGTATCAACTGCTACAAAGGTTCACCTTCTTCAAAAGCAGGCAAGGTCGACAGACTTCTCTGTCTTCAGATATTCGCTTTTGACGGGATAATGGGATTTTACCATTGTGGCATAGTTGCAGCAGCCCTGATCCTCAACTCTAAAGGTGACTTCTGCTCTTTGAACGAAATTTGGAGATCAAGCATTTATTGTCAACTACTGGGAATGTTATTCTCGATAGCGTCACATGGGTCACTGAATGCTATAGCACTTATGAGTGTGGTACGATGTCTTAATTGTCTTTGGATGGAATACGAAAGCGAACTGTCCGCCATATATGCCATATCAGCACTATTGATCACCGTTAATGTGGTTAATGCCTTGATCCCTATTCTCCCATTTGATATCATTCAAAACATCTTCCGTACTGAAATTTTCTTCCATAATTTCAAAGATAACCCCTTCATAACTTCTAGCCGTGTAAACCTTACTTGGCTAGACTTGGTGCACGAGAGATACTACTCCAACACGACAGATCTGCGCACAACCATCAGGAACCTTAACAACATCACCTCCAACAGAAACGTGTTCAATGTCACTGATATTGGGTACTATGGCAACACCCCACTCTGTGTTCACAACGTCTTCAAGGAGCAAGAATCTTACCTGATCTACAAGATTTCCTACCTTGTTGTGCTCTCAGTCCTTCTCACAATAATAACACTCACATACTTGGCCATCATACGGAAACACGTCATATCACGGCGAGAAGTTGAGAATTTGGGTGGTGGCGGGAACAGGCAAAACGCAGAGGCACCATCCCTGGCTGTGAAGGTCCTCCTTATGATTGGCACCCAACTGGCTAGCTGGCTATCTTTTATTGGGGTTGCTGTCTACTTTCACATTGTTAGTGATAGACCTCCTTTTCTACTCTTTGAAATCCTAGTTCTAATCGTCCTGCCGATCAACAGTGCACTGAATCCCATATTCTACAGTGGACTGTACAAGAAAATTATCTCTTTTGTCTGGGTAAATTGGAGATGGTTCGTCACAAAAGTTTACCTACATTAAACCTGTTATCTACAACTTAAGCTTGTTGTCTACAATAAGCTTGTTGTCTACAATAAGCTTGTTATCTACATATTCCAATTTACTGCTAGATATTTAGTTTTAATTCTGCAATGTTAAAGACACTGTCGAACGTATCGAATTTTTCTGCCAAACCTAACAAAAGAAGCAGTGTCCATATCAAAGTGTAAAAGTGGTTCCGAATCTTCCTCGAGTTCCCTCTGAACAGCTGGTAAATCCTCTGTCATAGCCCCGATCAAGTAGGGTGTAGGGGCTGTTACTACCTGGAACAGTGCTATTTTCAGAGAGTTATAAATATACTAAATATATTAATTATCATATAATCATTTTGTTCATTATAATTACACTTTCAATTTCAAATCAACAAGACATAATAAGCTAGAACGAAAAGATGTCTCGACCAATTAGTTGAGATTGATCGGTGGAGAACAGTCAGGGACCTAAAATTTCATACGAGTCACTCCCAGTTTCTACGATTGAAAAGAAAAAGTTGGAAAAACTCATGGGGGATCACCGTAATTTAGGTTTTATCGAGCAGTATATCCCCCTGTCACGTGATCAAACCTCAATCATCTGTCTAGGAAGTATTGGGATGTAGATACACTCCCACTTGAGCGGGTATATGAGGGTAGCAAGCGAGGAGACACAGCTGGATAGTTTAGCGAGGTGGTGGTGGGAGCAGGAGATGAGGATACGACGCTCGTGGAGCACACTACCGAACAGTTCTATTACTTGTTGGACTGTGAACCATTGGAACAGTTTGTTAAGCTCCACGTGTTCCAGTCTAGCACCATCTAAAGGCCGTTCTATCTCCACGTCTTCTAGCCGACCTGAATTTATTTTGTTAAACGAAGAGGCTCCGTCTCGAATTTGTTTTCATTTCTACGTATAAATTGGTGTGCTTTTATTAAACTAATTTTAAACACGATCAGAAGATGAGTGTTATTACATACCTTTGAGGTGGTTGAGATGTTTAGCCCGCACTTTGCAGCCAGGCGCAGGGATTGGCAGGGAGATCTGAAGAGGATCTAGATAAATTTACACATGATCTGTAGAATACACTAATAAATGTCGCAGATATCTTCCATTCAATTATATGAGTGCGAATAAATAAAAACACGTAAAGAATAAAGATGCTACCAAATCAAAGAAATTAAAACAGAGACAGTAATATTAGTGACCGTGGCACTGAGGAAACCATGAACAGCAGCTTCAGAAACAGCGTGTAGTTCGGTAAGTTTGTTGAGAAGAACGTTGTACAGCTCCAATGATGCTAACTTGCTAATCACGCAGTATACCTGACAAGAGAGAGAGCGTGTTATTATACTTTATCATCATATGGACTGACAGCCCCTCCTCTATACGATTATACAAGCTCCTCTGGTAGCTCTACTCCTCACATTCAACGAGAAGTAAAACTAGAGACTATAATTATAAGTCCCTCAATACTCTGTTATAAACTACAGCGTGAATGGAATTGTTCGTTCGCGTTTTCCCCACTCTTTCATAGAATTATTGCAATAACGTTTATCAGAACAATTTATACTCAAGAGTCTAGTCTAAATACTGAGTGATAAAATGGTAGAGGAAAAGCTAAACATAAAAATAGACAATGATCGACATGAAAATCTAATTAATTTACGAACGTTTAAGTGATATTATTAAGTTATATTATTATATTATAAAGCATTAAGACTGACACCGATTATCTGCAATTGCAACGCTACCACTATAAAATCAATCGCTCAAATAAAAAAATTGTTGATAGGCCTGAGTTTATGAAAGTAACGTCAATTGATGTATTTTTGACGCTGATTCTGAATCACCCCCATGACGTCGAGTAGAAATGCTTCCCTGAGGAGTTATGAAAAAAACTGTTCTGAGGTCACGTTTTGATCACGTTTTGAACACGCGAAATAATATAAATATGAGCTCGCAATTGCATGACATCAGAAAGTTTTGTAGCACTCACAATTTATAACTATATCAGCTCCAAGTATTGTGACTTTTATTATTAACTATAGTTCTTGTAATTTATTTTTAGGACTATTTCTACAAAAAAGATCGTGATCGTGCTGACTCAAACATTTGTACATTGTAAGCGTTTTTACACTATGCGGTTTGGGGTGATCATCGTTCAAAAATATAATCGTACTTGTTCCATTATTGTAGTTGTTTTAACTTTTTTTTCAAATTTGCTTTTCAAATATTTTATATTACACAGAACGAAAAAATAAAGTCGAGAAATTGCCCCAAAATTGAATTTTTCCTGATAACATGAACTTTGTCAGTATCTGTCTCCCTTCTTAGGTGTAGTCCATCCCGATTCCCGATGCGTCTTAAAAACTCTCCTCTCCTCTATTTCTAAGTATTTATCTAATAAAAATCTTTAATGCTATAATTAGTAACCATGTCTGTCCTTGCCAGAGGCATCCTCAGAGACCAGCCAGAAGATAATCTAAAGTACTCCGCAGGCTTTTTCGATGACACGATCAGAGTCCAGGATGGTAAGAATAAGATATATGATGTGATTTAATCGAGATTTTCTGCTGATTTTTTCTTATTAGCTTATTGTATGATTTATTTGATTCTTCCAGTATTGCTTATGCAAACTTACTTCACAACGTGAACCATTTACATGCTTAAAACTATTCATTGTGCAATTTTGGTCCAGTTGACACGGCAGAAGAACCAGTCAAACCAGCCCCTCCATCTGAACCAGAACCCACATCCACCGCTTCCGTGAGTTTTAATGGCTGTTATTATGTTTATTTTTAGAATTTAGAAGGATAGGAAAATACAATATTTGCTATAGCTAACATGCTAACCACATACCTGTGGCAGTACAGTACTTTTGTCACGTGACTTAACGCGTCTACAGTAGCCGTACTGTTTATCTCCCGTTACTTCTGTTAGCACGAAGGAGTAAATGCTCGTCAACACTGATTCTCCTGGGTATAAAAGTATCACAGGGTCAATCAATGATGGGGCGATCGTTTTGGACGCCAATAAAATTCCAAAATCACTGTCAGAAGTCCAAACAAGTGTGGCTCACCTCCCCACAAGTGTTATAGGTATATCACGTTATTAATAAAAAATAACAAACCTTCAGTTATCCGCTGGGAGTCAGGGAAACAAAAGAGAGGAAGAAAAGGAGAGGGATCAGGACCACTGAGTTTGGGAAATGAGTATGAAACGTAGGGAGTAAGGTCATCCGCTCCTTCCTGGAATTGTTCTGTGTGCTATCTTGGAACTAACTAACAATGTTACTAACAGTGTTATTAACAGTGTTACTAACAGTCTTACTAACAGTCTTACTAACAGTGTTACTAACAGTGTTACTAACAGTGTTACTAATACTAACAGTGTTACTAACAGTGTTACTAACACTGTTAACGCCATGATTTTAGTTAAAACCAGCCATAACCGTCGGATTTCAGCTTCTAAAAGGGAGGTTTATGAAAATAACCAACCTGTCGTTTGAGGGAAACAATGACGATCCTATCAAAGAAAGGGATATCCAAAGTATCGGTATTACCTAACTTCTTGGCTCTTGCTAGTGTTGGTCTGTCTACTTTCTTTAGGACTGGTTTCTTTCCTTAAATGTTTACATCAGAGATGTTGCTGGCCAAGCTAACTTCAAGAAACAGATTTAAATAGAGATTGAGTACTGCACTTATCAGTTAGGTCCAAGAGTAGATACTGTTTAAAGTTCGACCAATAACCGCCTAGTCGCCCCGGCCAACCCCCCCCCCCCCCCCCCCCTCTCTCTCTCTCTCTCCCCCTCTTTCTAGATATGAAATATGTCTGTACTAACCTGTTCCGTTAGCATTGTGAGAAGTAGGTGAGGGTAGTTTGAACTGGGTGGTTGCGATACTGTTGGGTCTGGTTCTAGGTGTCACGTCCCGTCCTTTATAAAACTGGTGGGATTACATCCAGTTACTCGTCATAGATATAAATTATAAGTGTTCTTGATTGAAGTTGTTGTATTGTACAAAACATAAAGTCACTCGTGATTACACTGATCAAAAACATAAATCGTCGAGTTTCGTGGAATGCAAACCCAAAACTCTTTTTCCAGCATCTACCCCACATTCCACAAGTTGGATGGATGTAGGATAAAAAGTAAAGTATGCTGAAGTATAATCACCCGGCGGAGGATGGGTGATTCTACATGATGTGGAAGTGTGACAGGTGTAGAAACCCTTCTGTCGGCATGCTTTAGGTATTCTTCTAATGAGGCTGAGAACCGCTTGTCGGCCACGGTTTAAACAATCGGTACACTTGATTTGCAGTTATTTGCAGAATCGGTGGGCTACACTTGAATTAATTTGTTACTTAAAGTCGCTGGATACCCAGCTTTTCCTCAGTATCACATAAATCAAAAGGAATCAATTATTAAATTTAAGCTTATCAACAGAGGCAAACATGTAATTGTATATCATCAAATTCAATGCTTTTTAGATCAATTTACAACATGAAGTACAACATGAATTATCGGAACAATGAAAAGTGATTTAAAACCAACAACTCCACTGAACACTGAGTACTTACTGAAGAACGATTCATCCTTCTACAATTAACTCCTTAAAAAGCAACTTCAACCCATGATCTATAGCTGATATACAACCCAAAACTGAAAACTGTCAAGTCAGCACTAGTCAATATAATTTATATTGACTCGATACCTTTTTACTTTTATATTATAAAGGTATCGAGGTTACCTAAAAGCCAGCTGAGAGGTTGAGCACACGGGGTTAGTATCAGATTACAATATTGAGGTACTACATGAGATATTGTATCTTTACAGCGACACTCTGATTACATTACGAATGGTTCTATGCTATATTAAGACGCAATGGAATATGTATATACCTATATATAAATATAGGTTTGAGGTGGACACAAGGTTTAGGGCACAAGGTTTAGGACACAAGGTTTAGGGCACTATTTTTTTCTGCTTGATTTGTTTGTATCTCTGAAAATACAGTGGGTGTAATAATGGGCACTATCCGTCGCGGAGTCGAGTCCGCGGCGGAGCCGCCGGACTCCGAGCGGACTCCGGCGGTGCTCCGCCAAAATGTATTTACAGTGGACTCGAGTACATTTTGGCGGACTCCGAGCGGAGCCGAGCGGACTCCGAGCGGACTTTAAAGTCCGCCGCGGACTCCGAGCGGCTCCGCGGCGGCTCGGTGGAGTGTCCGCCGCGGACTAAGCCACTAGGCGGACTCAGGTCCGCCGCGGACTCCGGCGGAGTGCTTGGCGGACTCCGCCGGACCTCTCCGCCAGACTTGAATCCGGCGGAGTCCGGCGGAGCTTGGCGGAGTCCGCCAGCTCGGCGGACTCCGCTCGGAGTCCGCCGGACTCCTACAGAGTCCACTGACTTCCGACCTCCGTCTTCCGACCCTCGGCTAAATTTGTCACGTGACATACAACATAGCATTTTGCAATATTGTGGTCAGATGAAAAGGTCGCTAGTGATAAACCTTAACCATTACCCTCACAATGTCAATAGTGTACAACTCTAGTCCTAACTTTGATCCTATAATGTATAAACGTTGACCCTAACCCTCCACCAAACCGTCCGCAGCGAAATATCAATGTCATTGACTGGTCACGTGACCAAAACAATTTTTGTCATATTATCTCATCTTGTCATATTATCTCATTACATATGGGGAAGCGTTTTTAGCAAGCAAAAATACGTCGACCATCACAGGACGACGCCAGCCAGCACTCTCTACGCTCTTCGAGCTCCGATCGTCCTGTGACGAAGTAAGGACGAAGCCTGAGGTCCTCAGGTAACGGATGATGATTAATCACTCTACACTCGACTGTCACGTGACTTTTTCAACCGGTTCTCTAGCTGGTCCTGAACGACTTTTTGAAATCCTAACCCTCTAATCTGATCCCAACCCTAACCCTAACCCAATCTTTAACAAAAGCATACACTAAAACCCTAACGAGAAATTAGACTAACTTCCTTATACGGTCATATCACGTGATCGAGACAGTTTTTTGCCAATATCTCGTCAGGGGAGCATTTTAACCGTATGTCATGGGGGGTGATTCGGAATCAGCGTCCGAAAATACATATACATTGATTGAAGTTCGTTTTAACTGTCGGGGTCCCTTTTAGAACAATCTCGAAAATCGACTGTAGAGTGATTTAGCACGCTCGTCAGGTAACATCGACCACCGATTGAAAATTCAAAGATTTTTTGACATAAAGGTCAAATGTAAAACTAAAATCTTGATGTTGATTGATTGACGACGTCAATTTTTGAGCATAGCGCGAGCGCATGCGGAAAAGGACCGCGTAGCTAGTCAAGATGTTGATAAATATTTGGCTTGTGGCGCGATGTGTTGCTCTAACTATAGCCCTCTCGCTTGCAGTAGCGCGCGACCGCCGGAGGCGGAAATGACCTGGTTAGCTAGGTAAACGCGATGTGCCTTGTAGGATGAACTCCTACTAGCTGACGCCATTCGCAGCTGTGCTGCGCGCTGTACGTCAGCGATCGAAATTTATACGCGTATCCCCCGTTAAGATGTGCCACTCGACGCGCCACACAATTTTTCTCGTTGCTCGTCGCACGTCGACGAACAACGAAGCTCGTTGCGACGCGCCGCGCAATGAGCTGCCAGGCTAGGACATCGTCCTGGTCCAACAAATTTTGGCGAGCGATTTTCTCCAAAAATTTAATGAGGGCGCCGACTTCCACTCTGGCGCGCTAGGTTTCTTCTTACCCAGCGCGCGTTCCTTAATGGGATGAGGTAAAATTAGGTAAAATGAGGTAAAAATTGACGTCGTCAATCAATCAACATCAAGATTTTAGTTTTACATTTGACCTTTATGTCAAAAAATCTTTGAATTTTCAATCGGTGGTCGATGTTACCTGACGAGCGTGCTAAATTAATATATATAAATCACTCTACAGTCGATCTTCGAGATTGTTCTAAAAGGGACCCCGACAGTTAAAACGAACTTCAATCGATGTATTTTCGGACGCTGATTCCAAATCACCCCCCATGACATACGGTTAAAATGCTCCCCTGACGAGATATTGGCAAAAAACTGTCTCGATCACGTGATATGACCGTATAAGGAAGTTAGTCTAATTTCTCGTTAGGGTTTTAGTGTATGCTTTTGTTAAAGATTGGGTTAGGGTTAGGGTTGGGATCAGATTAGAGGGTTAGGATTTCAAAAAGTCGTCCAGGACCAGATAGAGAACCGGTTGAAAAAGTCACGTGACAGTCGAGTGTAGAGTGATTAATCATCATCCGTTACCTGAGGACCTCAGGCTTCGTCCTTACTTCGTCACAGGACGATCGGAGCTCGAAGAGCGTAGAGAGTGCAGCTGGCTGGCGTCGTCCTGTGATGGTCGACGTATTTTTGCTTGCTAAAAACGCTTCCCCATATGTAATGAGATAATATGACAAAATGAGATAATATGACAAAAATTGTTTTGGTCACGTGACCAGTCAATGACATTGATATTTCGCTGCGGACGGTTTGGTGGAGGGTTAGGGTCAACGTTTATACATTATAGGGTCAAAGTTAGGACTAGAGTTGTACACTATTGACATTGTGAGGGTAATGGTTAAGGTTTATCACTAGCGACCTTTTCATCTGACCACAATATTGCAAAATGCTATGTTGTATGTCACGTGACAAATTTAGCCGAGGGTCGGAAGACGGAGGTCGGAAGTCAGTGAACTCTGTTGGAGTCCGGCGGACTCCGAGCGGAGTCCGCCGAGCTGGCGGACTCCGCCAAGCTCCGCCGGACTCCGCCGGATTCAAGTCTGGCGGAGAGGTCCGGCGAAGTCCGCCAAGCACTCCGCCGGAGTCCGCGGCGGACCTGAGTCCGCCTAGTGGCTTAGTCCGCGGCGGACACTCCACCGAGCCGCCGCGGAGCCGCTCGGAGTCCGCGGCGGACTTTAAAGTCCGCTCGGAGTCCGCTCGGCTCCGCTCGGAGTCCGCCAAAATGTACTCGAGTCCACTGTAAATACATTTTGGCGGAGCACCGCCGGAGTCCGCTCGGAGTCCGGCGGCTCCGCCGGAGTCCGCTCGGAGTCCGGCGGCTCCGCCGCGGACTCGACTCCGCGACGGATAGTGCCAACCAATGCGTACTGAAACTGGTATTGGAGTACTGCGCTAGTTTTATAGGCCACAACTCTCAAGCAGAATATAATCAGATATTAGGTACGTGTTTTTGTCAAAAATAGCTCCCTTACTTGTGGTCTAAATATCTTTCATTTAAGAAAACAAACTTACTAAATGTATAACCACAGAAAAGTATATGATCATGAGAGACGATTGAAACACGATTGAAACACTTAATACACACAAGATTGTAAACACACATAGCGTACGCAGAATATAGTACGACGTATGTAGATTTCTATACGTAGACACCTTATATTATTACTTCTGAAAACCTCGCAGTACTCCTACAAATAACCTAATTTCCCATGAAAGGCCGAGAGGGCGACAAGGTGAAACAAAAGAACCAACAAATTGGAGGTTGAGTAGGGAGAAATAATCAAGCTATGGGGTTCACCAAATTTAGTTGGTTAATTACTAATACTATTGCTCAGTACTATATGATGGGGAGTGGAAGAGTTTGATAACTAGTAAGGGTTATGATGTATTTACCTGAGGACCCCAGGCTATTATGTTCATTAACCGAATAGAGATTAGGCGGAATGACAGGCTGAGCGCGGCCCAGTAATGATGTATGAGTAATGAGTACATACACAATTATACAGAAGTATGCACTAAACTGTAAACATGTACAGAAACAACAAATTGTATCTAGAATGAGTTGGCCACAGCAAATTATTTTAGTATTACGTAAACAATAACATTCAATATCAATATTTTATATTACTTCCTAGAATACCATTATATTACATACACCAAAATACAAAATTGTGATAAACATTTTACATAATTAATGTTTTACTTTTATTTAATGTCGCAGAAGAGCCGACATATTCATTATTCATCTCAACTCTCAAGTTCGTCGCGTGGATTTTAGTCACCATGTAGTGACTAAGTGACTTACACCCTATGGCCTATAGTTATACTAGCGAGAGTTGGCTACGGCGTGTTTTTCGAGCGTCCTTATGCAACACGATCTCGTGATGTTAAGATGTTATTACAAATACAACACCTGATCATAAATCTCAGACCCTTTAAAAATAAATCCTATATTATTGTTTCATCCGTCTTGATCGTACTCGTAGACATGGAACCACGGATAAAAATTGAAACAGCTGAGAGAATGAGATTGTACCTGAGGTAGCTAGACTGGTTTACTGTATACTTAAAGTGCTATATTCCGATTCTGCAGACAACCACCGCCTGGCTATATAGAAGACGGAAGAAATTAAAAACTTGTTCCAGCGGTTCCGGTGCAGTAGGAGTTGCACTTTGCAGTTTGTCGTCCTGGCTACAGTCCAAAACTCTGTATAGAACTATAGTAAGGTCATCGTCAATCGTACGTTTTTAATCTGATTTTGACAATCATGACACAGACAACATATGTAGATAGTAATATAGTAAATCGATAATTTGTAAAAAGACTGAATTTTACCAACGGAGGATCACTACGAACATGAATGAATCAACTCCAAACTCACAAAACTCAACCACAACTTCACTTTAAGTTTAAGTAGCTACTTTTTACATTTTAAATTTAATCCCACCTGTTAAAAAAGTTAGACGAGAGCACAGATCACAGGAGATCAGTTGGACGAGCTCCAAGGTTCGCCTAGCTACCGTATCCTGGTTATATAATACACGCGATGTCTCCTGAGCCCTGGGTCCTGGCGACTCCGGGCCCTGGGTCCTGGCGACTCCGGGCCGTTACATAGCATACACCGAGGAGAGTTGGACAACTATTCATGATTCTTACGTAGGCGTAATGAGGACGTGACTTGTATGATTGAATTTGATGGCACTGAACCAATGGTTAATGATAGGACCAGAATCACGCGATGTTTGTGGACTACTGCCAAGAATATCAAGCTGAACAGGTACAACCAGGTTTTTTTAGAGAGGATAAATGGGATCAGTTGATTGCCTCGAGCATTAAAACAGTTTTGATCCGGCTTACGTTTTGCATTTAAGCATTTACTGATACCTCTTTGATTTGATCAAACCAGGTACTTGAAAATGGTCATCTTCCCTATTCACCAAATTGGTCTGGTGAGCTTCACTATGAAAAATTTTCGGATTTTTTAATGATTTTGAATACCTTCGAGCGTTAATTTTATGGTATCCGTTCAAAATCATGTTCGTTTAGCATTCAGGCAGTGACTGGTTAATCCGTTCAATAACGTCCGATAAGGTAGGTAATTTGTTTGCAGTTTACAGCTGTTATAAGTGTAAGTGTAAGTAATAACTAACAAGTTGTAAAATGTCATATCTGAACAATTGAAAATGGAATATGCAGACATGGCATGTAGCACACACGACCCAACTCATTGTCCAAGTTCATGCACAGTTCACACGTTTGGTCGGCTGTTTCATGTGACTCTTTCGGTTAAGAAGCGTCATATGTCACCTCCCATCCCATCGTAAACGAACTCGTGATATAAGGCTAATTCAGATGTCACAATTACTTTTGCTATACGTGACCATATTGATATATAATTATATTATGCCGGTTAATTTATTGCCAACTATATAAGTATAACTGTATATGCTTGTTATTTCCGCAATTGGAGTTTCTTTTGGACTCACGCCAGCTAATCGGGTTGCAACCTACTGAACGATGATTGTGGTGAATAATTAATAACACCAATTCTGAATACATCGTATCTTGCTGTATAAGTATTAAAACCATGAATGGCTTTTATTGTCCATTTTGCAGGCCTTAGTAACTGTAAAGCGTTATATCGTAAATTAAAATAAGAGATAATAAACTTTTAAATTTAATATTACTCTAAAATTAAAATAGGCCCCAAGGAAACGAAAAATATTATAAAGGAGTCTCCATCATATCTGGTTCTTAAATTAAAGGTTTAAAACGTGTGTTCTGTGTACGTACCACCAATATTGTGACTTTAATTTTACCAAAACCCATAATCATGGGTAGAGTGGACCGCTGCCAGTGTCTCTCTTTCCAAAACAAAAGGAAATGATATTAATTTGATTGACCGTTCTCAAATGCAAAATGATACCGAGAATGAAATCGGTCGCTCGCTTTTCCCATTCATTCACGGCTTACGAATTGTAATAATGAATAAGTTTCGATTGATTACATCAATCAGATGCTGTAAAAATCTCTTTGGGTTGCGTTCGGGTCGATACCTAGTATTTCGGGGTAAGGGTGGTAGTTATTACTTATTGAATTAGCTGAAGTTTATTGAATCTTTATTGCCGAGTACAGCTGCCTTTGGGTAGTTCTTCTTAATCTATTACAATTGTAAATGAATGGGAAAAGCGAGCGACCGATTTCATTCTCGGTATCATTTTGCATTTGAGAACGGTCAATCAAATTAATATCATTTCCTTTTGTTTTGGAAAGAGAGACACTGGCAGCGGTCCACTCTACCCATGATTATGGGTTTTGGTAAAATATCATCTCTTTTTGATTATAATGTCAGGGTACTTTATAAAGTCGAAATATAAACTGATATCTTCATTAATAAGGAGGAAGTTTCAACGATTTCGAAATTTTTCCTTTAAAAACATTTCCTTGTGTTTAGGTAAGCATATCGGTCGATCACTGACTGAATATGCCACTTAATACTCATTCAAGTTGGCATTAAATTCATATATAATGACATTAAACTGTGGTGGCAAAGCAGAATTTGTTGGAAATCACGAATGAGCAAAATTCTCACCTTTCGCACGTGCAAACTTTGAGCGGACGTTGCGTGCGCATCCGATATTGAATCGCCGTAAATTTTTGCATGTAATTGTTTTATATATAGTTTGATAAGCATGCAAAGTTTCAAAGTATTTCAAGAAGAACTGTAATCACAACGGCACTCTAAAGTTGACAGAAAATGACGAAAACAGCAATTTTCAGTGATTTTAGCGATTTTCTATCAATTTGGGCGTGTCCCAACGTGTGCAACTTTTCGATTTTCAACTTTAAAACTAGCCTATGACACAATTTATACCTATAGGAAGCAGAACTGAGCTCCACAACCCAAGGCATGGCCCAACACCAGAGAATACTAAATCGCAAAATTGACGTTTTTATAAAATAATTCTTCAAAAAAGCACAAACTTCAATGACGAATATCTTTATGAAGGAGCAAGCTAGAAAAACTTTCCGGTAGATTTTCAGAATGCTTGAACAATTATCTAAGATGAAAATTTCCTCAGATTTTGAATACAATTACTTTTTAATGGTGTAAAATCAGTTTTAAAAGTTATTACTTTGTCAAAAATCAAGTTTTAAAAACGGTTAACTTGATGACGTCATCAAGGGGTGTTCATGACGTCAAATAATTTGTTTATACAATGTAAACTAAAGTGTAAACAATTATTTTCAAGACCTGTGGTAGGAAATGGCTGTATCTTTTATACTTTTGAATCTATGGACAATTAAATACAGGCTACAATTGACTGGCAAAGCGTCTATCCCTGAATATATATATATATGTATATATGTATCACGACAATCTATCGTAAAACAGGGGTTCTAGAAAACCCATTTCCCGATGCTCCTGAAACCTGAAACTTTTTTTGCAGTCGATTTGGCCACCGTCTAGACGCCCTGAAAAATTTCAGATCTCTAACTCAATTTTAACATGGTTTTTAAGGCACCTGAATATGGCGATTTTGGGTTTTTTACCGAATTTCGTATAACAGTGCTGGCGAGTATTTTATGCAAATTTCTTAAAAATCTCAACATAACTATTTTTATTTCTGTCATCTTTGACATCAAATTAGAATGTTTTGAACTAAAAATAAATCTGCTGATCGACTTCCGATGAGTCTTAATGCCTGAAAAACTCCTGCCGGAGGCGGCGGCCTTCGGCCGGAGTGCACGCTTCGCGTGCACGAAAGAGGCTTGTAACGTGTACCAAAGGGGGTATAATAGTAAAGGGGGTATAATAGTAAAGGGGGTATAATAGTAAATGGGGTACATAGTATACCCACAATAAATGCAACGGTCGTGCTTGCCAGCACTGTGATATACTTTTGCAACTTCAGTTGGATCCAGATTTTACCACAATGGGTCTTGAGGACCCCTCGGAGATTTACAGACCGGAACCCCCTCAATTCGAACTGGACAAAGCAATGGAGAACTTCAGGGACTACGAAAACTTGGAGGGGGAAATGATAAGAGTCAGGGATACGTACTACGATATGCACAAGAACCAGACTCATCAGTTTGCTTGTGATCAGGTACATTGTGATCAGATAAATCGAATATTTTAATTGATGTCTTCTGTCAACTACAAGTAATACAAAATGTGCATGATATTCACAACCGAAACTCCACGATCGAACTTCACGCAACTGCACTGTTCTACCATCCCATGATTAGTCTGTAAAATAATGGACCCTATATCCAGCGAGAAAAGTACAGGTCAGGAATAATGGGGAAGCACACGATAATGGAGATGATGGACGTGGTGGCTAAACTAGTGGATGAGAGTGACCCGGACACCTCGCTACCTAATGATATACACATGTACCAGGTATAGTAGGAGAGGGGGAGGGAGGGGAGAGGGGGAGGGGGTGCATAACCTGGACAAGCTTACTTTACTTTATAAAACCTAGTTTGGTCTGAAGTTCAATTTTATACATATTAGTAGATTTTTGGCAGTATTACAAGATGAGGTCTCAAGTGATTTGCGAGAATCGAACTTAATGAACGTTTTCTGCAGACAGCTGAGAGAATAAGAGAAGCCCATCCAGACCAGCCATGGTTTGCTCTGGTAGGTTTAATCCACGACCTGGGAAAAGTGCTGGCCCTACACGGTGAACCCCAGTGGGCAGTGGTGGGAGACGTCTTTGTTACCGGCTGCCAACCTGGATCCTCAGTCGTCTTCGGATTACCCAGGTATTTTCCGATCCGGGTTGCAACTTAGCCGTAAATCTCCCAAGTCCTTTGAAATTTGATTCGAAAACGTCAAAATTCTACTGTCTTACCTGTAACATTAGTGATAGTAAACATGTAGTAGACGTGAAAACTAGAGTAAAAATTGACTAGTCACTCGTCAACTTGTACACATTGCACATGCGACTGATGATATCGCTGAAAGTAAAAAACGAATCTAATATATTATCGAAAATCTCAGTTTCAAAGGAAACCCGGACATAGCAGATCCGCGCTACAACACCAAGTACGGGATCTACAGTCCGAACTGTGGACTGAACGAAGTGGTGACATCTTGGGGGCACGACGAATACATGTATCAGGTTCTTACCAGGAACAAGGCCACTATACCTACTGAGGTTGGTTTCTTAAAGTCAGTCAACCTAATATTAATTACCGTAATACTAATATCAGGTATGTTGGTATTTAAGATTTAGATGTTATTTCTAACTCGGCTATAGACTTTACTTGGATCAGATACCTCTGATGTTTTAGGAAATAGGTCATTGATAGCATAAGGAGAATAGCTATAGCTCATAACGCTGAGTTTGTCACAACTCACAGTCCATAGGGGTCGTTCACATATTACGTAATTAATTTTTGGTCAATTTTTCCGTACTCAATTTTACACATAGCTGTTGTGTATCAGTGTTCTTCTCAATAATATACTTCAGGACTATAGTATTATTCTTTTCACAGGGACTGTACATGATACGGTACCATTCACTGTATCCCTGGCATCACCATGAAGACTACCATCACCTTTGCTCTGACATCGACATGACCATGCTTCCCTGGGTCCAAAAATTCAGGTTAGTCGCATAATTTATGTGAGTTCAACCTAATCAACCTTTAAAATTCTTGGCAACTAAATTATCGGTTAAAGGACCAGTTAACTGAAAAATTTGTAGTCTCCAATTTGGCTAAGATTTAAATCAGCTGTGACAAACTGGTAAAGAATCGTATCGCCGAAAGAACCAATTCTCTAGCGTACGTGTAACGTGTGTTATTGCAATAATAAGCTGTGGCGTCGTGACGTCATAAAGTCCCTCAGTGCGCGCTTGCATAGCGTAATACATTGCAAATGTTTATCATCGTCAATAAAACACGTGTAACTCACTCAAATTTTAGAATTATGACTATTACCCTAGTTCTCCAAAATCCTTATAGTTTTGGCTATCATCCTAACTAAAGGAATAGCTGATTGTATGTACAGTGCTCACGTCATGATTTTAAACAGTGACATAATTTCTTGAACAGTGGCGGGTGAATGTACGGTTAGAAAGTTTCTGCTATTACAACTTATGTCATATAATGTAATAATTTTGGATTGTTTTCATTGCTTAATTACACAAGCAGGGAGACTGTACCGATTATTTTCCCCAGTCCATGAAACTCTAACGAATTTAGAAAGGATCTAGATAAGTAGGAGTTTGTTCAATTCCGAGAGCAATTATATTTATATCATAGCGGAATTTCTAACTTTAATCCACATGCGTCAGCCAGTACAGGAGACAAGAAGTCTGGCTACTTTACGGCCGTTCCTCTGGGACCATTAGTAGAAGTAGCTTCTATCAGAACAGTGCCGTGGGAACAGAATTCCCGCCAAAATACCAGGTCTACCAAATAGTAATACTGATTGGTGTGTACGGTGTGCGGTTTGTTTTGAATTCTACTTACGGCTTACCTAGTTGTTATCCTAATTGCATTATCATCGGTACATAACATAAATAAACTACTGGTAAGTTTAAATACCAAGTGCAAACGTGTTCAGTCAATCGACCCACTGAACAACTATAGAATTTCCAAGACCCTATTATTGTTTGGCCATATATTACGGCACGATCGATTGTTAGATGGCTAAACGACCAACGTTAATCTATACAATTCTAAAACTATGAGCTAGCACTTTAATCTAAAAATACACTTTTTATATTACTCCTGATTTTTACATTTCACGTTAAACATTGTCGCCACAGGTTGATCATGGACACTAACAGCTTAATTTGAGATAAATGACTTATGAGTTTCTCTAAAGTTAACTCTAAAGTTGTGTAGTCCAGTCATTTATGGACATTTATGGAAATGAACCTGCAAATGTTCAAATACTCACGAAACTTTGCACAGACCTTCCTGAAGGTATGAATAAACGATTTTCGTTTGGAGACATTTTTTGACCGTGGAGAAACCCCAGGAGGGCCACGCCCATATTGACCCAATAACGTAACCGACCCCTTGCTTCTGAAGGTCGTAGAGACTTCTAAATAGGTTTTAACCAAGCGGCATATGCATGTTTATATAGGAGTTACTGAGCAACACATGGCCTAAAATCCTTACTTTTCGAGAAATTTGCCAAAAACCATTTTGGGCGTGGTGCTGAGCCCATTTTCGATAGGATCGTGATAGAGTCTTTAGACAGGGTGCAAAAGAACCGCAATTAGCATATTAATATATGACTTACGAACAAACATATGCCTTAAAGTGCTTACTTTTTCAGTTATTGGCGAAAAACTGATTTTCGGTTCCAGAAATCATGCTAAAATATGAGCATCTCGTAAATTGGGCTATGAAGGCCCTACAGATTTTTGAATGGGTGCAAATTGTGCAGAATGGCCATGTTTATATACAACTTATAAAGCAACATGTACCCTAAAATACTTACTTTTCGAGTTATTTGGGGGAGAAACATTATATTGTGTCCATTTTCTACCTGTAAAATACAGTCTCACGAGCTACTCTGTGCGCGCAAGGGACTTTATGACGTCATCGCCAAAATAATACAAACGCTAATTACACGCGTTAGAGAGCAGTTAGAGATTTAGGAATTTCGACTCGTTGCTTAGTTAGCTATTTGTCACAATCTGTCAAAATATGAGGATAACTTTTTTTTCAGTTAACTGGTCCTTTAATTATAAACAGAGAAGCTCGCCTGGTTGAAAAACTTTCGAGATAATGCTCTGATTGTTATTATACTTTCACTTTCAGTTCGTTTGATCTGTACTCCAAAGGAGCAGAGATACCCGATGTAGAAGCAGTTAAGCCGTTCTACGAAGATCTGATAGACAAATATTGCCCCGGTAAGCTCCTCTGGTGAAATAATCATGCCCAGATATTGGACAAGCTCCTTTGGTGAAAGATCGCGAGATTTTACGATTTTAACGCTCTATTATCTATGACTATACTCTATTACCTGGGGACCCCAGGCTTCAGTGTTCAATGTTCATAAACACTGATGATATGGCGAAGTGACATGCTGAAGTGACTTTAGCGTTTTATCAAACAGGTTCGAGACATTTAACACGAATCAACGTATTTGAGTTAAAGTGTTCATGCAAAGATTCAAGTGTATATATATATATACAAGACACAAGTGTATATATATATACAATAGTGCATATATGCAATAGCTTTGCTTATCACTAGAAATCACTTTAAGAATGTGATCAGTGTTCATTTGATGTTTAGACCAGAATAAATTGTAATTTTAAGTTTAACGTAATTTTGATTTGTATATTAAAGATGGTATAATATTGTATATTGAAGATTCTCAAGATAATAATCTATGAATGTGTCAGCTATTTAGTTGTGAAATGATGGAACCTATAACGCAAATAAAAAACGCAATATTATAAACCGTTAAACTAGAATTTGTATGTGTGATAATTATAAAATTACAGCTAACAATCTAAATATTATGTTTATTCAAATCATGCTCTATTGTACTCTATCTAGTAAAATGTTCAACCCTAATCTCATCTCAAACCGAACACACTTTATTGTCAAAGAAATCCACTGAAACGTATCATTTAATATCGTTTATGACTGGTGAGAGCCAAAGTTTGGAAAGTTTTATCAAGTTAAATGTGACTTTAAAAAGCAAACTTTTGTCTGAATTAACGAACAATTGAACTCTAAAAAAACTTGCTGAAAACGGATAACTAAATTTTATAAATGATCAGAAAGAAAATCATATCAACCCTAACGACACATGGGCGTATCACATTTGGTCAATATGGTGTGTCTCTAATCCCACAAATTCTTATTGGTAACCAAAAAAAGCAGCTTAATTATAATTTGTTTCAAAAACCTTTAAATTTTCGGACACCGAACTCCAATCCAGCTAGACCTGATAAAATTGAAACCGAAGATAAATTCCGGAAGATTAATGCAACCAATGGATTCCCGGAAAAATTTTGATTTACTTGGTTTTAGACTGGTTCGCGGTTCGAGGCTTATAACTGTACCCCCTGAAATATGAGAAAATCGACCAAATAAGATACGCTCTGTCCAACACCGACACACATAAAAATGAAATAAAATCTTAAAAATAAACGATCAAATTGTTGTATTGTACATTGACGTAAAATTTTCAAGCAAAATGTCAGTTTTGTCACATTCAAGTCATTTCTACATCATCTTCACAATTGTGTCTTGCACTTAAAAGTAAAGCATTTATTTGTTAACGAAAATTCCTCCGGTTAAACATAAAATGGGTTAATCAGATAAGTCATTATTATAAAGTACAAGAAAATATCACAGTCACGTGCTACACGTGTTAATAACACGTGACAACATCAAGCACATTATACCAGTGATCATCCCACAAGGAACGTTTATTCAACATTTATTAGAAAAGATCTGACGAAAGTCTAATTTACGAATAATTTTCCACAGTTACATTTACTAAAATTCATCCTAATTATGTGGCTGCTTGATTCCCAGAATGACACGTTGTTTTCCTGAATTCTCTTATTATAAGGTGATGGTACAAACTCTCTCATTAATTAAATTGTCAACTAAAGCGCTCTTATCACATAACCGAGCGACGTTAATATAAAAGTAAGCGTGGTAATGGGAGATTAGATACGCTGCCCTAACACAACCACTCCGAAATATAGTGGCTAGATAATGGTGGCATAGAGGTTATACGTAATCGTCCATTACCCCAAGTAAGTTTAATTGATCTATCACTCAATTAACCACTTAATCACTTAATTTCGTTTTACTACACGGCCTCTTCTTTGTTTAACAGGAGAGGGTTGATGTACTCGAACCCGTCAAACTCGCTCTGGTCTATCCTAGCAAGTTCTTCAGCGTCATCTGGAGTGAGCTGCACTGTTTCGTCTGTGAAGATGTTGTCGAAGTTTGCGAGATCGTCTTCAGCGGTGAGAGGAGGGATGTAGGGTGGCAGCACCTGGAAATAAATAAATTTGAGATATTAAGTAAGAGGGTTTGCCCTGAAGTTGGATCAGTTAATCAATCCAATATACTACCACTATACTACCACCGTCACCACAAAATATATATAATAAGCCCCATAAATCAACCCTTCAAACCTGTCTTTGTTCTAAGAGATCCCAGTCGAGAACATTGAAGAAAGGATGTTGTTTTATCTGGTTAAATCCCTGCTCCTTGTTGCAGCCCAGCCTCTCGTCAGGATCTCTCCTCAGTAAGTATTTCAGCACGGAACCAGCTTTCACGCTCAGTGCCCGGGGAATTCTCACTGGCTTTGTCAGGATACACTGTAAAACGGTTAAATCTTTATGAAAAACAACACAGATAATCCTGTCATAGAGCGATCTGAATAAATGCCAAAGGGGAATAAAAGCAATAGAACTTTGCAGAGAGAACTTGATTAACAAATTTCATGGCTCATAAATAGTTTAATCTGTTTTGAACACATTCAGAGTTGAGTTTAAAAAACAAAATAGCTATGAGACCCACCTGGAAAAGTAAGTTTTCACTCTCCTCAGGATTGTCTGTTGGTTGATTGTCGACATTAAAAGGAGACCTACCACACAGCATCTCGTAAAGAAGCACCCCTAATGCCCACCAATCAACACTGTAACCGTACTGGCCACCCTTCAATACCTGCAATTAATCGGGGAGTTGGAAACGGGTCAAAAGTTGAAAAATTTTAAACCCGGCAGTACAGTAATGAATTCTGTTATTAAAACCAGAAGTTCAGCTGCATGATTCGTACCTCGGGTGCTATGTAGTTTGGAGTACCACAGAACGTGTTTGTTGTTTGATCAGTTTCATTACATTCTTTGCACATTCCTGAAACAGAATTAGTTCAAATTCACGAGAATAAAATTTGACTCGGGCTACGGTTAATCAGCGTAATTTTAATTTTGAGTGATATCATTGATCTGTGATCATAGGTAATACCGTGAAATGAAATGCTCCAAGGTCTGTTCTGATAAATTACGCGCTTTGTGCGCGCGGGCGCGGCGCAAAGAAAACACAGTAATTGCTCTCAGTAAGAGACTTTTTGCGCATTGGTGATGATTTTATGCTGAAATTGTGTACTTTAGTAGACCCTTTCATGCATATTTCGAATTCTTTAGGCAGATATCAGATTTCCGCGATTAACGAACACGGACGTTAACATCGAACATAATAATCTCAACTTAATTGAGATCTATCATACACAGCTTACGATTTTAGAGGAGGTGAAAATGGTTTATCACGAACTCGCTAATAACTCACAGTTTCGTGATAAGAATCCTGACGGTTTTAAACTAATTCCACTGAAATAATTCTGTAACCGCTTTCCAAAACCATGCATTTCATTTGTTGATGATCATGTAGTATATTGATGTGATCATGTAGTATATTCATATATTGGAGTTTTAATACTTTCAACACTACTATATAACAAATAATTTGAGGCTTATGTCTTTATGTCACTGAAGATAACGCCTTGCAACATTTTTGACGATAGCCTGTAAATTGATAGTTTGATCTCAGTATTTACAACAAATCATCTAGTTTGATTGATTCAAAGGGAGAATTAAATTCCTCTATTCATATATTGAGTATCTAGTTTTGGATTATATCGTGAGGCCAGCCGCTTTGATATCGGCAATCTTTATTTTTTATTCGGATTGTTAATATGAGCGGGATAAAAATGCTTTATTTCATTTCATTTCATTTCATTTCATTTCATTTCATTTCATTTCATTTCATTTCATTTCATTTCATTTCATTTCATTTCATTTCATTTCATTTCATTTCATTTCATTTCATTTCATTTCATTTCATTTCATTTCATTTTATTTCATGATGTCAAAAATAGTAGAGGAAAGAAAAAACTGATTGTTAACCGTTAGATGCTTGTTTTACATCAAACATTTCAGTTTGATTTTAAAATATTTTCAAGAGAGAATTTTATGGGTGCCATAAATTTGTTGAAAACAAAATTGGTGAGCAATCATTCGTGATTATGATAAAACATCGATGATCGGTAACGTTTTATCATGAATCAAATTGTCTGTCCACCAACTTCCATTGTTTCAATGATATGTCGACAAATATTTGATATATAATAGCTAAGTTTTAATCTACGTGATATTGGGAGTAATGCCAGATAATACATGTTTAAATATATCAGCTGATAACGTTTGATATACTGCACAACTTGTGGGATAGTCAAGTGGTGTGACGTCACCGCAGTATTATATCATATTATAAATCAAGAGGCTTGCATATAATGAACATATTGACACGGGTGCAGAGTTGAGTTGATTATATCATTTATTATATCATATTATATCATAATATTTTAATCGCGATGTGGTAGTAAAATACCATTAAACAGTATTTAAAAGCATCATGTGTTATTAAAGATCAAGAGCTCGATAAGAATAACGCTACTGAATGCTGGAAGTGTTGTTTTTACAAGTGTAGGACTACGTTTGGTATTTTCTGATCGTGCCAATTTTTCTTATCCTGGAAATAATATCATCAGCTCTACCGATTTGTCAACATTATATTCCCCAGTTTTATGCATGACAAAAGATGTTTTCAATAACCCGAGAATAACTGAAAAGGACCAAACGTCATAACGTTAAAAGTTAACCTGAATGGGTCAAAACCTAGATCAAGATGTCTAAACTCTTAACATTTCTTTGAAAAGTAAAATACAGAGTATTACGTCCATGCTATTGTATGGATTTCACGACTTGAAGATAGTTGTGTACTCTACAAGATACTGTGTGATAGGTGTTGATAGAGGTACTCCCTAGAGACACACTTGATGACAGATGACTTTATACTCAGTAAATAGGACTGGGTTGTTGTTATGCCTCAGAACGAGGTTAATTCTAGATCTGTTAACTTTACTTTGATTTGATTTCCTTCTGCTCCATTTATTATATATTTGATATGCTTAATCTTTATTTTCTAACTTTAACAGGTAAACTATGTCAATGTAAAATATATTTACCAAAAATAAGGACATGCTTAACGTTAAGTAATTATAAGAGCAACCTGGCCGGCTATTTATGGTTATTTATGTGTGAGATTCGGCTGTGATAAGACTTTGGCTGCCACAAAATGTTAAAAACTAACCGTAATCAGTGAGCTTGATGTGTCCCTCATTGTCTATGAGAACATTATCCAGTTTCAAATCTCGGTATATAATGAGATGTTCGTGAAGGTAGTGCAGCGCGCACGAGATCTCCGCTGCATAGAACCGAGCGTGGTCTTCTTCTAGCCTTTGTAGCTGAAACACAGAGGTTAGACTACTTACTTTCTACTGGTTTAAAAGTTTATTATTCATTATTCAAGTACAGGGTGGCCCATAAGTGACTACCCACACGCAACCTCTTAATAACTCACGTAATTCGTCTCCAAATTGCACCAAAATTTCAGAGATTATAGATATGGGTCAAACTTAGATTTCCTGAAAGTTTCGTAAGCCACACCCAATTACAGTGGGCGTGGCGTGACACTCCCTCTTTTTCACTATTGTCTTCATAAAATGAGAACGCTTTAAGCTAAGAACTCAACATTTTTTGCACACATTTGGCTTGATAATTGAAAACGTTTCCAAAAGTTTCAAGTTCATTGGTTAAAATATGGCTGAGTTATGACCATTTTAAAATCCATCGGATATGTGATCCGAGCACTCAGTCAGTGATATTTGCACTCAATTAGTGATCTCGTCACCCAATCTGATCAAGAGTAAAGCGTTAGCGTGTATTAATGAGGTTCATTAGGCTTTGATTGGATACCGACGTAAACTTGATCTTGTGATGAATGTCAAAGCAGCTTTTCCGGCAAGGGGGTGGTCGGTTGAATTTCATCTGAAATTGTCGTTTAATCTGAGGGTAGAACTCCCCATTTTCTTTATTCAGGTAGACGAACAATCGTTGTTCTGCAGTAAAGGGATGATAGTGAACCATTTTGATTGTAAGGAACCTGTGACTAGCAGGGCTAACAAGCCCTGAAATGGTGACACCACCATAAATTCGTGTGATAGCGTTTTAGGTGCTGTCAGCTGTATAGGCCGGCCCATAAGCAGGCTGCAACCAATCAAGCGGTGCATGTGAGCCAAACAGGCCATTAACCAAATGACGAGATCACTGACTGAGTGCTCGGATCACGTATCCGATGAGTTTTGAAATGGTCATAACTTAGCCATATTTTAACCAATGAACTTGAAACTTTGGGAAAAGTTTTCAATTATCAAGCCAAATGTGTGCAAAAAATTTTGAGTTCTTAGCTTAAAGCGTTCTCATTTTATGAAGACAATAATGAAAAAGAGGAAGTGTCACGCCACGCCCACTGTAATTGGGCGTGGCTTACGAAACTTTCAGGAAATCTAAGTTTGACCCATATCTATAATCTCTGAAATTTTGGTGCACTTTGGAGACGAATTACGTGAGTTATTAAGAGGTTGCGTGTGGGTAGTCACTTATGGGCCACCCTGTAATTAGTTATTGGATTGTGGATTGTGGATGAAGTTGACCAGATTGACACCTTGAAACACTTAAGTCATAATGACGAATATTCAAGTTAATAACATGGAAATTGGTCTCATGTTATGAAAATATAACACTAATATCGAAATTAACAAGTATTTGTTGACGGTTGTTGTATAAAAGAAGGTAGTTTTACCTTCTGCATGTGGAACATCATGTCACCACCATTCACAAACTCAATTACGAATATTATTCTGCTTGTCGTTTGGAAACACGAGTGAAGTCCAACCTGAAAGATGAAAAATATGAAACTAAAAGCTCGAGCGAGGAATATTGGGGGCCGAGGGATGTCATCATAATTTTCGCCAGCGAATTATGGAATTTTTAAAATTGATCATTACTTGCACTGCTATCATAAGATAACGCGATAATGTTCATGTTCCTCAGAAACTATCAGTGTATCAAGTTATGTAAATATCATTTATTGCCTACCAAGAATGGATGATTCGAAGCCTGCTCGAACACATTCTTCTCGGTTTGTACCCACTCAATATCATCTTCATCGTCAATTATTGACTTCTTTATTATCTTCATCGCGTATATCTTTTTAGATGACTTTAACTTTACCATACATACCTGAACAGATGCAGTTTATAACTAATACTATGATAATTCTTTCGTTTCTTGACGAATAAACTTTTAAAGGTAAAATAAACTAAGAATAAGTATTTAAGATACCAGTAGTTGTGTCACTATTGAGTATTGGTGACACACCATCATTTACCGACTACAGATAAACAGAAGTTATAAACCGCACAACTGACCTTAGCGTAGCTACCCCTGCCAATGACTGCTAACAAGTCAAAGTGATCTAGTGTTATTCCCCCAGTTTTAGGTAAGATAGATTTGTCAATAATAGGCTCGCGTCCAGGCTCCCGGTTATCTACATCAGTGTCTAGTATGACCGGGTGATGGGTTGGGTAACCACTACATGGCTCTGTGATGTACCTGGGAGGGGAGATAGTAGTCACAAAGTAGTCAGTATCATAGTCACACAAATCTCACAATGTAGTCATACAACAGTTTCGATAATTCACGCTGAAGTCAAAAATATTCACAGCGTAGTCATGATATCTTCACACAGCAGCCACAATATAGTCACGCCTCAGTCACACAGTAATCACGTATATTTGCGCATTAAAACAGGAATAACTGTTATTATTTATTTAGGGACACAATCACACAATTTGCAGAATCTGAGATAATTAGTCTTGAATCTGAGATAATTAGTCTTGAACCGAAATTAATGTGCTGGCTTTACCCTTGTTGCCACAGAATATTGCTGTGATGTTATTTTAAAGCCCGAGGACCCTACATAAAAAGGTAATTTCCTTGCAGCAAAGACGTATGGATTATACTTCGATCACAACTTGGTAACATAAGCCAGAACCCAACACAATGTAACTTACAATTTGGTAACATAAGCCAGAACCCAACACAATGTAACTTACAATTTGGTAACATAAGCCAGAACCCACCACAATGTAACTTACAATTTGGTAACATAAGCCAGAACCCACCACAATGTAACTTACAATTTGGTAACATAAGCCAGAACCCACCACAATGTAACTTACAATTTGGTAACATAAGCCAGAACCCACCACAATGTAACTTACAATTTGGTAACATAAGCCAGAACCCACCACAATGTAACTTACAATTTAGTAACATAAGCCAGAACCCAACACAGTACTCTAAACACCGCCTCAATCAGCCGATACATGGTATAAAGCAGCTCAATATTTACACAAGTCAGATCTCAGAGCTCGTAGAACTGAGACAGCCCACACAAGGGATCAGAGGCACAGACACCACAGATACGTCACGTGATGAGTCACGTGATCTGATGAGTCACGTGATATGATGAACGCAACTCGAAGAGCCCGAAAGAGATTTGTCGTGGTTTTACAGTAGCTCAATAACGATATATCGTGATATTACCAAGATCGGTTGCAACAAGAAGCAATGTTAACTAGTTGTACAGAAAATACATGCAGCACAAAGCCGTTGTCAGGAGCAAAATTACAGCACGAAATCGGAGCAAAAGTAGGTAGGAGGTACAGGTTTGGTATGTCAGCTATGTGGGGTGTAGACTTTATCAACACAAGTACTCAAGATCACGTAAGTAGTGCACAGTACAACATGTGAATTAACTGGATACCCAACCAAAAGTCGGTAGGTTCCACATAACTTCCAAGTTCCATGTAACTTCTCTCAATCAGAAACGGGTGTAATTATTTAACTGACAGGAAGGGTAAAGTGTAAACGGCTTGAATGCACAATGTCTATTGTCTCACAAGAATTGTAACCACTCCAACAAAGGATCTACATAAAAATAACCAAACTGTCAAAACAATTTGAGTTTGCAAAATTGTTTGCAAAATTGTTTGCAAAATTTCAGAACCGAAATTTTTATCCTTGGTTAGACCTAGAACTGATTATGGCCAAGATAAATAGAGTATACTTCTGGGTTATTTCATTATCAGGGAATTTGGTAATCTAGCTTAGCACAATTGGGGCACAAAATTGAAATTCCTGGGGTACACTTGGGGCACAGTTGGGGCAAAAAGTTACTTGGGGCACACTTGAGCACTTGGGACATGTCGGGGCAAATACATTTGGGACACAGTCGAGGCAAAAATGACTTGAAGCACATTTTAGGGAAAGTAGACACACTTGGGATACCATTACCTGGCACGCCAGTCCCTGTGCTCTTTTCAAGCTTCCTGAACGTGGGAGGAGCGAGCAATAGACTAGCAAGCTAGGTAAGGGACACCATTGGAGCACAGCTGGGACAAAAAGTTACTTGGGGCACAATCGGGGGAAAAACAGTTGAAGCACAGTTGAGGCAAAAATTATCAGAAGCACAGTTTAGGGAAAAATTCTTGAGGTAAGTTGTGGTACAAGACGATAAAATTCGATAAATTTTGTTAGTAATGGCAATTGATATTGCGTGATTAATACTTACTCATAATTAACTTCTTGCAGCTACTTTAAGAAATATTCCACGTATACATTGTTTACACTTACTATTACACCAGAAGATTGTTTACCTTTACCAATTTGCTTCTTCAGGGCTCAACTTATGATAACTTATTTTGATGTTTCATGTATCATAACATGTGTATAACAGCTCTCAATTTATCAACCCTGAATAGTGCAGGAGTAATTCGACCAGTCCTAATCATAGCCTTAAGTTTTTCCCTAAGTTTTATGAAACTTTGTGTCGTCTTCAAAATATTATTTGAATTAAGTATGATCTGACTTTTAACCCAGATAATAACAATCCTCCGTGTACTAACGTGCAGTATTTACCATGTTTGTAGTATTTGCCATGTTTATCTACAATTAAAATACACTACACAAGCCTAGAAGTGACTAGTTGTGTGTACACGTTTTACAAACTACACACACCGGACACCACCTCGCCTGGGTAACATGTATCATATATCATTGGATTAGGAGAACACAGGTTACTACACAGTGGCCCTGTGTGGCTCCTTCTCTCCATTATGTAATGTTGTGATATCACGGGTTATGTAATTTGTTTCAGAGACTACTTGGACTTGTGGTCACCCGGTGAACTTTAGTAACAGTTTGAGTGGTAAAGTTACAATCGGACAAGTTTAATGTGCACATTTCTAGACTCAGTTCATGAGTAAGGTCAAGTATCATGGCTAACACTTGTCTGTTCAACTGTATTTTGAGCAGGATACTTTTGACTTTTGGGCAATTCCTGAGTGAACAGTGAACATGACGTAATGGTGATGTTATTGTTATATCCCAAAACTTCCTGTTATTTTACAAACACATACCAATATTGCAAGTATTTAAAACATTAAACGTTTCCGTTCAAGTCATGAACACCCATTCTTTTATCACGCTTACGCAACAATTAACAATCATTCTAACACAAACACCTGTGCCTACATTCTCGTTTAACATATTTCGTGTACACTATACACCCACATCATTCGTTTGCTGCTTATCACTGATATCTAATAATACATACTGCAGGCCTTGGTGCACTCTGGTGCTTGAATAATTATAACAATTCCCAGAATCACAGAAACAACATTACACGTACTGCACACAGTCAATTACATTACACATACTGCACACAGTCAATTACATTACACAGTCAATTACATTACACATACTGAAGACGCACTCTAAACTAACCTGCAACATCGCTTGTGTAAGAGTGCTTTACAGTAGATACACTTGAAACCTTGTCTACCGATACCCCAGATTAGATCCTGACATATCGGGCATTGTACCTTGAAACTGGGTAGTATGCAATTGATATTCGTATATAATACTTAGCTCATAATTAACTTTGCAAGCACTTTTAGAAATATTCCAGTTAAAACATTTTCACCACTTACTATAACACCGAAATTGTTACTTTACAATTTGATTTTCAGGGCCTCAAACTTATGTAACTTATTTGATGTTTATGCTTCCAAACATGTTAACAGCTCTACATTATCAACCTGAATAGTAGCAGTTGATATTCACCAGTCCTAATCAAGCCTAAAGTTTTCCTAATTTTATGAAAATTTGTGTGTACGTCAAATTTATTGAATAGTATGATCTGACTTTAACCAGATAATGAACAATCCCGTGTACTAACGGCTATTTACATGTTCTAGTATATTGCCAGTTTATCTACAATTTAATATTACTACACAAGCTAGAGTGATTAGTGTGCGACGTTTTAACAACTCACACCCGGTACCTCACTCGCCATGGTCACATGAATACTAAATCTTGGTTAGGAGAACACAGGTGTACACTACAGGGCCTGGTGACCTCCTCTTGTCATGTGTGAACTCACGGTTAGTATTGTTCAGAGATGACTTGGACTTGTGGTCACGGTGCACTAGTAAAGTTTGACGTGTATTACAATCGGACAAGTTTAATGTGCAATTCTAGACTAGTTATTAGTAGGTCAAGTATCATGGTAACATTGTCTTTTCAACTGTATTGTGCTCTGAGCAGATACTTTTGATTTTGGGCATTCCGATTGCAACACTGATCTGTAATGTAATGTGCATTTCATTGTTATATCCCAAATACTTCCTGTTATTTTTACAACAATACCAAATATGCCAGTATTTAAAATCCATAACGTTTCTAACAAGTCATAAACAAATACCAGTTTTTTTCAGTTAGCGCAGCATTACTAGATCATTTAAAAAAAAACCTGGCTACATTACTCAGTTTAACCATTTTCGTGTACATTACCACTATTGTTGAGCTTATTCACTGAATCTAATAATACATTGCGAAATACAAATGTTAATTTCACATTGTTGTGCAGCGTTAAAGAAAATAATACAGTACAGTTAGAATGATGCTATTGAACACCAGTTCCACACGAGGGAAACATTACGTCGCGTCGTAGAAATGAAATGTAATATTATATTAATATGTAATATTGTATATAATCTATTACTTAGATAATACACAAATTATGTATAATACCGGTTTCAATGTTACTCCACCCGACTGTATTAAACATTGCAAATTATTGCAAATAGATTAAAAAAAGTTACCTAAATCTTCTGGGAGTAAAGGAATGTCCCATGACACGATAGTTCTTTTTCCATCTCCTTGCACCTTTTCGCTCATAGAATTTCTGAGAAATTGAAACATTAGACACATAATGTGTTTAATGTTATCAGATTCAAAATGCGAATTAAGACAACCTAGCCTGGCATAAGATTATTTTTAATACAGTTCGCCTAGAATTTTAGCACAATCTGTAGAATCTTCTATCTTCCACATCTATCAAATATCGGCTGTTTTCCGGTTTTAGTTTCATATTAGAATGTGTCTACAAAAGCCTAAAGAAGCCACCAAATTACTCAAATATTGAATCAATTCACGTTAGTATCTGTATTTTATTTTTAAATTCAATGAAACAAGAACTTTTCAATGTAACAAGAAATTTAATTGTTAGCACATTTTATAGAATACAAGGATGTAAAACAATTTATAAATTAATAGAATGCTCATTTGGTGTATGACTTTCTGTCCTTGACTGTTAGTTTGATTTTGAAGGGACAGGTAACTAACGGGGCAAGGAATGTGCGTGCCTGAAAGCTTCTGCACACACCGAAACGCTAGTTGAGTTGAATTTTTTAGAGACAGGGCTTATATATGAGGATCAGAAGAAAAATTTGGCAGACATTAGGGGTTCTGTTTGTTACTATGGGTAACAGTCTTGTTGTGACAGAAAGTCTACACTATATATTATATGCTTAAGTTTAAATTGTGTAGTTTGAGGATATAAAATGCAACTTTAAGATGGATATTGGAGAGCTGGTGAAAAATTATGGTCTTTGTATTAATGGTTATAATAAGCTATAAATATCCTAAACTATATAGTGCAAATTAAAAATTTCTTTATACTGCATTATCAAATTTAATCTTTAAAATTAAAAAATATACATTCATTTTATTAAAGACTTTCTCACACATACTTTACTCACAGGACAAGACTTGGAAAACAATAGATTAGCGGAATTTCTCGTTGACATGTGTGTGACCAGCAAGTAGTGAAGACAATATTGTTGCAATCAAAATCTTTGATAGTAGTACTACGCACTTACCGTACTTTCGCCTGCACAAAAGTCTCCTGGATCAGGAATTCCCGGAAAGACGTGAATTTGTAGTTCTTTTTCTTGTGATAGGACAAACAACCTAAAATTGAAAGAAACTTTCAAATTTCTGGAGCGAGTGGAATATAATGCATCAATCATCACTACAGTATTCATGTTTAAGCCTGCACAGTGTACAGATGAAAATCATTCAATTATTGGGCTCACCTTATCGCTTCTTCAAGTTCCTGCTTTGAAGCAATGGTGCAAGGGTCCCCTTCCTCGTCTATCCATTTTACGGTGTACTCTTCTGTTATTGCTGCAAGTTAGTACTGGTCTTATTAAGCCGAAAATTAAGATAAATGGTGTTCATGAAAAAATTAAAACGAAGTATCTCGATATAAATAAATACATGATCAAACTGTGCATGCTGTTGAGTGTTGAATTTTCAAATAAATTACTTAGCAAAAAAATAGTTTATAAAATTTCAAAATGATACTTACAGCGGTCAAGTTGAAGAAGGTTTATCAATTGTTGTAAGAAGAGATCATAACTGATATGAGGCTCTATGTCTAATCGCTTCTGATCCCTGGAAAATGTTTGAATTAGTAGTTACAGGAGTGTACCTTCAAACCTTTATTAATGTGATTGAATTGATTAGTATCAAAACCAACATAGCATGTACATTGTATAAATTAAGCTTGACACACTACTATTCTCTGATCTAGAAACCATAATTATCACTTGAGGCCTTAAGATTGACTGTTGAGTTCCATTGGTCAAGGCTAAAAATACCCTATTGTCTAGCTAAGGCATGATCGTCATCTGATCTCGGCAATAAAACTATCTATTTTTATCTGCAACCTTCAAAAAGTAGCTGACTACAACCGGCTACAGACCAATTTATCACATTGAGCAAGACATAATAAATTTATACTATACTTACTTGTAAGGATTTATGTATCCAGCTTTGATGGGCACCTTCCGGACCGGCACACAGTTGTTTTTCAAACTATCCACACTCATGTCATGAACTCATGCTCCACTCATTGCTACCAAATGTTTGTCCAAAAGTATTTACATTTTGACATATCCTGAATTATGGGAATTGTATCATTATTATAGAAGTGTGTAAAACAGCTTTAAAAATAAATTGAAAAGTTCAAAGTTTAATGAAAATGTTAGCCAGTATATTTATTTGAGATGTTCATCGTTATTAACTTGTACTACATTTAAGGATTTCTCAAGCTGATTTGGAGATACGACCTTTCCAAAACACATTTATATTCAGAACTTGCCAGGCTTTGGGTAGATCAATTGACTAGGAAAACAAATTTTTTTTTAGGAAAACAAATTTAAATTTTGGTATTTATAAATAACAATCAAAACATATCATATCATAAAAATAAAGCCGCGCGTTGGTTGACTGCCTCAGTAAGGTGAATAATTTAAGCTTGAAGGTGCCCTGCGCATTTACAGAACCTTATGCGGTGATCACATATTCATGAGGACCTGTGAGCGCCAAATTTAATTTAAAGTTTCTAGAAATCATACATCACTACGAGTTACTCATGCTTTTGGATTATAAGAGTGCGGATTGTCAGGTATTTCATTCATTCATACTTAATCGGTTTAAAGCTGTACATTCAGAACTCACTCTTGTTTAAACTACGAAAGCAGAACGTAGATAATGGACAATATACCGACGACAATACCAAGGACCCGAGTGCCGCATTGACTTTTCCGGATCCGTTTTTACCGAAGGCTTATCCACCAGTTACAAATTTGTTCTTGTGCCCTATAATAATTTGGTATTGAGGTATGACCCTGCACTGTGTGTGATAGTGAAAATGAAAGTGAATGTGAATCTATAATGCGAACGAAATGAGTTATGGCCAAACGATTGTTCAATTTTAAAATAATAAAGTCAAAGGACTCTGTTTTAAAATACAAGCTCATTCTTATCGAAGTTTAATTCTGTCCATTCTAATTCTTCGTACCTGGACTGTATCATGAGTAGCTCACTTTTCAGTGTTACTTTAACTAAGTTCGTTGACTTAGTAAAGCTTATCAAACTGTCAATTTTTCGACAGTCGTTCCACATTTTTGTTGATTGATAAATGAAAGAGGAGGATGGGTTCGGGGTGATGAACTGGTCTGAACGTCTTTGTGATGGTGATCTGTGGAGTAATGATAGGAGTGAGATTGGAGATTCTAATCTGACAATTTTGAACAGTTCTAATAGACATGTGTATTTGTAGAGGTTGTGGACGGTAAGAAGGCCGTTCTTGTTAATCAACGGCTTTGTATGCTCTTTTTCAAAGAATTTCCTTCCTAGGATTTGTTCATCTATACAACGTGTTCTGGCACATGTTCTAAATTTATCTAGATATGCTTCAAGGTCACCAAATAGTATTCTGATACATTTTTTCTGAGTGATGAAGATAGGTTGAAGCATATTGTTACTCGACCCACCCCATACCGATATTCCAAATCTTAGGTGTGACTCAAATAACGTGTGGTACAATTCTTTATGGTGTTTTTTCGGGATAACGTGTCGTATTCTACTGAGTCTTCCGATCTCACACCTAAATTTCGAGTTGAGGGCTCTTATTTGAACATCCCATTTTAGCTTTTCGTCAATAATAACACCTAAAAACTTGGTCTCTTTAACTTGCTTTATAACCGTATTATTCAGAGTTAGTATATATTCTGATTCGTTATCTGCCTTAGATCAACGGAGAGGAAGACTTTAATTAAAAAGTAAAGTAAAGTAAAAATTATGATATAACATCATCACACATGTCTATAAAGTATCAAATATAAATATCTTACCACCAAAATTGATAAATTATTAACTACAACTTTATTAAAAAAATTTCAAATAAATTCAAAAAGCATCCCCAAAAGATAACCCTATTCATACTTCCCAGTGGAATAAAGATTTACAAATCGCTTTTTTGCCACAAAAGGGTGAAAATAAAGATGATCATTATGCTTCTCTTTATTACTAACATAGCTAGGTCTTTCAATTCTCCCTAATACTTCGTTTGAAACATTCCAAAAATGTGAATCATTAGAAATACCCTTAGAAATCATATCTTTCGTAAACCCTTCTAATTTAATCTTAAAACTTAAAAAACAGTCACCGAGTCGAGTTCCTTGCAAATTTTTATTCCTTAATCTAATAAAGATATAATACTGTCGAGAAGCAAGAATAAAATCACATAACATCGAAACTTTATCTTATCTATGACTACTCAAAATCTGTACTGGTCAAAATAACGTGATCTCACATGATTTTGTGATAACGCAGCTAATGTCCTTTTAATTTTCGATCATGAGGGCTACTTGAGAGCGTTTTGCCGGATTTTTGCCGGATTTTTGCCGGATTCTTGAATAACGGAAAATTGTATTGATAAATGTTCTTTAAACTCTTCAAATAGTTAGAGCACTATAATACGGTCAATTTCAGGGAGTATAAAAAAATTTCTTCGTCTGTGAGTGGAGATACAAGGTCAAACACAAGAAAATATCTTCATTTGGCCAGAATTTTTGCCGGATTCTTGAATAACGGAAAATTGTATTGATAAATGTTCTTTAAACTCTTCAAATAGTTAGAGCACTATAATACGGTCAATTTCAGGGAGTATAAAAAAATTTCTTCGTCTGTGAGTGGAGATACAAGGTCAAACACAAGAAAATATCTTCATTTGGCCAGAATTTTTGCCGGATTCTTGAATAACGGAAAATTGTATTGATAAATGTTCTTTAAACTCTTCAAATAGTTAGAGCACTATAATACGGTCAATTTCAGGGAGTATAAAAAAAATTCTTCGTCTGTGAGTGGAGATACAAGGTCAAACACAAGAAAATATCTTCATTTGGCCAGAATTTTTGCCGGATTCTTGAATAACGGAAAATTGTATTGATAAATGTTCTTTAAACTCTTCAAATAGTTAGAGCACTATAATACGGTCAATTTCAGGGAGTATAAAAAAATTTCTTCGTCTGTGAGTGGAGATACAAGGTCAAACACAAGAAAATATCTTCATTTGGCCAGAATTTTTGCCGGATTCTTGAATAACGGAAAATTGTATTGATAAATGTTCTTTAAACTCTTCAAATAGTTAGAGCACTATAATACGGTCAATTTCAGGGAGTATAAAAAAATTTCTTCGTCTGTGAGTGGAGATACAAGGTCAAACACAAGAAAATATCTTCATTTGGCCAGAATTTTTTCCGGATTCTTGAATAACGGAAAATTGTATTGATAAATGTTCTTTAAACTCTTCAAATAGTTAGAGCACTATAATACGGTCAATTTCAGGGAGTATAAAAAAATTTCTTCGTCTGTGAGTGGAGATACAAGGTCAAACACAAGAAAATATCTTCATTTGGCCAGAATTTTTGCCGGATTCTTGAATAACGGAAAATTGTATTGATAAATGTTCTTTAAACTCTTCAAATAATTAGAGCACTATAATACGGTCAATTTCAGGGAGTATAAAAAAATTTCTTCGTCTGTGAGTGGAGATACAAGGTCAAACACAAGAAAATATCTTCATTTGGCCAGAATTTTTGCCGGATTCTTGAATAACGGAAAATTGTATTGATAAATGTTCTTTAAACTCTTCAAATAGTTAGAGCACTATAATACGGTCAATTTCAGGGAGTATAAAAAAATTTCTTCGTCTGTGAGTGGAGATACAAGGTCAAACACAAGAAAATATCTTCATTTGGCCAGAATTTTTGCCGGATTCTTGAATAACGGAAAATTGTATTGATAAATGTTCTTTAAACTCTTCAAATAGTTAGAGCACTATAATACGGTCAATTTCAGGGAGTATAAAAAAAATTCTTCGTCTGTGAGTGGAGATACAAGGTCAAACACAAGAAAATATCTTCATTTGGCCAGAATTTTTGCCGGATTCTTGAATAACGGAAAATTGTATTGATAAATGTTCTTTAAACTCTTCAAATAGTTAGAGCACTATAATACGGTCAATTTCAGGGAGTATAAAAAAATTTCTTCGTCTGTGAGTGGAGATACAAGGTCAAGCACAAGAGAATATCTTTATGCATTTAACAAATTTCCATGTCTGTGATCGGGGATGTGCTGCAAATCACGAAACATTCCCCATTGACTGATGACTCCACGATGGTTTTATAGTTGTATTTATTTCATACTTCCATAGATAGTACAAAATCTAGTCTAATTAATTGAAACACCTTTTTTTGCTGGTACAAACTTTGAACATGATATTAAAAATATAATATATAATATTAAATTATAAAAATTTACATGTAATGTAATACCCCATGAGATCTTCCACATTATCATTCTAGTATTACAGAAGTTAAAGAAAAATCGTACACCCCACTATACTCTCGAAGTCGGAAAAACCGGAACCAACGTAGACCTACAATGATAATTTTCTGTGATCAGTAACTTCACAGATTACTATTTGGATTAAACTAGATTTAAAAGAAGTTAGACGATTACACATTTAACCAATTGGCAAAATAAACGTTTTACAACTTCACATCAACATGAATCCAAGATTCAAAAAACATTGAATTCACTTTGAATAAAGACAAAAAACCGTTCGGACTTACTTACTTCGGTGCAAATTGTGACAGTAAGTTCGAACACTGCGAATCTGTAAGCAGACCGAGTCTTTGTTAAGAGTTTGACAGTGAATTATTTGTCCTGCTAAACGGATTCTGGCAGTGAACTGGTTAAAGGGAGGTCACGTGTCAGAAACGCTGGCCAATTACAGACTATTACGTGGCAGTGCGGAGTGTCACACGACATATGCATGTGCCAGTGTAGATGCAGATGGAGGAGCACGTGACTATAACGTGGTCTCTCATGCACATAGTGCTTCAAGTAAATTAGCTCCACCTCCGTTATGACTGTATTATAGTGCTCTAACTATTTGAAGAGTTTAAAGAACATTTATCAATACAATTTTCCGTTATTCAAGAATCCGGCAAAAATTCTGGCCAAATGAAGATATTTTCTTGTGTTTGACCTTGTATCTCCACTCACAGACGAAGAAATTTTTTTATACTCCCTGAAATTGACCGTATTATAGTGCTCTAACTATTTAAAGAGTTTAAAGAACATTTATCAATACAATTTTCCGTTATTCAAGAATCCGGCAAAAATTCTGGCCAAATGAAGATATTTTCTTGTGTTTGACCTTGTATCTCCACTCTCAGACGAAGAAATTTTTTTATACTCCCTGAAATTGACCGTATTATAGTGCTCTAACTATTTGAAGAGTTTAAAGAACATTTATCAATACAATTTTCCGTTATTCAAGAATCCGGCAAAAATTCTGGCCAAATGAAGATATTTTCTTGTGTTTGACCTTGTATCTCCACTCACAGACGAAAAAATTTTTTTATACTCCCTGAAATTGACCGTATTATAGTGCTCTAACTATTTGAAGAGTTTAAAGAACATTTATCAATACAATTTTCCGTTATTCAAGAATCCGGCAAAAATTCTGGCCAAATGAAGATATTTTCTTGTGTTTGACCTTGTATCTCCACTCACAGACGAAGAAATTTTTTTATACTCCCTGAAATTGACCGTATTATAGTGCTCTAACTATTTAAAGGGTTTAAAGAACATTTATCAATACAATTTTCCGTTATTCAAGAATCCGGCAAAAATTCTGGCCAAATGAAGATATTTTCTTGTGTTTGACCTTGTATCTCCACTCACAGACGAAGAAATTTTTTTATACTCCCTGAAATTGACCGTATTATCGTGCTCTAACTATTTGAAGAGTTTAAAGAACATTTATCAATACAATTTTCCGTTATTCAAGAATCCGGCAAAAATTCTGGCCAAATGAAGATATTTTCTTGTGTTTGACCTTGTATCTCCACTCACAGACGAAGAAATTTTTTTATACTCCCTGAAATTGACCGTATTATAGTGCTCTAACTATTTGAAGAGTTTAAAGAACATTTATCAATACAATTTTCCGTTATTCAAGAATCCGGCAAAAATTCTGGCCAAATGAAGATATTTTCTTGTGTTTGACCTTGTATCTCCACTCACAGACGAAGAAATTTTTTTATACTCCCTGAAATTGACCGTATTATAGTGCTCTAACTATTTGAAGAGTTTAAAGAACATTTATCAATACAATTTTCCGTTATTCAAGAATCCGGCAAAAATTCTGGCCAAATGAAGATATTTTCTTGTGTTTGACCTTGTATCTCCACTCACAGACGAAAAAATTTTTTTATACTCCCTGAAATTGACCGTATTATAGTGGTCTAACTATTTGAAGAGTTTAAAGAACATTTATCAATACAATTTTCCGTTATTCAAGAATCCGGCAAAAATTCTGGCCAAATGAAGATATTTTCTTGTGTTTGACCTTGTATCTCCACTCACAGACGAAGAAATTTTTTTATACTCCCTGAAATTGACCGTATTATAGTGCTCTAACTATTTGAAGAGTTTAAAGAACATTTATCAATACAATTTTCCGTTATTCAAGAATCCGGCAAAAATTCTGGCCAAATGAAGATATTTTCTTGTGTTTGACCTTGTATCTCCACTCACAGACGAAAAAATTTTTTTATACTCCCTGAAATTGACCGTATTATAGTGGTCTAACTATTTGAAGAGTTTAAAGAACATTTATCAATACAATTTTCCGTTATTCAAGAATCCGGCAAAAATTCTGGCCAAATGAAGATATTTTCTTGTGTTTGACCTTGTATCTCCACTCACAGACGAAGAAATTTTTTTATACTCCCTGAAATTGACCGTATTATAGTGCTCTAACTATTTGAAGAGTTTAAAGAAAATCTATCAATACGATTTTCCGTTATTCAAGAATCCGGCAAAAAAATCAGCGCCAAATAACAAAACTTATCCTTGTGTTTCAGGTATTACCTAGTGATCGCTATGTCTATATTACTTCACAGTGGTATATGTGGAAGTTGGTATTTTCCTGTTAATATTTGCCGAGTTTTGCGGACAGTTGGCCATGATTTCAAGTGATATTTTGGAAAAGTTTGGGAAATTTGCAGCGCGATTATCCGGCAAAAATCCGGCAATTCTGGTCTCAAGTACTTCTGTCGATCATTCAGCTGAGTTTACCGTAAAATGAGATTGCACATTACTCATCATCACTTCTGCATTATTTCTCCATACCATTAACATACACAATACACGATATTAGAATTCTCAATTCATGATCGAAAAGATTTTAGTCATCCGAGATAGCATATTTACCATTTTGAGTAAATATCAACAGAAATTATTAAAAATTTTTAAAATTTTTCTTTCCTAGCGCTAGATTCTCAAAATATAACGAAATTCGCGCAGCGCACATCAAATGCAAAACAAATTTAGTTTGCAATATTTTGGATTCCCTAAAAACGGCTAATATAAGGTAATTTAAACATTTTTCCATCTAAAATCCCTATAATTAATTACTTTATTAGTCCATGAATATTATTATTGTTTAAAAGCTTATATTGAAAATTGTATTCACATAGCCATGTGTATACGCATACTGCGTGACGCGCTTGTTTCACAAGTAAGGTCGCGCGCTACTGCAAGCGAGAGGGCTCTGGTTAGCCGTTAGAGCAATGTAAAAAATTGTATACATGATACAGTAGTTTATAAACTTGTAACGCGATGCGTTACTGTGCCGGGCCGCGCACTCAATAATGCTTCTCGCTAGATCGGCGAGATGCGCTACTGTGCCACGCCGGCCCGCGGCCACCGAGCTGCGTTACCTGGGGACCCAAAGCTATTATGTAAATAAACATAGACTGGCGTAATTGAACCCTCTAAAACATAAAACGCGCAAATAGGCGCGTTCATGCGATTTTGCCATCAAATAATCAGATTTTACAATCTAACTCAGCGCGCGGCTCTTGTAGTGCATACTTCACTTCTTTCTTATTGATCTTTTGCGCGGCTGTAATTGGTTATGAACGATCACTTGAATGCGAGTCACGTTCGCTTTAACATCCAATGAGCATTCGCACTTTTTTCAGGGCGATGGAAATCGTAATTCATTCAGCCCGAATAAAAAACGGCGGAATGACAGGCTGAGCGCCGCCCAATAACAAGCTGCGATGATTTGACATCGTCAATTAATCTATAAACCGGTTAAATTATTTATTGGTCACGTATAATATGTGGTTTTAAGAATTTTATGACATTGAAAAAATTTATTTATTGCGAATTTAAAGCATTAATAGTATTTTATGTATTTGTTTTCATTTTTGACGGATGTTACTCGTATAAATTTCTTCAAAGTATTGCGCGCCGCTTTCTTCTCGAAATGTTTCGGCAAGTGCTACGAAGTAGTGCACGCCATACTATACCAGGCTTTAACGGGTGATACTGGTAAAATATCTGAGTCCAACTCGGCGCGCGTCCTGGTAGGTTGTAAACCTACAAGCCATGCTAAACCATTAACAATGGTCGACCTTAAACGTACTATAAAACTGGCACTTAAATTTTTATACAATACGACGTTTTTAAACGTTTATCTGGCCAGATTAATTATAACATAATTAAAGAACTCCCCTGATATCTTTTGATTTTATTGAAACACGGGTACTAACTCTGCTAAACTGAAAAAATTCTGGAACTTAGGTGAATAGGTGTACAACGTGCTAAACCGAAGTTCAGACTGACCAGTGAAAATGGGCGAGCGTACCAAGTATCATTTTAATTAGAAGTTTTAGTCAGTGATTTATTATTGAAGCTTGTAATTACAATAACTAATGCTCCTATCAATACTTTAATTAATTGTTTGTTCCGTTATTCTTTTTCCTTCCTCTTTTCCTTGTCATCCCCTTTAGTTTTAAGATTCTTGCTATAAATGGCTACAGCTAACACTATTAATGCTAAGCACCAAACAACAAGTGGGAGGTGGATCGTTGGTATACCATTCAATCGATTTAACACCGCAATTCCAGTCGCAAGCCTGGGACCACTACTAGCATAGTCACAACATCTACAAAGCTGCCATATAGCCTGACTGACAATTTTCTCGACTGACTGACAATGTTTCTTCTTTTCCCCATTTAGAATACAAAAAACTTTACTAAAAAGCTACTTGACTAACAGAAAGCAGTATGTGATGTATAACGATGTACCATCAGAAACAATGGATGTGGAATTCGGGGTTCCTCAAGGGTCAATTCTAGGGCCATTACTCTTCCTACTGTATATGAACGATATAGTAAACTGTTTTTCAGACAGTGAAGTGAAATTTGTACTTTATGCTGATGACACTAATATCTTCATATCAGGACCGTCTAGAGAAGCAACATACAAAAAAGCCAACTTAGTGCTTAAACATGTCTCGATTTATATGAAATGTAATCTACTTCATATCAACATGTCAAAATGCTGCTACATCCATTTTAAACCTGCCTCTGAATATGATGACACTTGTGCACGGACTAGACCATTTGCTACCCTGCTAGATGAATCTAGATCAATATTCATCAATGGTAAGGTTATCACTAAAGTCAAGGATACCAAATTCTTAGGTGTTGTTATAGATAGTAAGCTAAACTGGTCTGCCCACATGCACTACATCCGTAAAAAACTGAGGTCCATGACTGGTGCAATCTGTAGAATTCGGCACTCGATACCTGCTGAACTATATTTAAAAATATATAATGCTCTATTTGAATCACATCTAAGTTATGGTATAAGTGTTTGGGGAGTTGTCCTCAAAGAACGGTCAAATGATAGTCTTTTTATCACACAGAAGCACTGTATAAGAATCCTTTTTGGTGATCTCGACTCATATCTAGATAAACAATCAACATGTGCAAGAACTAGACCATATGGCATGCAAATACTAGGCCATAAACATTTTGAAAAGGAGCATACGAAACCCATTTTTAATAGGTTAAAAATTCTTACGGCTCAAAACTTGTACAAATATCACTGTATTTTAGAATTCTCTAAGATTATCAAGTACCACTGCCCATACTCCCTTTATGAGGCTATCAACATTTCAAACCGTGCAACGAGTCTAACAGTTATTCTTCTAAATAAATCAAATACCTTTTTGTTTAATGCAGCAAAGCTTTGGAACACTGTTCATAAAAAAATTTTAACTTCAAGCAATTGTCTAGAAACTTCCATTAACTTGATAAAATTGAGAACGAAAGCACTATTAATACAATCACAGGCTGCTGACTTAAAAGAGATTTGGACTCCAAACAATTTTAAGTTACAGTAATTTAATCTAATTGCAGCGGCACATAACATAATTTAAACTATTGCTATCATTATTGTACTACAGACTGAAAATATCTCAGATCTATTTTGGGCGTTTTTAACAACTTGTAGTTGTAATTCTTAAATATTAGATATCCTAATTTATGACTTTTTAATCAGAGTGAATTAATAATTGATATTTGATAATTTATTTATTTATTTGATAGTTTAGTCTGATATTGATATTAATATTGATTATATTGATATTGTTATTATTGAATGAAGCTAACTCCAGACATAAATAATACTACTTCTATTAACAAAGGGACTTGGAGTATAAACGACCAATTTTGCATAATTGTCTTTCCAACCAAGAATTCAGGAGGCAAGGGTGGGTGCGTAAACTTTATGGTCTGCACTCTCAGATCCTGTATCACCCTGGATTCATTTCGACGTATTTTTGGTAAAAGTATACATATACTTTCTGGTCACTCTCTTGCTACTCCAAGTCCCCTAAGATATATGGTCTAAAGTTTGCACTAGTTATATTTATAAAATATGTTTTTGTCTGCTTTAACTGATACTAAATAAAATTGTTGTTTTCTTGAAATTGTTGTTTTCTTGAAAGATTAGTACATTTTAGCTTATGATTAATAATATATTTTTACCTATAGTTTACCTAGATTATACAAAAAGCACATATGCAAAAATCGAGCGTCTTTTCGTTATTTCTTACCTGGGGACCTCAGGCTATTATGTTCATAAATAGAGATTCGGCGCGGTCCAGTAAGTTATTTCACAATATTTCTAAACCTGGCTTCACCTATTCACCTTCGTTCATTCACTTTCAAATCATTTCACTCATGCCAACCCAGCAAACCCTACCGGCTGAGGATGTTATGTCATAATCTTTGCTTACTTACTTACTTACTTACTTTTCCCATGTCTCAATTTTTGCCTTCACCAGTGGTGCATTGAAGTGAAGAGAACTTCCTGGCTAATTAATTTGCTTATTGACAGGATAATTACATGTCATTATGATTCCTGTTGAGTGTTGCCCTAAATTCTTAATTGTTCTAAATCGTTAAATTGTAGACATTTTATGGACTCAAGTTCTTTTTTGCTTTAGAGTATTAACGATTAATTTTGTATGCTAAGTTTTTAGTTAAGGGGATCCATCATAAATGTAATGTGATCTGGTAAGCTTTAAAGGCGAATTTGCACAAATTACACTCTTGCTCTGATTAGATACCTTCTTCTGTTAATCTAAATACAACTCATCGAAGTTAATCTTCAGTTTTCCATTAAGCTTACAATAGACAGTTTTTGGGTTTTCCAAATAGTTTCTGATTATTCTGATTTGCGACAAATGATATTGCACTGTTAGGATAAACGACGTTTCAAAGTAACAACTTCTTATTCATGCTGACAAAATTGGTAAATATGTGAGAAAACTGTCTCATAAAATTTATTAATCAAAAATGGCTAAACGACAACAAATTGTTCAAATACTCGACTAAAATTAGAATCAAAATCTATATATATACACCACTACTCGATCTGCTATTCAATAAACTTAAAACATCCACTAAACAGCAAGTACGTGATTGTGATCGTGTGATGGAATGACATGTACAGTGATAACAGATGATAAGATGTAAGTGATAACAGATGATAAGGTAAAAGATACAATACATGTGAGATGGTGTATACACAATGTGAGTGAAATTATAGTGAGTGGTACCTGATTGTGAGCGAGATGTGAAAAAACATTAAAAATTACTACTGCTAGAAAACTGAAACTGTATGCAATAAAAAGGGAATGAAACTAAAATATCTAAAATTCTTCAGTACTAGCTATGATAAAACGTTTAATAGTATCAAGTTCTTCTCTCTTGTTAATTGTAGGGTTCAGATTAATAATAAACATCGCTTCGAAAATCTTTCTTCTGACAGTATTGGGCTCAATTCTTAAAATATCTACTTCTAAACTGGGATTTAACCCCTCATGACAGCTCGAATAATGTATGGCAAAAGCTTGACTAACATTAGAAGGGGTAGCAGGGTAGGTAGCGTAACGTAAGTGTTCTCCTACATGAGCATGTACTTTCCTACTGGTTTCTCCAACGTACAGCTGGTCACATAATTTACACTTAATCTTATATACAACATTCTTCACTTCACAATCTTTATTACAAACTATCAAAGGACAAATTTTACATGAATTAATACTGCACACACGTTTATCATACGGTCTGTTACTACATAAAATATTTCTCAATTTCGAAGTAGGTTTAAAGTTTACTTTAATAGGTAAATTGTTCTGCTTTACATAATTTCTAATCTTATTGCTAGTACTGTCCGAAATAAAATCTAAATTAAGAACTGTCCTGGAATCATCCTCAACACTCTGACGCCTGTAAGAATTACTACTGTTACAATAACGTCTTGGGTTCTGGTACCCGTTTTTCTGTAATAGATCATCAAGGAGTCTGAGAGAGTGCTCCTTTTCCGCTGGGCCAGATGAGATACGGCAAGCCTCGCTATATAGGTTCTTCACTGTATTAATCTTAACAGACTCAGGATGGCAAGAGTTGTTGTGCAGGGTAATATCCTTTTGTTGCGGCTTGCGGTACAATCTGCTGGTTAATTTACCGTTTGGCTCGATCCGGACCTCAGTGTTCAGGAAGGGGATAAAATCGTCCTGTTGTTCTGGAAAGTCGACCTCCCACTTCAACTTTTTGTCCGGATCTTGGTCTGCAATCTGTTGAACCAGAGCAAGGGCTTCTTCTTTCGTCTCTGCAGTACTGGCAGCATCATCTATGTAGCTTACATTTAGCGAATAACAGGAATGTCCTGTCAACTATCATTTCATTTGCAGTATGACTGGTATGTAATAATTACTCCAAATACATTTTCTTTATAAAGCGAACCTCTTACAGTAGAACCTCTATCAACCAGAATTAGAACCCCGGGGCCGGGGGGAAACATAGGGTCTTCATGGAAATTTGTTTCCCTCTCTAAATCAAATTTTTAGTTGTTTCTGCTAGAAGGGAGCAATATTTATCAGCTATTTTTGATCCTGTCGAAAAATATTGTTACTAGCCAAAGTTATCGCTGTTCTAAAGTCAGTTCTTATGAGTGATTGTGTTGTGCGAGTGATGTTAAATCATGCGTACTGAAAACCGAGTTTGGACAGAATTTTGATATACCTTACAAGACATTTTTATAACGTACGAAATGCGACGGTTTTCCCGAAATTTCGCCATATTTTCGGACCGCCAAAATTTCGGTCGTCGTAATAGAATTCGTCGCATTATTTTTAGCTTATTCCAATAATTGTGGCTTCATCGATTCATTTTGTTCTTGAAAAGTTAGTGATATGATGGTGGGACAAATAAAGACACAATATTCCATGATGAATTTAATGTCAAGTAATACGTTTTAAATTTACAATAAATTACATTTATGTGCTAACATAAACGTCTTATAACTATAAGAGACTAAGTCAAGATAAACAATTTAATACCAAACTCAATAAGTGAAACTGAAAGAGTCGAGCCGGACCCCTTAGAGGAAGATGAAGAAATCGATTTATAAGTTTCATTTTGTTTCAACATGATTTTACCGATTTTTAGAAAAGTTTGAATTTCCTTTAGCTTTGTGTCAGAAAACAAAATGATGAAAAATACCCTTATTTTCTGTAACGTCCGAAATGTGACGGTTTTTGTTCAATTTCGCCATATTTTCGGACCGCCAAAATTTCGGTCGTCGCAAATTGGTCCGCCACAAAAATGTCTTGTAAGGTAGGCTTCTTTTTAAATTTTACGCCTGGAAAAAACGTAATAAAACCAGGTCCAAGATTTTCCACGAAACAACAGTATAGCAGTATAAAGTCGATTTCGAGAAAATTTCCACTAGGACCGCCAGATATCTTAGTTTTAAGATATCAATATTTTAATAATTTGATCTGTGTATATTATTTAATTTGAACTAAATTGTCCAAGTTTGCAAAGCTAAATGCTCACTGACTCTCTTCTTTAGGATAAAAGAACCATAATGAAGCAAAGAAGGCTGATATGGACCACTGTGTTTGGATTGCTCTGGTATTTCTTTAGCTTTACCACCCTTTTCTTGAACAAATACATTTTGTCAGAGAAGAATGTGGATCCACGCTTTCTTGCTGTATCTCAGGTGGGTCTTGCAGTCAAATATTGTTGATTCTTTATATCTGTTCTCTACTAAATGCCTTGCACAGCAGTGTTCGTTTCTTCACCGGCTGTGTACACTGTACAGTGTACACTGCTGAGTGCTGGAGTATATTACATTCACAACACAGTCCACTACTTCTCTACGCTCCATACACTTGGAACAATAGCTAACACGTGGACTACATTGTCCAATAACAAGCTAGCATATCACGTGATGTGACCTTGAATTATGCAATAAAAATGGGTTGAATAAAAGGGCACCACACGTGATAGGCTTGCTCAAACATATTCAAACTTGTGTTAAAGTCTGTGCCCAATATACTAATTAAAACTTGTAACTCACTACATCCCAGATGTTGCTCACTACAACAGTAGGGTTTGTACAGATTGGAATCCCTACATTACTCATGGGTATGCATGATTCTCAAAGATATTCCAGGAAGTTCTTACGGAATATGATTTTTGTTGGATTGATGAGGTAACCAGTTCATCAATCAGTAGCAATTAATTGATCTTATCCATTCATTGATAATCATCCAATATATAACTGTATAATGTCCAGTACTGAAGACTCCTCACTCATGACCTCTCTCTCTCTCTCTCTTAACTATACTTCATGAGGAGGCGTTGTTAAACAGTGACTCACTTGGCTTACTATTTCATTTTAAGGAATTCCGTGTTGGTAGAACGCTCTTCTTATCTAGTACCGTCTTTTATTGAGTGAAAATTAGTGTGCTTTTAATAACGAGCACTTTTTATCGATCATAAAGATTTACGCTTCCCATTTCTCTTTTCTGAACTCTTTAATTTGCCAGGTTTGTGACAGTGATATTAGGACTAGTGAGCCTAAAAGCGGTGGCGGCTTCTTTCGTAGAAACAGTCAAATCTTCAGCACCTCTATTCACAGTTGCAGCATCGTGGATATTGATAGGGGAGAAAACAGGTGTGTGTAATGTAGGAGAGATATTTTTAAACTATTTAAGGTATGTATGTAAGATGTGTTCAGTGATGTTAGTTACCGTATCCAGTGAAACAATCAAACAGCTGGTCTGTAAAAATAGTTAAAATTCAATAGAGACTAACTTTTTTCCCCATTTAAGGCCACAGGGGGGGGGGGGGGGGGGGTCCGAGGTCGATTTTGAGATTTTGAGATATGTTGTAGAGCTCGATCTAAATTTTCAAATGCTTTTGTCCTTACCGAAAACAAAGTTTCCTATTTGAAGATATCGCGCGTTGAATTTTGAGGTTTACCTGTAATTCTATTGTAAATGAAAACTTTAAATGAAATTGTGTTCAAAATCTATTTTCTTTTTCAGTTTATGACTTAGAACCTTGTAACTTGGCAACAATGTTCTTCAAGGTATTTTGAGTTTTTGTTATGTAACGATTTATGATATCTTGCTCCAAAGCTGAGATATGAGGTTAACCATGAGTGCGGGTTACAAAATTTAAAATGGTTAACCTCATAAAAAGAGTTAGGAGCAAAATTACAACAATCGTTACATAACAAACTTTTAAATTTATGTCAGGAACATAAGTTCCAAATTTGAGGTGAAAAGGATAAAAGCTCTAGGAGAAGATAGGTTTTTGAGGTGGTAAATAAACTGTTCAGGAGAGTCAAAAGACTGATTCTGAGAAAATATGTTAACCTAAATTTTTCACATTGGATGGCCAATTGATACCCATTGATAAGTTTGACTTGTGATGAGAGCAACAAAATGTTAAGAACTGGTTATTTGTGAGGTTAACTGATTAAAAAGGCAATAGTTAACCTCAATTTTACGACAAACTAGGCGCTCTGGGGGGCTAAGGGTGGTGTGCAAGCGTCAGATAGTACGTGGTCTGCCAACTGGCAAAAAACGTTTTTTCGACCTCGGACCCCCCCCCCCCCCCCTGTGGCCTTAATTAAGCACTTTGAAAACGAATTGTTGCAACAGCACCCGCCAAGTTACTCCATTAAGTTCTGATATGATTATTGTAGAGTTGTAACTATTACGCAGCACCACGAAATGTGTCCCACATAGTTGATTAAGGCTCACTTTGTTAGTTGTGCAATATTCTGAGCATGTGTGGTCCGAGTGAAATTAAATAATTAATAATCTAACAACTGAGCTCTCATATAATATTAATTAATGTATGTGACTTTTTAAAAGAATCTGACACGCTATTAATCAAATCTGAGATTTTAACTGCAGACATGATGTCTTTATGAATTAATCACTGTCACATGATACAAACACTAAACAGACCTGTGCCACCTCCCCACTGTGCCACCTCCCCACTGTGCCACCTCCCCACTGTGCCACCTCCCCACTGTGCCACCTCCCCACTGTGCCACCTCCCCACTGTGCCATCTCCCCACTGTGCCACCTCCCCACTGTGTCACCTCCCCACTTTGCCACCTCCCCACTGTGCCACCTCCCCACTGTGCCACCTCCCCACTGTGCCACCTCCCCACTGTGCCACCTCCCCACTGTGCCACCTCCCCACTGTGCCACCTCCCCACTGTGCCACCTCCCCACTGTGCCATCTCGCCACTTCTGCCTACGTCTTTAGTATAAGGGTTAATTAATTAACTTATTAACATTAAACATATTTCAGGTTTACTAGTGAACATGTCACTGCTCCCAATTATGAGCGGCTTAGCACTATGCTCAGCTACAGAACTAAGTTTCAATCTAATTGGGTTTTTAGCTGCTTTCTCTAACAACGTTATCGATTGGTAAGTTGGATATTTATAGTTGATAGTTGATATTCAATCAGGGGGGGGGGGGGGGGGGGGGGATCAGGTACTAAGTTCTGTTCGTGAGGTCGACTAACTACTAAGTGTGATTTTGGAATTTTGTCAAAAGACCCACCCACCCCCTTTGCGGTACGAGCTGTTTTTTAGGATAATAATTAAGACACCCACCCCCTTTTGGCGGCTTTTGTGGTACTAACTGCCCAGGTCAAGATTCATGCGAGATTGCGAGTTAGGCTCATTGCACAAAATTTGTAAATAAACACAGAACAAATTTAACAAGAAAATAAATAAGAAACAGAAAAAGTTTATTTTAAAAGTTGAGGGACACAATAATTAGAAACTTAACATGGCGTACAATCACGTGTATTTTATCACTCAAAACCCATTCCCAAAATTGCAATTTGAGGTAAAATGGGTTTTTTGGGGTTGGACACCCCCCTTAGTACCATGTACTAACTGTTTTTCTGGGAAATGTATCATGTACTAACTGTGTTTTGTAGGGCCTGTCGTGATATCATGGATCGCTTAGGTTCTGCCAGGATCTGGTACGTAGTCGTCATAGTTCTGCGGCCTCTACGTATCATCATCTCGCACAACTCTTTAAGAATCTTGTGAGTTTGGCAAGACGTGAAAATTTGCAGCCTTCCAGACATTGATTGGGTCAACGAGGTGTCGTACGTCACCTCAAGATCGGGTGACAGGGGGCTGACCAGGCCAAAACCCAATTGGGTATAAGATCACCTGATTATGAACCTGAGGTCACGTGGCTGTGACATCACCAGATCTTAAGGGGGCCGGGGGGCGGGGGGGGGGGGTCTTCATCGAAATTCTCTCGAAATCGACTTTATAGTTGTTTTTGATAAAGGGGAGTGATATCTATCAGCTGCTTTTGGTCCCATAGAAAAATAGTGTTCCTAGCCGAAATTATCGCCGGTCAGCGCTTATGTGTAATTGTATTGCGCAAGCGATTTTCAATTGCGTGTTCTGAAAATCGAGTCTAAAAATCTATCTTCTCCTACATTTATTGAGCAATCACCCTGAACCTTTCAGGATATGTTCTTAGGATCAGTTAGAAGAGAACTCTAGAGCCAGAAATTTGAGATAGGCCTTTAAAGATTTTTAATTCGATTTTAAAAATCTTGGACCTTGATTTCTAAGTCCAAGATTTTTAGGTTGGGGAGGCGGATTATCGTTGTAAAGTACTGCAGTACTACTCACGAAGTACTGTACACGATGTTTTCAACCCACGAGTCAGAGAGCAAGCTCAACTGACGGCTCCCAGATGGCGTATGCACATGTAGGTGAATCAGTCTGATCAAGAATTTGGTTGGGCTTTGATTGTATCGACCATGAGTACCAAGCAAGCAGATATTTGAATTGATTAGATTTCAACTGGTAAGATCACCAGATCTTGCTCTCCGAACTTGAGCTACTCGATCAGGCCTTATATAATGGAATAATATAGTGTATCGTGTGTAATTGGATCCCATTGTAGGAGCTGCGCAATTATTGCTCAATATTGATCAGGTATCACCTTCTGAAACCCAGCAGGCAGCTGGGCCAGAGATTTGAAAATAGAGGGAATTTTGTTAATGAACATCGAAGCGAAAATCATGTAACCCTATGTTTTCGAGGACGGCGAACACGATAAAACTGGTTATAATTATCATACTCAAGGGGAAATTGCTTTAAAATGCATGATTGTTATTATAAGCTAAGCGCCTGAGCGGTTTATCGGGTGGCACCAGTCTCTCAACGACGCCACTAGTTCTCAGCTTATAATCGGGCTTATGAAGGAAAGATCTCAAGTTCAGAAGACGAAAGAAATTTATCCAAATATTTGCATAAAATTAACGAATACAGATTTCAACCAATATCAAAAAGGACTACCAAGGATTGTATCGGGATTTCTATATCGGTATTTCAAGTCCTCATAGCGGTTTTAGGATGAACTAACGGTATTTTAGGATTGTGTTAGGGCTACTTACAGATAGGTTGACCCTCCTGTTATGAGAATGGTCCCCTCCCGTTGTACACTACTCTTTAACTTCTGCCTCAAATTTAAAGTTAACCTTACCTTTTACCTAGCATATGTAGTTAATATTACCTTGTATCTTACAATTAGAGTTAACTTGACGCTTACCTTTTACCTAGCATATTTAGTTAATATTACCTTGTATCTTACAATAAGAGTTAACTTTACCTTTTACCTAGCATATTTAGTTGATATTACATTGTTACATCTTATAATTTGAGTATCCATTAACTATGCCTATTTTTGGGATTTGGTAAAATATTAAACAGTATTGCTCCATGTCTATGAACCATGTAATGACCACAAAAAATACACGATTGCTAATAAAACAACGAAGCTCTGAAAGATAGCCTCAGTAATTATAGTGGTCGACCGGGGGCAAGATTCTGACCGGGGCCGGGGCCAGGGAGCCCCAATATAGCCGGGGCTGGGGCTGACCACTGACAATTGGCCGGGGCCGGGAAATCTTCCATTTTGCCGGGGCCGGGGCCGGGGGTAGTTTACCAAACTGAAGTCAGAAATTGATACATGAAAGTGATAATAATTTAGGCTTGTGTGATGCAATTGGGAAAGATGAAACTCAAGGTGCGGCTTATCCTCACCGACTTGATGATTAAACCGCAACTTCGTGCTGTGAACCAACTCAGGATAATCCTCATTATCCTGAGATCCATACTTAATTTCTAATCCTCAACTCGGAACTGAGGATAACCCTCAGCTGCTACTTTATCTGAACCTCGGGATTTAAAAGTAATCCCACATCCAAATATGGCTCGGTTCACAAAAATTTACCATAAATGTTAGGCTCTGTAGTTTACGTTGAGCCGTAGTTTTAGCTGCAGTGCAGTATTTTTACTTTCTAGTTTCTACGTATGTTTTATCGCAAATTTCTCGGAGACGATTAATTGAAAAGTCTGATCATACTGAGGAATAACCACGGTTTTTATGTTACTAGCCGTAGTCTAATTTAAGCCGTACGTTGTATTTTCTATATATTTAAACGTACTCAACGTAGACAATAAATTTTTCAACTTTGAAATCTCTTAATTACAAAATTACCATTAAATTGTGTTTGATTTTTTTTTCAAAAATGTGCCAAAATCATTCATGAAATCCCCGGCTGTGCCCCCGGCAAATGCATGGTTTTTGGCCGGGGCCGGGGTTAAATTTATTGGCCGGGGCCGGGGTTTACCCCCGGCGATTTGCCGAATTTTGGCCGGGGCCGGGAAGGGCCGGGGGTTGTGATTTTGGCCGGGGCCCCGGTCGACCACTGAGAGTTAAACTAACCTTTTACCTCGCATATTTAGTTAACATTACCTTGTATTTTACAATTATAGTTAACCTTACCTTTTACCTAGCATATTTAGTTAATATTACCTCGTATCTTACAATTAGAGTTAACCTTACCTTTTACCTAACATATTTAGTTTTAATATTACCTTGTATTTTACTATTTGAGTTACCATTAACTTGTGCCTTACATTTAGAGTTAACATTACATTATACCTTACATCTAGAGTTAATATTACATTATACCTTTCATCTAGAGTTAACGTTACATTATACCTTTCATCTAGAGTTAACATTACATTATAAGATTATACCTCTCATATAGAGTTAACGTTACATTAAACCTATCATCTAGAGTTAACGTTACAATTTACATCACACCTTACATCTAGACTATCTCCACCGCTATCGGTTCCGTAGGTAGTAAATGCAACTACAAATTATTGACTCTGACTACCAGCTCACTCCAACAGATAATTTCCGTTAGCGCCTGAGTAACAAGGGGTAGGAAACGTACGAAGGAATCTTTCAAGCACTGCCTTGATCACAGTGCAGAGGCTGTAGATCAAAATGAATGGAATCTCATTGTGTTAATGCTGCTGTACCTGGAGCTGCCAAGAGGTCGAAGATATGTAACCTTCACCTTACAGAATCCAGAACTCTCTTATGTCTCACTTATTTGGCACCACTAGTCGGCTTCGCTCGATTGAAATTGAACGATTAGTCCTTTTCGTTCACTTTGGAGGCACCACAAGAAAGACTCCTTTGCGAGTTCAAAGACTACCTTACCGGACCTTATTTGGACGGACATTAAATGAACGGACATTATTATGAACGGACATTTAATATGAACGCTAGAAGGCATTCAAAACCATCAAAAATCCGAATTTTTTTCATTTCCTTGACATTTTTTTATACCAGGTCTTTAAATCCATTTTTTATACAATAGCATATAATATAAGCGACTCAATACTCAAAACTCAATATATTACATTGCAGCAGCCGACCGCAATACAGAACAGTTTTAAGTTTAACGTACAATTTTTATTTTTACATATTTTTATCTTTACGAAAACCTACTATTTATTGTTACTAAAACAATATCATATAATATAAGCATCTCAATACTCAATACTCAATATATTACATTGCAGCAGCCGACCGCAATACAGAACAGTTTTAAGGTTAACGTACAATTTTTATTTTTACATTTTATTGTTACATTTTATTGTTACGAAAACCTAATATATTATTTGTTGTTACTAAAACAATAGCATTATATATAATATATATATCGTCCCGCTTTATATATAGTAAGATAGTAAGATAATAGGATAGAATATTTTGATGTACCTTTTAAATGACTTCTGATACGACTGATTTCTCCTTAGAACACGGTGGTATTTGCTTTATCAGGGCTTAACGTTCAGTTCTGTTCCTTTTACCAGGTTTCAGTCTCACCTAACTCCGTATTCACTTTTTTTAAATCTTATTTTTATCTGATATCGATTGATAATTGATATTTGTAAAAAACGTTGAACTATTTATGTATTGTCATATTCGTATCCTATTGTTTTAATCTAAAAAAACCACCAGACCCGCAGCAATGACGAAAGTATTCTGTTTTCTACTAGTGCTAGGACTGATCGCTCTGACTCAGTGTCATCCTCATAGACCGAGAAGGCTTGGATGGGGGTTGCATGGGATGGGGGTTGGAAAACGATCAGCTGATCCCCAGTTACTGGGGCAATCGTCGGGGAAATCGGCATGGGGAAAACGATCAGCTGATTCCAGTGATGAGTGACCCCCAGGATTTTGGAAGACGATCAGCTGAACCCCAGGATTTTAGAAGACGATCACAGATCAGCTGATTCCAAGGATGTTAATGATAATTGTCTTAAAGAAATGTGTTTGTTCGTTTAATGACTATATTAGGTTTAAAAAGCTGCATTAAATATTGAGTTTTATTTCTCTTAGAGGTGCAGAATATTGCAATTTACTTTTATATCAAAAATAAAACATACTCCTATAGTAGACCCTGGTCATTAGAAACACCCCTAAAAGTTCTTTTTTTGACAGAAAATTTAAAACTTCTGTAATTTCATTTCTGTTTTAGTTACGCATTTGATTTTTAGTATGAGTATAGAAAATCGATACGGCTTTAAAATGAAATGTCCGGCGACCTCCTAGCTCACTCACGAGACTCAGTAGGAATGATTTAACTGCGAGGGACAATTGAGGCTAACGAATAAATAATAATAATAAAATTTGGTAGCTTAAACACAAAATCTAAGCCCAGTGGATAAACCACAAAACTTATGCTCTATTGTGTGAAACAAAGATACTAGGTCAAGATAATATAACTATCAAGGAGTGTATGCATAGGTCATAAAAAGTTTTGGAACGAAGATGACATGCTTATGAAGCGAGCTAACAGTCTAATTGCTAATAAGTTCAAAAATATCATGACATTAGGTTGCATCCTAAACAGTTTAAGCAAATAACATAAAGTTATACTGTCAATTAATCGCTCATGCCATAACTATTCTTGTACAGGTGAGTTTTTAATAATCTTTTGAACAGATCAACATCAGAACAAGTCTTAATTTCAATTGGTAGTTGGTTCCAGATTTTCGGATCAACAGTCTGAAACGCTCTTGGGTGAGATCTTGTAGATCCAACAGGTAGGTGTAAGGAGGAAGTTCTTCTGCTACTCGAACTAACAAATGTTAATAGATCACACAGATATGCATGGCAGGAGCAACACCATTGACTGCTTTGAAAATCAGTAAACATAACTTAAACTCAATCCTCTCCTTCACCTTGAGCCAATGAAGGGATATGAGCTTCTCCTCGACTGAGTCTCTCTTCTTTAATCCATAAACTAGACGGCATGCTCGGTTTTGAATGTTCTGCAGCTGCGCAATTGAGGCTTGACTACAACCATAGTAAAGCGCATTGCAGTAGTCAAGCGATGAGATTACAATTGCTTGAGTCAGTGTTCCCATCTGTTTGGTTGGAATAAGCCTCATCACTTTTAAAAATAACTTTCTCGTGTTACGTTCATGATATCCAAGTTGCAAGTATAATCATTGTGATTATACTTGATCGAGATCTAAGCTTTAAATATTCGAGGTGAAAATGAGGCTAACCACTTTTTGAGAGGGTGAAATGAGGCTGACAAGTATACTTTTGTGTATATTTTCGAGTAGGTTCGGTATTGTGACTATCTAATATGTCAACAATAAAGATTGATGTATCCTCTTCAAGCTCAACATTTTAGAAATCGCCGAGTCTACTTGTAGGAGGCCAAAATGAGGCCAATAAATAAAAAAACAATTCGACCGCATTTTAACTTTAATTTACGGAAACAGGTTGACACCTCACAAGTTATTTGATATCCATGTTGCACATGAAATTACTTGGCATTATACTTAATCGGTATCTAAGCTTCAAATATTCGAGCTGAAAATGAGGCTAACCACCTTTTGAGAGGGTGAAATGAGGCTAAAAAGTATGCTTTTGTGTATATTTTCTAGTAGGTTCGAAATTGTGACTATCTAATATGCCAACAATAAAGATTGAATTATCCTCTTCAAGCTCAACATTTCAGAAATCGCCGAGTCTACTTGTAGGAGGCCAAAATGAGGCTAATAAATAATTCGACCGCATTTTAACTTTAATGTACGGGAACATGTAATAGACCCACTATAAAACTTGTAATTGTAGCCCGAAGGTTATTGAGACTTTATCGATACTTATGTGAGGTTGGATTGAGGCTACCTTCCCTCCTCGAGGCAAAATTGAGGCTAACAGATTAACTACGCAGTTAAACGCCCATTGCACTAATTGTCTTGAGACTACCTCAGGAAATAATTTAAGTCTTTGCTAGTAGTAGAACTGTTGGCTAGAGTAGTAGTATACTGTAAAGGCCCCTTACTTCTATGGAGCTCTCTGGCAATTGCTCTGGCAATGCTCTCCGTGGGGCCATGTTATATCACACGATCTGATATCATGCCAAATTAGGCTTTATAAACTATAAAGTGTTATAAAAATGGAACTGTTTGAAAAAATTTTACAAGGAAAGTATTTATTTCGCTTGACACATTTCAAACGCAAGGAAATATTTTTAATTATATCAAACTATACATTTTTTCCAGGTTCAGGAAACTTTTCAAATTACTGCACTAATAAATACATGCTACCCCATGTATACTGATTTAAATCAGTATTTGAACCAGTGCCTCTAGTAGAACAACTGTAGAGAGGGCTCTATAAAAAGCAGTGCAACTACTTTTGTAATCCCACCGAATATGCTTTCGGATGCTCACAAAACAATGTAATTAGTTTGTAATCGCACTCCCTGCGATCATGAAATTAATAAGTGGCCGTCAGATAGGTCAAAAGTGGAGTTATACAGTAAATAAAAGCATTAATCATTAAAACTATTGTAATAAGCGTGACAGGAGTTAGCCTCAATCTCACCTCTCAAAACTCATGTCAGGTCAGTATATGATCATCGACTATTCATGAATACAGGTTAGACAGAAACAATTTGAAGGGCTACTCCGAAGAAGCAGTAGAACGAGAAATGAACAAAACCTTGTTAGTTAGCCTTTTTTTACCCTCCATCAAAAGACAGAAAAGGTAGGTGGAGTCTACCATCGACCTATCAAAGTATCCATATAATGTATACCAGGGCCGGGCAAAGAATAGTTTAAAGGACGTTATTGTTAAACATTATTCAAAAATTAGAAAAGATTTGTTAGCCACACTTTACCCTCCATTAGAAGACAGAAAGGGGTCGGCTGGGCCGGCCTTCGACCTACAACATCCATCTCATGTATTTTAGGTTAGAGGATACTTTGATAGACGTTATTATTCAAATATAATTCACAACTTACTGTAGTAATGACTTGTTAGCCTCATTTCCCCCTCGATTAGAAGGAAAAGAGGGGTCCGCTGGGCCAGCCTTCGGCCTAGAGCATCCAACTCATGTATTTTAGGTCAGAGGATACTTTGATAAACGTTATAATTCAAATATAATTCATAACTAAGTAATGACTTGTTAGCCTCATTTTTCCCTCAATTAGCGAAAAAAATTCCCTCTTCTCTTCGGATTCTGAAAGAGTTCGATCTGACGAATCGATTGAACACGTTTAAACTTTTATTACATACTTGGAAGCTGTCATTAGAATACAAAATGTAAAATGACTCGTTAGCCTCAGTTTGCCCTCGACTAAATGCTTCACAAATTTAGTAGGGTAGTTTACCAAACTGAAGTCAGAAATTGAAACATGAATTTGATAATAATTTAGGCTTGTGTGATGCAATTGGGAAAGATTAAACTCAAGGTGCGGCTTATCCTCACCGACTTGAGGATTAAACCGCAACTTCGTGCTGTGAACCAACTCAGGATAATCCTCAGTATCCTGAGATCCATACTTAATTTCTAATCCTCAACTCGGAACTGAGGATAGCCCTCAGCTGCTACTTTATCTGGACCTCGGGATTTAAAAGTAATCCCACATCCAAATATGGCTCGGTTCACAAAATTTTACCATAAATGCTAGGCTCTGTATGTTACGTTGAGCCGTAGTTTTAGTTGCAGTGCAGTATTTTTACTTACTAGTTTCTACGTATGTTTTATCGCAAATTTCTCGGAGACGATTAATTGAAAAGTCTGATCATACTGAGGAATAACCACGGTTTTTATGTTACTAGCCGTAGTCTAATTTAAGCCGTACGTTGTATTTTCTATATATTTAAACGTACTCAACGTAGACAATAAATTTTTCAACTTTGAAATCTCTTAATTACAAAATTACCATTAAATTGTGTTTGATTTTTTTTTTCAAAAATGTGCCAAAATCATTCATGAAATCCCCGGCTGTGCCCCCGGCAAATGCATGGTTTTTGGCCGGGGCCGGGGTTAAATTTATTGGCCGGGGCCGGGGTTTACCCCCGGCGATTTGCCGAATTTTGGCCGGGGCCGGGAAGGGCCGGGGGTTGTGATTTTGGCCGGGGCCCCGGTCGACCACTGAGAGTTAACCTAACCTTTTATCTCGCATATTTAGTTATCATTACCTTGTATTTTACAATTATAGTTAACCTTACCTTTTACCTAGCATATTAAGTTAATATTAACTCGTATCTTACAATTAGAGTTAACCTTACCTTTTACCTAGCATATTTAGTTTTAATATTACCTTGTATTTTACTATTTGAGTTACCATTAACTTGTGCCTTACATTTAGAGTTAACATTACATTATATCTTACATCTAGAGTTAATATTACATTATACCTTTCATCTAGAGTTAACGTTACATTATACCTTTCATCTAGAGTTAACATTACATTATAAGATTATACCTTTCATATAGAGTTAACGTTACATTAAACCTATCATCTAGAGTTAACGTTACATTACACCTTACATCTAGACTATCTCCACCGCTATCGGTTCCGTAGGTAGTAAATGCAACTACAAATTATTGACTCTGACTACCAGCTCACTCCAACAGATAATTTCCGTTAGCGCCTGAGTAACAAGGGGTAGGAAACGTACGAAGGAATCTTTCAAGCACTGCCTTGATCACAGTGCAGACTGCAGAGGCTGTAGATGAAAATGAATGGAATCTCATCGTGTTAATGCTGCTGTACCTGGAGCTGCCAAGAGGTCGAAGATATGTAACCTTCACCTTACAGAATCCAGAACTCTCTTATGTCTCACTTATTTGGCACCACTAGTCGGCTTCGTTCGATTGAAATTGAACGAGTAGTCCTTTTCGTTCACTTTGGAGGCACCACAAGTAAGACTCCTTTGAGAGTTCAAAGACTACCTTATCGGACCTTATTTGGACGGACATTAAATGAACGGACATTATTATGAACGGACATTAATATGAACGCTAGAAGGCATTCAAAACCATCAAAAATTCGAATTTTTGTCATTTCCTTGACATTTTTTATACCAGCTACGTAATGATCTTTAAATCCATTTTTTATACAATAGCATATAATATAAGCGACTCAATACTCAATACTCAATATATTACATTGCAGCAGCCGACCGCAATACAGAACAGTTTTAAGTTCAACGTACAATTTTTTCCTTTTCACCCTTTTGAAAAAAGGCAATAGTGAAAGGTTACGAATGGACGATTTTGCAGAAAAACGTGGATTTTGGAGAACGAGATAGGTTTTTTTTTTTTTTGGAAAACGAAATTAGATATTATATACAGAATAGTATTACAGGTTATATATAATGAATATCATCATTGTCAAAAATAAAAACCAGTCCATGCCATGGGACTGAAAAAATTAATTAACTTTCGATTCGAAAGAGTTAAATTCTAAATCATCCATGTTAGATAATTCTACAGAACGAGATAGGTGGGTTTAAATATGTCGTGTGTCCTTCCTTCCTTCCGTTCGTTACCATGCAACGAAAAAGTTGGGCGCGCGCGAGGATTGCTTGCGGAGATGTGATGTTTAGATAGCCTGTGATCTATGAATGCGCGGCACGACTGTGTTTTAATGTATATGATGCATGTAATGTATAATATTACTATTAGGTAATACGCCCAATTTGTACGTGGCACGCGTAGTGTATTGATGTGTACACGAGTATAGTTTACCTTTGCTGATAATTTCTTGAATTACAGATACAAGTTAAGTTCTACGGCAATTGAACTGAATTTCAAGTGTTTCCCGTATTTGATGCATAATTTATCAATATTATTATCATGAAGATTGAAGTGAGCTGATTGGAGCTTATACTTAAATTTATAGTAAATGTGAAATGGAAATCTAGCGTCCGCCAAAACGAAACAACGGGCGCAATTCTTGTTATTTTTACATTTTATTTTTACGAAAACCTACTATTTATTGTTACTAAAACAATAGCATTATATAATATAAAGATATAAGCATCTCATAGTAGGGGGAAAAGTGGCATTCCGTTGGATTTCAATGGTCACAAGGATTTAGCAACAGAATATGGTAGTAAGAACCCCTACGAACATAATTAGACTTGTCACCAATTTTTTATCTCGACAGAAACACCACTTTTTACCACCTTTGTACCACCTTTCTGGTTTGCCAAATATCTTTAAGTATGAACGTCGTAGAAGGCTGAAAATTAACCTAGAATGTGTATCTTATCAAGGAGTAAAACTTTTGTAGGAAAAATGTTTACATTGGACAATCAGCTAATTGGATAATTACCAATTAGTTAATTACCAAAAAAAGTGAAAAATTTGTATTGGCTCAAAATGATTAAAATCGTTTAAAACACTGAGAAATGTAGTTTTAGAAAAACTTCAAACTTTTTTCATTTAAAAAATTTTTTCGAGACTAGAAAAAATTTCGAAAATTTGAAAAAAAATTTGTCCGCCAAAAGTGATCGAATTGCATGAAACGTGGATAAAAATTCTTTGCAGAAAAACTTCGAACATTTTTAGATTGGGGAATACTAAAATCATCAATATTTGAAGTTGGAGTTCAGTAAATCTCGGCATATTTTAGTAATTAGGAATAGCTAAGCGGAAAGGGCTTAACCTGAAAAAGGTTAACCACACAATATTAGAGTTTCATAACTAATTACAATACAGCTTTATCAAATTCCACATAAAGAAACAGCACAAAAGGACCGTTTAAGATCGAACCGATTTTACCTGCTGTATACTATCATTTTATTGATTTCAATGATGAAAACCTCTCTGTACCGTCAATCTTGCCAATCTATACCTGGTATCTGAATGTACCGGACCTCTTCTTTGCCGCTATAATAATTAGACCCAGTTGTGCAAGAAATGCGATTTCTCACAGGGGCTTCGTTTAACTGTGCACCTTTTGTTACTCTCGCAAGAGGCCCGGTATTATAGGGGGTATAGGAAGCAAGTGTAAATATACCTTCCATCATCCACTGTGGCTTTTTTGTGTTGTGAATGCACATGCCGCTTCGTTTGCTATGCAAGATACCTCGAATAACCCCCATATGTCATTGCCAGGGTCGGGATAGAGCTGGAGATAGCATTGAGATGTTGCTAGAAATAACTAGACTAATAACTCGGTGTGTGAACTATTTTGGGACCTCTGTGCTGGTGGGAATTGAGAAGCATGTTGTAACAGGGCGTATAAGCGGTCATGAACGTAAATTTAAATATAGTCGATTTTAAATGATGACGATCGCTTTAAGCATGGACTATTTCATGCACGAAAACCCATTTGATGAAGATGATATGTGATATTAGACACCAGGATCATGTACACATATTTAACATTTTTACTGCTTAACGACTGCTATTCTTACTTACTGTATAAAAAATGGATTTAAAAATCATTTGCTGAAATAAAAAACGTCAAAAAAATGAAAAATATTCGTATCAACTGTAAGCGTTTAAACTTATCAAAAATAAAACATACTCCTATCTAGACCCTGGTCATTAGAAACACCCCTAAAAGTTCGTTTTTTGACAGAAAATTTAAAACTTCTGTAATTTCATTTCTGTTTTAGTTACGCATTTGATTTTTAGTATGCGTATAGAAAATCGATACGGCTTTAAAATGAAATGTCCGGCGACCTCCTAGCTCACTCATGAGACTCAGTAGGAGTGATTTAACTGCGAGGGACAATTGAGGCTAACGAATTAGCCTCATCACTTTTTTAAAAGAACTTTCTCGTGTTACGTTCATGATATCCAAGTTGCAAGTATAATCATTGTGATTATACTTGATCGAGATCTAAGCTTTAAATATTCGAGGTGAAAATGAGGCCAACCACTTTTTGAGAGGGTGAAATGAGGCTGACAAGTATACTTTTGTGTATATTTTCGAGTAGGTTCGGTATTGTGACTATCTAATATGTCAACAATAAAGATTGATGTATCCTCTTCAAGCTCAACATTTTAGAAATCGCCGAGTCTACTTGTAGGAGGCCAAAATGAGGCTAATAAATACAAAAATAATTCGACCGCATTTTAACTTTAATTTACGGAAACAGGTTAACACCTCACAAGTTATTTGATATCCATGTTGCACATGAAATTACTTGGCATTATACTTAATCGGTATCTAAGCTTCAAATATTCGAGGTAAAAATGAGGCTAACCACCTTTTGAGAGGGTGAAATAAGGCTAAAAAGTATGCTTTTGTGTATATTTTCGAGTAGGTTCGGAATTGTGACTATCTAATATGTCAACAATAAAGATTGATTCATCCTCTTCAAGCTCAACATTTCAGAAATCGCCGAGTCTACTTGTAGGAGGCCCAAATGAGGCTAATAAATAATTCGACCGCATTTTAACTTTAATGTACGGGAACATGTAATAGACCCACTATAAACTTTGTAATTGTAGCCCGAAGGTTATTGAGACTTTATCGATACTTATGTGAGGTTGGATTGAGGCTACCTTCCCTCCTCGATGCAAAATTGAGGCTAACAGATTCACTACGCAGTACGCAGTTAAACGCCCATTGCACTAATTGTCGTGAGACTACCTCAGGTAATTTATTTAAGTCTTTGCTAGTAGTAGAACTTTTGGCTAGAGTAGTAGTATACTGTAAAGGCCCCTTACTTCTATGGATCTCTCTGGCAATTGCTCTGGCAATGCTCTCCGTGGGGCCATGTAATATCACATGATCTGATATCATGCCAAATTAGGATTTATAAACTATATTATAGTGTTATAAAAATGGAACTGTTTGAAAAAGTTTTACAAGAAAAGTTTTTTTGTCGCTTGACACATTTCAAACGCAAGGAAATATTTTTAATTATATCAAACTATACATTTTTTCCAAGTTCAGGAAACTTTTCTAATCACTGCACTGATAAATACATGCTACCCCATGTATACTGATTTAAATCAATATTTGAACCAGTGCCTCTAGTAGACCAACTGTTGAGAGGGCTCTAAAAAAAGCAGTGCAATTACTTTTGTAATCCCACCGAATATGCTTTCGGATGCTCACAAAACAATGCAATTAGTTTGTAATCGCACTCCCTGCGATCATGAAATTAATAAGTGGCCGTCAGATAGGTCAAAAGTGGAGTTATACAGTAAATAAAAGCATTCATCATTAAAACTATTGTAATAAGCGTGACAGGAGTTAGCCTCAATCTCACCTCTCAAAACTCATGTCAGGTCAGTATATGATCATCGACTATTCATGAATACAGGTTAGACAGAAACAATTTGAAGGGCTAGTCCGAAGAAGCAGTAGAACAAGAAATGAACAAAACCTTGGTAGTTAGCCTTTTTTTACCCTCCATCAAAAGACAGGAAAGGTAGGTGGAGTCTACCATCGACCTATCAAAGTATCCATATGATGTATAGTGTATAACAGGGCAAAGGATAGTTTAAAGGACGTTATTGTTAAACATAATTCAAAAATAAGAAAAGATTTGTTAGCGGGTCACTTTACCCTCCATTAGAAGACAGAAAGGGGTCGGCTGGGCCGGCCTTCGACCTATAACATCCATCTCATGTATTTTAGGTTAGAGCAGGAATCGACCAGGACATGATTTCAGGCCTGACCGGGACCGGGACCGGGACCGGGACCAAGAATCCTGAATTAACCGGGACCGTGACCGGGATCATAAATCAGCATTTGACCGGGACCGGGACCGGGACCGGGATGAAAAATGTGACTTGACCGGGACCAGGACCGGGAAAGAGGGAAAGCTCAAAATTGCCAATCCCGGTACCGGGATTCCCGGTACCGGGAATTCCGGTCGATTACTGGTTAATTCATGATCATAATTTATTACTCAAACTTGTTTAGCAATTTTAAACATGAAATTCACAATGAATGAAAGGAAAAACTTAAAATCACAGTGAATGAAATTATGTAAAAGATCCCGGTCAAAATCCCGGCAAATTTGAGTGATTGACCGGGACCGGGACCGGGACCAAGAATCCCGAAATAACCGGGACCGGGACCAGGATCATAAATCAGCATTTGACCGGGACCGGGACCGGGATAGCTGAAAATTGCCAATCCCGGATCCCGGTACCGGGAATCCCGGTCGATTCCTGGGTTAGAGGATACTTTGATAGACGTTAAATTATTTAAATATAATTCACAACTTAGTAATGACTTGTTAGCCTCATTTCCCCCTCGATTAGAAGGAAAAGAGGGGTCGGCTGGGCCAGTTCTAAGTAATGACTTGTTAGCCTCATTTTTCCCTCAATTAGCGAACAGATTTCCCTCTTGTCTTCGGATTCTGAAAGAGTTCGATCTGAAAAATCGATTGAACACGTTTAAACTTTTATTACATACTTGGAAGCTGTCATTAGAATACAAAATGTAAAATGACTCGTTAGCCTCAATTTGCCCTCGACTAAATGCTTCACAAATTTTATTAATCGAAACTCAATTAGTTGAACTATAGACATGTGAAATATCATATGCCTTAGATCTTAAAAGTTCTTGCTGTGACAATCTTCTAAAGTTAAATTGGGAAAAACGTGGTCCATGTCGTGCGAACTTTCCTAATGACCAGGGTCTCTATGTATATATATATCTTTATAGTACTTCTTATCGAGTTTCATAGATAAAATAATAGTTTAGAAACTATTATCTTATCTATGTACCTCGATAAGAGTACAGTGTAGCACTGAGCACATTTTAACTACGAGACTACTATATCTTGAGACCAGTGAATCCACTTTGAATTGCCCAATTCCACAATCTTACATCAAACGCCTGATCAACGACAAAGTCACAAAACTTAATCAAGAATCATGGATTACTGATGGTCCCAGACACACTAAACTGACACTTGGACATAAAAACATCAACATCATCAAAAATCTCAACACTACACTCAGTAACAACAGACAAAATTATAGAACTGCAGTGCACCTCATCACGGGACATTGTGGCCTCAACAAACACCTACACACCATTCGCAAACCAGACACAAGTGCTTGTCCTAAATGCGGCGACGAAGAGGAGACTGTCTCACACTTTCTCGGACAGTGCCCGGCTATTGCCCAAATAAGAGGTCAATATTTCCGGGACTACTACCTCTCTGTCAATGACATATTCGACAACCAACACATCTCCACCATTGTCAACTTTACAAACAACACTAAACGCTTAGTGGTGCCAGAGGAGTTGGACCAGACAGGTGTAACATAGCGACTACTTTAACGCCGTCTTATTTCGCCTCTCTCTTCCACACTCAACCACCACTTAAGCGTTTATCTATGACACACCCCACAACACTTACCATCATCCTTGATTACACATCTTGATTCCACTGGCATCCTCCCACAGGACTGCCATACCCCAGAGGTAGGCAAAGCATTCATATGCTATCCTCTCGTGGGCCAACCAGGCCCAGCCTCTCTAAAAAAAAAAAAAAAAAAAAAAATCTTGAGACAAGTAAGTGAAGGAGGAGTGTTGAAACTAAATACGGTAAATTCAGCCATTTCTCACAGCTCCTCCGACCTCAAGTTCACTAACAGTAACATTCATTTCTCACCCATTGAAGGCATCTGCTCATTCTTTAATTTAAGGTTATTATTTTTTTTTTCTAAAACTTTTCAAACAATACATAATTATACAGAATTGAATGCTTCTAAATAAACCCAGTTATAAAAGGAAAAAACCGATATAGCCATAATTTTCACTATCCCAGAATATTGAAACCCAAATTATGTATTGAAAGAGGGGTAACCAAAACACGGTAGTGTGCAGTAATACCACACCCGCAATAACATTGGGCCCTAGCAACAATTAATTAATCAATGAATCAAAACATATAATATTGTACTTATAGAAAATATAAAACTCTCAAGGCTCCTTCTCCGAGCTAATGACTCTAAAGTTCCTGATTACATGAACTTTGTCCGGCTCTGCTGTCCTTTTATTGAGTAGCTGGACGACAACATTCTTGTAGGCTATTCTGTCTGCAGCTGATCTATCAGGAGTAATGTAAACAGAACTAAACCCCTCTACATGTCTTAATAACTTAGTCTTGCTCAAGATGGTACGAGCTTGATCTGAGCTTGACAAAGTGAATTTAACTGGTCTGACTCGTTCACTCGTGTCCTTTCCAACTCTATTACATCTCAAAATTTTTGGTTTTTCGTTGAGATGGTCCAACAAAATACCAGATACCTTAGCATCCAGGTTCTCCTCAGTCTCTGGAATCCCAAAGATGATCAGACTTTTACTTCGATCTTCTTCTAGGGCAACCCTTTTCACTGCAGCTTGGATTTTCTTCGGTGCAAGGGCGTTTTTGCACGTGTTTTTCAACAGAGACGAAAAGGTCTTAATCTCTTTCTGAGCTGCACTTTTCACAGTTCCAATCTCGTCATCCTTCTTCAAAGCTAACTTCTCCTGCAGATCACTGATTTTTGCCATATCTTCTTCTTGCTTCGAGAGTAACTTCTCTTGTAGTTCTATGATCTTAGTCGCATCTTCAATTTTTTCTTTCCTGAACACTCTGTTGTCGTCAGCTGTTTCTGTGGCAGATTGTAACAATGGACCACAATAATCGTTCAGCAAACAGCACACTGTCTCTAGCCATTCTGATAACTTCTCTCTAGGCACACTTCTCTGGTTCAGTTTGTCAAATTGCACATCATCGTTGTGTTCGGCACCGATTTTACTTCTAATCTCCTTAAAAATACTGTTAGTTGCCATGTGTATCTGATTTACATACTCCGTAAGGAACTGGCCATTCATAACCATAGCATCATCTATCATATCCAAGTGTTCATTCTGTAGCGGCAAAGGCATCGTACACGTTGTACAGAAAATGTACAAACAATGTATACAAATCTACAAAGCCAGAGAGATAATTCAACGCGCACACAAAACTGCTGATAAGAGAGCTACAATTTAGCAACGAATGTAAAAGTGTAATATCGTTAACAAAACTACAGTATGGTATTTTTATAATTACTGAGGCCATCTTTCAGAGCTTCGTTGTTTTATCAGCAATCGTGTATTGTTTGTGGCCATTACATGGTTCATAGACATGGAGCAATACTGTTTAATATTTTACCAAAACCCAAAAATAGGCATAGTTAATGGATACTCAAATTATAAGATACAATGTAATATCAACTAAATATGCTAGGTGAAAGGCAAGGTTAACTCTTATTGTAAGATACAAGGTAATATTAACTAAATATGCTAGGTAAAAGGTAAGCGTCAGGTTAACTCTAATTGGAAGATACAAGGTAATATTAACTACATATGCTAGGTAAAAGGTAGGTTAACTTTAAATTTGAGGCAGAAGGTAAAGAGTATTGTACAACAGAAGGGGACCATTCTCATAACAGGAGGATCAACCTATCCGTAAGTAACCCTAACACAATCCTAAAATATCGTTAGTTCATCCTAAAACAGCTATGAAGACTTGAAATACCGATATAAAAACCCCGATACAATCCTTGGTAGTCCTTTTCGATATTGGTTGAAATCGGTATTCGTTAATTTTATGCAAATATTCATGGATAAATTTCTTTCGTCTTCTGAACTTGAGAGTTGAGATCTTTCCTTCTTAAGCCCGATTATTAGCTGAGAACTAGTGGCGTCGTTGTTTACAATTACTGAGATTTGGCAGAGAGACTGGTGCCACCCGATAAGCAATTTCCCCTTGAGTATGATAATTATAACCAGTTTTATCGTGTTCGCCGTCCTCGAAAACATAGGGTTACATGATTTTCGCTTCGATATTCATTAACAAAAAATCCTTCTATTTTCAAATCTCTGGCCCAGCTGCCTACTGGGTTTCAGAAGGTGATACCTGATCAATATGCAGCAATAATTGCGCAGCTCCTATAATTGGATCCAATTACACACGATACACTATATTATTCCATATAAGGCCGGATCCATTATATTAGCTCAAGTTCGGAGAGCAAGATCTGATGACGTCATAGCCACGTGACCTCAGGTTCATAATCACGTGACCTTATACCCAATCAAAATTGGGTTCTGGCCTGGTCAGCCCCCTGCCACCCGATCTTGAGGTGATCAATGTCTGGAAGGCTGCAAATTTTCACGTCATGCCAAACTCACAAGATTCTTAAAGAGTTGTGCGAGATGACGATACATAGAGGCCGCAGAATTATGACGACTACCAGATCCTGGTGGAACCTAAGGCTAAGCGATCCATGATATCACGACAGGCCCTTAGTCAAATGCTATTTCATTGCTGCACGCTCTGTTTGCTCATGGATTTTATGATTATTTATTACAATGATATCCTAATAACTTGTTATTTAATTAAATACTTGTTATTTAATTAAGGCAGAATGAGGCGACCTCAGGGTTTGACTCGTAATGTTTGGTAACTTAATCCCATGTTTCCTAGATCAGTCGTGCAGAATGCAAACTGTCAATTATCTGTGCGTGGAAATTCCAACTCGACTCAACAGTCAACATATTATATTAGAGTTACATTACACCACGTGTTTACTTTTAATATATCGTTTTAAGGAATGTATGGGCATCTTATTATATTACGTTATGATATTAGTAGGTTTTAATTATAGCACAGATGGGTACAATAGATGAGTATTGAGTATTGAGTATTGAGTATTGAGTATTGAGTATTGAGTATTGAGTATTGAGTATTGAGTATTGAGTATTGAGTATTGAGTATTGAGTATTGAGTAATGAGTATTGAGTATTGAGTATTGAGTATGGAGTATTGAGTATTGAGTATTGCACTGGGAGACTTTGGGACCGGAAACTGGGTATGTTGTTGGGTATGTCGTGTTCCTTCTACACGACATACCCAACAAAGATTGAGTACTTGTTCGCTGTTGCGAAATACTTTGGTAATAATATTGAGTAATTTGTTGTATTCTGAAGTATTATATTATTAACCGATTTAACATTTTATAACCAGCCAATACATTGTCTCAATTTGTAGCTTCTATGTACAGAGTTGTCATATGAACTCTACCCAAGATCTAACACATTTCTAGGTCAATTATATTCAATCCATGGATCACATCACTAATTATACGCCACAAGCTTCAAGCTTGCATGTTAATTACTTGATGACGTATATGGTGGATCATATCACTCCGGCCCCAAAGTCTGGCAGCCGAGTATTGAGTATTGAGTATATAATGTGGAAAGATAATTAGTTGTCTCATTCTCTGCGATATCACAAATGTTGTTAATTAATAAATTAATTTAAGTCTGAACAGTGCGGTAAAGTTGTTGTTACTAAAGTGTAATTGATTAAGGGGGCAGGGGGGGGGGGGTCTTTATGAAATTTCTCTCGAAATTGATTTTATAGTTGTTTCTGATAGAGGGGAGTGATATCTATCTGCTGCTTTTGGTCCTATAGAAAAATTTTGTTCCCAGCCGAATTTATTGCCGGTCAAAGGTCAGCGCTCATGTGTAATTGTATTGCGCGAGCGATTTTCAATCGCGCGCCCTGAAAATCGAGTCTAAAAATCTATTTTCTCCTACATTTTTTGAGCAATCACCTTGAAACTTTCAGGATATGTTCTAAGGACCATTTAGAAACTTCTGGTCGATCAGAATTTTTGGATAGGCCTTTTAAAATTTTTTATTCAATTTTGAAAATCCCGGACCTGGAAAAATCGTCAAAAAACGAGGTCCAAGATTTTCAAAATCGAATAAAAAATTTTAAAAGGCCTATCTCAAAATTCTGATCGACCAGAAGTTTCTAAATGGTCCTTAGAACATATCCTGAAAGTTTCAAGGTGATTGCTCAAAAAATGTAGGAGAAGATAGATTTTTAGACTCGATTTTCAGGGCGCGCGATTGAAAATCGCTCGCGCAATACAATTACACATGAGCGCTGACCTTTGACCGGCAATAAATTCGGCTAGGAACAAAATTTTTCCATAGGACCAAAAGCAGCAGATAGATATCACTCCCCTCTATCAGAAACAACTATAAAATCAATTTCGAGAGAAATTTCATAAAGACCCCCCCCCCTGCCCCCTTAAGGGGACATACACCAAAACCTTTTTTGCCGGGACCCGGGATTTGACTTCATATTATGAAAGTAAAGATTACAACTGTAAGATTTGAGGCATTGAAAATTTTTTTTGAGAGTACGCACATTCGAAAAAAAAATTATTTTCTTTTTCGAAAGTTTTGGAAATTTTGAGAAGTCTGTCACTGTAATACCGATATTTCAGTCATTTTAAACGTTGTTTGGCTGATTTTTTAACTGAACATTATTTACAATCCGTACAAGAAGCCCTTCAAAGGATTTTATAATTAAAGAATAGATGACGAAGTTACAGACCAAACAAGGTCGAGAGGAGCAGAATTGAAATTTTTGTAAAAATCAAGTTGTATATTTTACCATTCACCCAGGTCATAAGATATCGCTTCAAAAATTCTTGTGAGTGTAGCTGATGATCATATTCAACATTTTGGAACAGGATTTCTCTCAATTTTGAGTTTTAAGGTATGAAATGTGGCCTCAAACGACTTAGTAAAATTCATCGTAAAAAAGGGCCAAACATGGCAGATTTAAGGCTTAAAATGCCTATAACTCAAAAAGCATCAATTTTTTTGAAATAATTTATACAGAATCGTAATCAGCTTGAGAAGACGAATCTTTTAGTACCAAATTTATAATAGTTTAAGACACAAAATTTGTAAAAAAATGTGTACAATTTGTAAAAAATTTATACAAGGGGGGACCCTTGTGTTCAAGCTAGAAAATTATTTAAGACAATTTGTCTTCTAAAATAACCTATTTGGTACTAAAAGATTCGTCTTCTCAAGCTGATTACGATTCTGTATAAATTATTTCAAAAAATTGATGCTTTTTGAGTTATAGGCATTTTAAGCCTTAAATCTGCCATGTTTGGCCCTTTTTTACGATGAATTTTACTAAGTCGTTTGAGGCCACATTTCATACCTTAAAACTCAAAATTGAGAGAAATCCTGTTCCAAAATGTTGGATATGATCATCAGCTACACTCACAAGAATTTGTGAAGCGATATCTTATGACCTGGGTGAATGGTAAAATATACAACTTTGATTTTTACAAAAATTTCAATTCTGCTTCTCTCGACCTTGTTTGGTCTGTAACTTCGTCATCTATTCTTTAATTATAAAATCCTTTGAAGGGCTTCTTGTACGGATTATAAATAATGTTCAGTTAAAAAATCAGCCAAACAACGTTTAAAATGACTGAAATATCGGTATTACAGTGACAGACTTCTCAAAATTTCCAAAACTTTCGAAAAAGAAAATAATTTTTTTTTCGAATGTGCGTACTCTCAAAAAATTTTTTCAATGCCTCAAATCTTACAGTTGTAATCTATACTTTCATAATATGAAGTCAAATCCCGGGTCCCGGCAAAAAAGGTTTTGGTGTATGTCCCCTTAAGGTCTGAACAATGTGATTAAGTTTTTATTATGAACGTTCCCGTATAATACATGGTACATAATACAAATTTTATGATACTTTAAAACGTAAGCTTCAAACACGATCTACAGCATTCTAATCAAGCCTCATATATATTTAATATCTACAATCTAATTTTCCTGTCTGTGAATCACTGTTTTTAAAAAATGAGGCAAACAATTGAACTTTTATAGTTAATGAGTGACACACTGCACACTGTAACATTGTCTTTGTTTTTATCTTTCAAAAAGTTGAGGAGAGCTCAAAAGTGGGTTGTTTGCAATGGCCACATTTGCATAATACTTTAACAAATAACTTATTAACTTTTGTGTTTAAATGGAGTTATTTAAGTTTTCTGGCGCCACCTCCCCACCCGCAATCAAATTCAAACTAAAAAGCTGCTTTTTATTAAAGGTAGTTTATATATTATATTATGCTAATATGCAGTATGTTGCAGTATTAGTATATAGTAGTACACTATGTACTTAGTATTAATGTTAAAGGATTAGTGCTATTATTAAAGATGACGTGTTTTGTGCTGCCACTTGTACATAGCATTAATGTTAAAGGATTAGTGCTATTATTTAAGATGACGTGTTTTGTGCTGCCACTTGTACTTAGTATTAATGTTAAAGGATTAGTGCTATTATTTAAGATGACGTGTTTTGTGCTGCCACTTGTACATAGTATTAATGTTAAAGGAATAGTGCTGTTATTTAAGATGACGTGTTTTGTGCTGCCACTTGTACATAGTATTAATGTTAAAGGAATAGTGCTATTATTTAAGATGACGTGTTTTGTGCTGCCACTTGTACATAGTATTAATGTTAAAGGATTAGTGCTATTATTTAAGATGACGTGTTTTGTGCTGCCACTTGTACTTAGTATTAATGTTAAAGGATTAGTGCTATTATTTAAGATGACGTGTTTTGTGCTGCCACTTGTACTTAGTATTAATGTTACAGGATTAGTGCTATTATTTAAGATGACGTGTTTTGTGCTGCCACTTCCAGAGTTTACAAACCAACATTTCCAACATTCCATTAATTATCTACAGTACCTTTCCACGTACAGTTAATAACAGTATTTTATGATAATATGTTGATATGATAATATGTTGATATGCTAATATGTTGATATGCTAATATGTTGATATATCATTTTTCAGTATCCAGAATGTGTACAGCAAGAAGTTGTTATCAGATGACATAACCACTGTTAGTGCTAATGAACTTCAGTTTTACACCAGTTTATCAGCCACATGTATACAGGTGACTTATTAATACACTATATCATGTACTCAATACTCATTTACAACTTTTATTTTAAACTATTTTTACATTTACAAGAACTTTGACTATTGAGTTTTGCACCATCTTCACTAAACGATATGAAATAGTACATGTTACTCTGAAAAACTGATATTGGATGCTGCATGAAAATTTCTTACAACGCGTTGATATATGTTACACTCTTGTTACGCGTATGTAACACATATGTAACACTGCATACCTATCAGATTCCCCTGTGGGCATTAACTGAGATATCTTTACCTCGGTGGGACGATGTTCCCTTACTCCTAGTGGACGGTATATCATTTCACCTGCAGAGTGTCACAGCTTACTGTCTTATGAACTTAATATCCCCCGTTACTCACAGGTTTGTGTTTTGTGTATGTTTTACTTTATACTTTTTGTGTAAGCCAGTCGATATTTTAAGGAATTGAAATATTACTCTTTCTTAGAACGAGCTCATTTTTCAGTTTGAGGGACTGAAATAGAATTCTTAACTCCGTCAGATATTTGATTATTTTGTTGACTTGATATGAATTCGATAGAATCGAAAAGATTGTCAATCGGCACAGAACACTTAATTGTCAGAAAAATTAAAGTATTACCAACTCAATCTGAATATCCAAACCCCTCAAGTTTCTAAAGTCAGCATATCTTATTAAATATAAACATTACAATATACAATAGGCTCCATTCGTGAAACCCTACGTGTACTACTTTTTGGACGCTTTGGTCAGCAGCTCAAATATCCTGAGCGCGGAAACCAAGCGTCTAAAAGACAACCTACGTAGCGCAAACACGGGAAACCTAAGCTAACTAGCTAGCTAGCTTAGCTTGCTTGCTTGCGCGCGGATTGCAATATTGATAATATTGCATGCAACAAAATATATTGCACGCTATATCTCTGTTGACACACGCTGCAACCCCTGCCGGAGGTAACCCCCTGCTTCGCGTGCAAGAGAGAGGTATACAACGTGTAGCAATATCTCTGCCGGTTTCTGACAAAAGTGCTTAAGTGCAATAAATTGTGTTTTTCCAGGCCAAAAGACCCATGATCACCAAATTGCCGTCACTTAGCCAGTTTTGGACCTAGAAAACAATGCCACCATTTTCAGTTCACGAAATGGCACCATTTTTGAGATTAACGGCATCCATTTTCCAAAATAATTGTGCAAGTTTGGATAAATTTCTATGTGCCAAATTTGAGATATCACTTCAAACACACGAAAATAGTGCTGTCGGACAGATGTCGTGTTACCGTAGCAGACCTCACACGACACTACGCATAACACTAATTGGAATAGTATACATAGTGGTGAAACAGTCCGAAAAATTTGATAAAATTCGTTGCTATATCTTTTCTAAACAGTATTCCTTTCAGTGTTGCTAATACAGTGAAAAGAGGACTGTTGATATGGCTTTCAGTCATGACGTTTGGTAACCAAGTTTCCATTCTAAGCTGGGTGGGTACTTCGCTCGTTATAGCCGGTGTATTTCTTTACAACGAAGCTAAGAAGAAGTCATCTCCTCCTGCCCACAGAACTGCTGTATTTGTACCAAATGATTCAAGTGTTGTTTAACTATGACGCCTAGTGGAGTTGCATTTTATATCTTCATTAGTTTTGAGGCTTTTATAATCTTCTTCATATCACAATCTTGCCATTCGTTGCTTGTAGATTATTATGTTAATATTATGTAATTTATGCTCCCTGATTTTCCCAAGCTTATCGTGATACGATGCTCTAGATTTTCATGTGATACTTATTATTTAATTTATTGATGATTTTTAGTCTTCTTATATGGTAGGGGTAATAAATTATGTTACTAATATCTCGAATAACTGTTTTATTGTTTCCATTTAACTGATGAACGCAAATGTCAAATTTTGGAATACACCAGGGTAATAAAAGATTCAGAATTTTAACTGTGTACAGTTTTAAATCGTGTATTAGGATAAAGCAATAATTTTAGGGTGTAACAATAATTATATCAATATTAAGGGTCGTTCACATATTACGTAATAAGCCGAGGGGAGAGGGGGTTTCCAATTATTTTTCCAAAAAGTTATTACTAAATATGTGAACGACCCTTAAGTGAGTTGTTTAATCATCTCGATGATAATGTTAATTTGATTTCTTTAAAGTATAATCGACTTGTCAAATTTTGGGGTTTATTGTTTCTCGTAAATAATGTTTCTTTCAAATTCCTGATTCTCTGCTCATATGGCCATGGGGTCGTTCACATATTACGTAAACCGCCGAAGGTCAGGCCATGATTACGTAATATTGCTGTCAGGAGGGGGGGGGGGGTTGGGTCTCGATTAGGGTTCATTACGGAGGGGGTAAAAATTGCTAAAATATTGATGACGTAATATGTGAACGACCCCTATCAAGGAATTGCCAAATCCGAGCGCCTCAACACACACAAAACCCACAAGTTTTCGAATTATAAATTTGTGTGTTATGACTATGAGGGTTATCACATATTATCATGATGCAACTAAATCGTAAAAAGGGGGCAACTATAAAGCTATTTGGGCATAATTATAAGCAGCCCAAGCCCCAATCACATGCTTCTATAAGTCCACCAAATTCTGCAACTGTAGAACGTTGTGATATGAAAAGTATTTAGCAAATAGTGCACCACAAACTTAATTTTACTGACATGAATATTGAACATGTAATTAGATCCGTCCGACCTAATTTCATGTTCATGACATAAAGCTATAACTCACAGAGAATATTTAGTTTAGGTTTACCTTTCATATAAAGTTAGTCTCATTCAAAAATATTGATATTTGACCAATTTATGGGCATCAAATTTGGTATACATGTCCAAATATGGGCATATGGGTTTTGGCTCATAACTCAGTCATTTTTTCCTTTTCACCCTTTTGAAAAAAGGCAATAGTGAAAGGTTACGAATGGAGGTTTTTGCAGAAAAACGTGGATTTTGGGGATTGCAGTAGGTGGGTCAAATATATGTCGTGTTCCTTGCTTCCGTCCGTTACCATGCAACGAAAAAGTTGGGCGCGCGCGAGGATTGCTTGCGGAGATGTGATGTATAGATAGCCTGTGATCTATGGATGCGCGGCGCGACTGTGTTTTAATGTATATGATGCATGTAAGGTATAATATTTCTATTAGGTAATACGCCCAATTTGTACGTGGCACGCGTAGTGTATTGATGTGTACACGAGTATAGTTTACCTTTGCTGATAATTTCTTGAATTACAGATACAAGTTAAGTTCTACGGCAATTGAACTGAATATCAAGTGTTTCCCGTATTTAATGCATAATTTATCAATATTATTATCATGAAGATTGAAGTGAGCTGATTTGAGCTTATACTTAAATTTATAGAAAATGTGAAATGGAAATCTAGCGTCCGCCAAAACGAAACAACGGGCGCAATTCTTGTTAGTCTTATCTGGATGAAAATTCATATACGAGTTCAGGAGACCACTAGCTTCAAGTAAAGCACCCAAAACATAGGTTTTTGACATGTTATGACCCGTCGGACCTATTAGGTCGGACGTCGGACGGACCTAATTACATGTTCATGTCAATAAGAGTTATAGTATGTAATTCGAGTTATATTATCACTGCACTGCCTCCTTTCTGTCAAGGGTAGTATAGATGATAGAGGTATGAGACAATTCCTGCCGACTATTCGGTTTTTTTGTAGAAATTTGAACGAGCGAACAACACCGTAATATTATTAAATATTAAATGCTATAAATACCGGGCGGCGAAAATTAGATATTATCACGGTCGCGGTGGAAAATATTGGCCTGCATTTCGCAGATTTTAATCTTGCAACGATTATCGTGCGTTAATCGCATGCGAGACGATTATCGTTTGCGGTGCACGATTATCGCGCTACTCGACAATAAACACGCGATAATCGCCAGATCGTCTTGTTATTATATCGCACGATTATTGTTATGTCGTAATGTTATTGCACGATAATTGTTATGTCGTACTGTTATCGCACGATAATCGAAAACACATGGCAATAATCCTTTTACTTTTAGTACAGGTAATGTGATATAATAAGTAATAACATGGTATGAATTCTAATCTCTTTACATTATGACGATGGTGCATGTGTAGTGCCAGTGGTTGTTCAAACTTTATGATGACAAGAATCTACTGACCATAAAATGGTTTAAATTGCATTGACACGCTAATTGGTTATGATCATAATATTAATAAATATCGTTATCATGGTTTACCCACACGAATTGGAGGACTTCGACGCTTCGACGCGCAAACTAGCATTTTTCATTCTTGCTTCGCATCGACAAGATCGTTACTCTGCTAGCTTCGCAGAGCAACGATCTGGTTACTGGGCCGCGCTCAGCCTGTCATTGCGCCGAATCTCTATTAATGAACATGATAGCGCGCCTGAGGTCCCCAGGTAAAATTATACCGTGCACGCGCGTACGTGACAAACAAGAGGCGCGCGGATCCGATAATATAATTATATAATTTCACAGTACACATGAAGGCGCATCTTATCAAACAGCTAAGACCAGGCGCCGTACGCAAAGTTGGTCTCAAATTTCCGCAACAAAAGGACTTCAGAAGGACTTTCGACAAATCTGTTCCAAATAAAAAGTTCGAAAATCGAGTGTTTTAGTGAATAACTTAGAATATATTTTTGATTTTCTCAAGATCTGATAAATAGATTTTCTTTAAACTTTCCAGATAGTTGTATGGCTAATGGCTATGGCTATAAGACGGATAATCTGAGCGAGTTTTTAGCGGAACACAGGCATTTATTTCGAGATCTGAATGATAGAATTTCTTTAACATTTGTTTAAGCTTTTCAGATAGTTACATGGCTATAAGACGGATAATCTGAGCGAGTTTGGGCGAATTTCTATGTGCCAAACTTGATATATGACTTCAAACACAAGAAAATATCTCAAATTGGCGCGTTCTAGCGGAACGCGCCAATTTGAGATATTTTTGACGATTATGTCCGAGCAGAGAAACACTTTACTAGTATGAAGGAGTTAGGGTTCAATGGGGCAGGTGTCCTCACACCCTCTCAAGTCCAGCAAGCCAACAACATGTTCAGACCATCCCTTTGCCAACTCAGAACAGCAACTAAGATTGCAGAAACGGGTGGGGATGAGATGTCGGCTATGCACTGTTTACAGATGGACGTACAAAAGAGCAGACTGGCTGCTGGTCCTCCACATCGAGCTAAATCTGATCATATTCTAGCCTATGAATCTCGATGCCGAGAGAAAGATCGACAAGATCACGCCAAAAATATTACGATTTTAATCTTACGGAAGAAGGGACTTGAGACCGCAGTGCGTATAGGTGAAGTTATCAGGACCAATCTGGAACTGACTATAACTGAGTCTCACAGCGTTCTGTGGCAATCTTTCTTCCTCACCACTTCCAGACTACTAACCAGTTCCCCTGTTGCGTCTTCTCTGGGTCTCCCATCCTGCCCACTACCCTTCCTGCTAGCTAACATGCTATCTCTAGCCCTGAGCGTTTCCCAGTTCACTCAATCAGCACGAGTACACCTGGGATGTTACAACGTGGAACAACACAGGCCCCTGCTGGTGGGAGATACTGTGAGGTCTGTGTGTACGATTCAGGGTGCCAGGCAGGTTACAGGACACGACGGAGCGGCGAGGTTCACTATTGCGGACTCCACTCACGAGCTGGTTAATCAGGATAATGTTAGGATTTTTAGTGTGGATAAGAAGTCTATGTTCCCTCCGTTGGCTATTGTTAATGAAACCAGAATATCTACACTAGGCGACGAGAACGTAAAACTGGCAACGTCATGGCGAGAAATGATCCTTGGTCATTTTTCAAGTCCAGGGAATCTACCTTTAAGTTCAACATCTCCAGTCTTTAATCCAGGTGAAGTTGTGCTCCACACGGATGTTAAAACATTTGGAAGAACTGAAACGAGCTCGATCTGCAACCTGTTCAAGGTGACGAACCCACATCACCACAATGTCACACGGTATTCCACCACGGAGATCCTGGTGCCAGGACCGGCTGTTATAGCTGCCATGGTCAGCAACTCTGAACTGGATTTAGGGATAGTCTTGTACGAAAACTACACCTGCCAGGAGAACATCAATAAGGTTAATCCGGGAGATATGATCTCTACCATCACCTATATCTGCTCTGTGGCACCTGTTCCGGGTGCTGAGTTCCTGGAGGAGCTGACTGTCAAACATCTGGGAGTTAAGAACACCGACTTGGAGTACCTTCTTGTTGCAGGTAAAAGTGAAGGTGGTATAACTAGAGATCTGTTCACCAGAACATCTATGAAACCTTCTGATTACGAGGATATTTGTGTAAATCAATGTCCACTGTTATTCCGCAAAATTGTGAGCAATGCTACCCGAAATATTATTCGTTTTAAATCAGCTGCACAGAATTAAATTTTAAATATACGATACGTTTGTCCCTTATCGAGGTACCAGTGGAATGTTAATAACGACAGCATTTGAGCATTTGAAATGGCGACACGCTTTTGTGGCGGCCTCGGGAAGATGTTAACATCAAATAACGTATAATTGATTTTGAAATATTGATTTGGAATTTCTTTTATACTTTTTTTCCGCAGAATGATTTATGTCAAATGGTATGCAAATTTACTCCTGCTATTTAACAACTAAGTACTCAAGCATGGGATAATTGCCTTCGTATATTTAAAAAGAATGATTAATTCAACCAATGTTATGACTACTTCAATTTTCCATGATTATTGCCGTTTCCTTTCAACAAGGAACCATTCCATTTTAGGATGGAATGGTACGGTAACGCGGCCATATGACCTACAAAGTCAGATATGTTTACGACCCCTCTAAAACTTCTTTACATTTTCTCCATGGTTAAACTCAACGTGAAATACAGAAGACATTTATAATTTGATATTTTTAGCCCAAGACAGACCTAAGTGGAGAAAGTTATTTTAGTTTTAGTAGGTTACTTATCAGATTTTTAATTTGTTTATACAATTTATTTATTTGAATAAAGTTTTATAATAATTTTAACAATATAATCAAAGCAGCCAAATAAAACATAATGTTTAATTTGAGGAACATATAATTGTATCTTATGTGCTCACAGCTATGTGGTAAAATATTTACAGATGCACAATGTTGCCCAAATACCTGATCCATATTCACTATTCAGCTTATGTTGGAATTATTAAATTCCTACATTATCTTGGAAAATTGCAATAATTAACCAACACGAACCATATTGAAAAGACAGCTTGATTAAAATACTGATTCGGTCTCTATTATTTATTCATTCACCGACAAAATTACGCAAATGTTTAAGTTGTAAATGTTTCAACCAAGAAATATATGACACATTTTCGTAGATGTAATTGTATACTAATTGTAACGTGCACTTAACATGTTAAGAAATTTTAAATGATATGTACTTTTATCATTTTTAATCCTTAACTAAATTGATGAAATAAAAATTAGACATAAAAATCACTCGTACTTAAACTTTAAGAAACATTCAAAATAACAGATACCATAAATCATTTAAGCTGAGTTGTATAATGAATACAGAATAGTGAGCCTAGCTTTTTTGAACTAAGATAGGAAAATGTTCAAGGTTATCAATTAAATAAAACAAAAGAACCATCTGTTGAATAAATTAATGTGACTTATGTATACATGTATTAAACTTTAAACAGATTTTCTTGGATCCTTATAACCATTACATGCACAACTGAATCAAACTGTATTATAATCAAATAGTACTCCAATATCAGAGCATCAAGCAAACATAACATGAGAAGATTGAAGATATTTTCGTAAAAAGTGGTCACGTGCCACAGATGGGCTTGACGTATGAAATAAAAACCCTGCGAATGGCGATAAAACGAGAAATTTAACAACTGTTAAAATCTCCTCCGAGCTAATAATCTTACGCCAGTTTCCAGTAAGCTGGAATTCCTCTTTAGTTCCATAAAACGGCAACTCCTTCAGAAAAACAGAAGGTTTAAGATAAACTCAGCGGTGGTAACTGTAGATAGTATAGTACCGTGTAGCGATGTGTTATAAGCTAGTTAAATGTGAGGTACACTGATACAGTTCCTGAGGAAGCAAGATACAAGACCGGCCTGATATTTTCCAAGTGTACGGTTTATACCCTCAGTCAAAGGGATCATGGGATCTGGCATCCCCTCGGCTAGCAACAGGAAGAAAGGTTTGTTGTATCTGGTGAACTCTTGTACTAGTTCGTGCACCTTGAGAGTGGAAAATTAGTTAAAGTCAGTTAGAAAGTTGTTAGACACGAGAAGAAAATGTAAATCAATGCTGTTTCCTGCCAAACCTCAATTTGCCGTGTCCCATGACAGTTCAATTATACAAACAGCAGATATCAGTTTCACGAGCTAATATTAAAACAAGTCTACTTCTAATCCCCTTTATCCCCCGCCCCCTAACAGTTCCTACCTGAGCTCTGGTGATGCCCCCTTTACCCCCCTCCCCCGCCCTCACTTTAGCAACTCCTACCTGAGCTCTGGTGATGCCCCCTTTACCCCCTCCCCCGCCCTCACTTTAGCAACTCCTACCTGAGCTCTGGTGAATGTGGTGATGCCCCCTTTACCCCCCTCCCCCGCCCTCACTTTAGCAACTCCTACCTGAGCTCTGGTGATGCCCCCTTTACCCCCTCCCCCCGCCCTCACTTTTGTAACTCCTACCTGAGCTCTGGTGATGCCCCCTTTACCCCCCTCCCCCGCCCTCACTTTAGCAACTCCTACCTGAGCTCTGGTGATGCCCCCTTTACCCCCTCCCCCGCCCTCACTTTAGCAACTCCTACCTGAGCTCTGGTGATGCCCACTTTACCCCCTCCCCCCCCCTCACTTTAGCAACTCCTACCTGAGCTCTGGTGATGCCCCCTTTACCCCCTCCCCCGCCCTCACATTTGTAACTCCTACCTGAGCTCTGGTGATGCCCCCTTTACCCCCTCCCCCGCCCTCACTTTTGTAACTCCTACCTGAGCTCTGGTGATGCCCCCTTTACCCCCTCCCCCGCCCTCACATTTGTAACTCCTACCTGAGCTCTGGTGATGCCCCCTTTACCCCCTCCCCCGCCCTCACTTTAGCAACTCCTACCTGAGCTCTGGTGAATGTGGTGATGCCCCCTTTACCCCCCTCCCCCGCCCTCACTTTAGCAACTCCTACCTGAGCTCTGGTGATGCCCCCTTTACCCCCTCCCCCGCCCTCACTTTTGTAACTCCTACCTGAGCTCTGGTGATGCCCCCTTTACCCCCCTCCCCCGCCCTCACTTTAGCAACTCCTACCTGAGCTCTGGTGATGCCCCCTTTACCCCCTCCCCCGCCCTCACTTTAGCAACTCCTACCTGAGCTCTGGTGATGCCCACTTTACCCCCTCCCCCCCCCTCACTTTAGCAACTCCTACCTGAGCTCTGGTGATGCCCCCTTTACCCCCTCCCCCGCCCTCACATTTGTAACTCCTACCTGAGCTCTGGTGATGCCCCCTTTACCCCCTCCCCCGCCCTCACTTTTGTAACTCCTACCTGAGCTCTGGTGATGCCCCCTTTACCCCCCTCCCCCGCCCTCACATTTGTAACTCCTACCTGAGCTCTGGTGATGCCCCCTTTACACCCTCCCCCGCCCTCACATTTGTAACTCCTACCTGAGCTCTGGTGATGCCCCCTTTACCCCCTCCCCCGCCCTCACATTTGTAACTCCTACCTGAGCTCTGGTGATGCCCCCTTTACCCCCTCCCCAGCCCTCACTTTAGCAACTCCTACCTGAGCTCTGGTGATGCCCTCTTTACCCCCTCCCCCGCCCTCACATTTGTAACTCCTACCTGAGCTCTGGTGATGCCCTCTTTACCCCCTCCCCCGCCCTCACATTTGTAACTCCTACCTGAGCTCAGGTGATGCCCCCTTTACCCCCCTCCCCCGCCCTCACTTTAGCAACTCCTACCTGAGCTCTGGTGATGCCCCCTTTACCCCCTCCCCCGCCCTCCACTTTAGCAACTCCTACCTGAGCTCTGGTGATGCCCCCTTTACCCCCTCCCCCCGCCCCTCACATTTGTAACTCCTACCTGAGCTCTGGTGAAGCCCCCTTTACCCCCCTCCCCCGCCCTCACTTTTGTAACTCCTACCTGAGCTCTGGTGATGCCCCCTTTACCCCCTCCCCCGCCCTCACTTTAGTAACTCCTACCTGAGCTCTGGTGAAGCCCCCTTTACCCCCCTCCCCCGCCTCACTTTTGTAACTCCTACCTGAGCTCTGGTGATGCCCCCTTCCCCCCTCCCCCGCCCTCACTTTAGCAACTCCTACCTGAGCTTTACCCCCTCCCCCGCCCTCACTTTTGTAACTCCTACCTGAGCTCTGGTGATGCCCCCTTTACCCCCTCCCCCGCCCTCACTTTAGCAACTCCTACCTGAGCTCTGGTGATGTCCCTTACCCCCCTCCCCCGCCCTCACTTTAGCAACTCCTACCTGAGCTCTGGTGATGTCCCTTTACCCCCTCCCCCGCCCTCACTTTAGCAACTCCTACCTGAGCTCTGGTGATGTCCCTTTACCCCCTCCCCCGCCCTCACTTTAGCAACTCCTACCTGAGCTCTGGTGATGCCCCCTTTACCCCCTCCCCGCCCTCACTTTAGCAACTCCTACCTGAGCTCTGGTGATGCCCCTTTACCCTCCCCCGCCCTCACTTTAGCAACTCCTACCTGAGCTCTGGTGATGCCCCCTTTACCCCCTCCCCCGCCCTCACTTTTGTAACTCCTACCTGAGCTCTGGTGATGCCCCCTTTACCCCCTCCCCCGCCCTCACTTTAGCAACTCCTACCTGAGCTCTGGTGATGCCGAGAGTAGCAGGACAGCTGACAGTGGTGAGATCCTCAGTAACATCTAGATCTACACATAAACCTGGCACCTGATCAGTTATTACAGTTAACAATCAAGTTATTGTCCAAAATGGGGCATAGTACCTACCTATGTCGCATAGGTACTTAGGTAGGTACTGGTGTATCACAGCCTCAGAATTGTAATTCAATATATTGGTAAAAACTTGAAAACTGTACATAATTTATTAAAGCACATGTTAAGTAGATATAATATAAGTAATTATATAGCACATGTTACCTCATCGTTTTCAGCGTCTAACGCTTTGATCATTTCCAGTAAACTTTCGTGTAAAGAGGGCCTGTTAGGGGCTCCTATCACTGATATGTCATCCAAATACCTGAAACACAAGGATATGTTTTATATTTCCAGATATCAGAAACACAAGAATAGCATCGTAATCGAAAAGTTGTAATACAAGGCAAAAGTGTGTGTCCATATCATTACACCCTAGGAAATTGTAACATTGTTGGTGTAAAACGTGTTCAGCGCGTGAACAGCGCTAGCAGTGAAATTCACAAATTTAATAATTTCTTTGACCGCCTAAAACATGTGCATAATATCTAGGTGGAATGGAATTATTGATGTAAAATCATGCAGCTGCATCTAATTTATATTGATTTAACCTAACTGGAAGTTTTGGAATCGATAATCATTCCTCATAATGATGATAACCATGACAATTATGTTACGGATTAGCATTTATTATGTGACGGTGTCTTGTGTAAAAGTGTGTAATTTAGCACATTATTCCTTGCCGTCCATTCCTCATCATATCCGTCTATATTTAATTGCAGTTTTAGTAACTAGTTGGAGGTATTGTTACTGTTATTATAATATATTGTAACATAGACGTGGTTATTCACATTTTACACTTGTAGAATATTTAAACTGGTCCACCATGTGAAACGTAGGTACAGACTACAGTTTGGTAGTTTTGGTGTTATAGAGCTGCACGTGTTATAGAGCTGCACGTGTTATATAGCTGCACGTGTTATAGAGCTGCACGTGTTATAGAGCTGTCGCCACGTATGTCTAGGTTCGTTATTGTTTTGGTAGTTAGTAATGCAAGCCAACATTGTTAGTTAAATACGTATTGGTGCCAGTGAGGCCACTTTCCAACCGATATCATGTAACATGTTTAGCCAATAATACAGACAAAAGATAGACAATAAGATATTCGTTATAATGTTTCAATGTTTAAAAACAAGTCATTAGTATTATAACAGATAAAAGAGACTACAACATGTACATTGTAGAACTACAGATTTGATAAGTAGCTATTGGAACGAGTAGTTGTATTATGCAACAATAACCGTGATATAAAGGAATCTCTCAAACTTATCTTCTAGCTGTTATAGTGTTATCATACATATCTAAAATAGTTGGAAACACACATAACAGGCACATAACAGGCACTTAAGGGGGCCGGGGGGGGGGGGTCTACATCGAAATTCTCTCGAAATTGATGTTATAGTTGTTTCTAATAATAGAGGGAAGTGATATCTATCAGCTGCTTTTGGTCCCATGGAAAAATATTGTTATTTATATAGCTGATAGATATCACTTCCCTCTATCAGAAACAACTATAAAATTAATTTCGAGAGAATTTCGATGAAGACCCCCCGGCCCCCATAACACACATAACAGGCATTCAAGCAGGGGTCGACCGAGGGCAGGATTTTCGACCGAGGCCGAGGAAAATACAGTTAGTTAAGACCGAGGCCGAGGACAACCGAGGTTTCTTTTTTTTGACCGAGGCCGAGGCCGAGGAGTGCAAATTTTGACCGAGGCCGAGGAATTTTGGCAGAAAAATTGTTGGGAAAAAGGGCATTGTTTATTAGGAAAAGCGCACTGTACCTAATCAGATTGTACTGTGTACTATACTGTGTACACACGTTACAATCATTATGAAGGGGCAAGTTCGCCAAGAGTCAGGAGTGGGCATGCCCAGGCAGGATCTGAGTAATTGACAGTGAAATTTGAAATATTCTATCAGAAGCGTGGTCAGCGAGCTCAGCAGCACCAGAGAGATTGTTTTCTACAGCAGGGCACATCCTGAAGTTAAATCGCCTCAGCCTTAAGCCAACAAACTTTGAGGGGTGCTTGTTTCTCAAAAAGAACATCGGAACATTTGGGGACGACTTCGGCCCCTGTCCAAATGAATTTGAAGCCCCAAATAAAGAGGACTGTCCCCCTTCTGAGCTGTGCACAGAAGATTATTCTGATTCAGAGTGCTCAGATATTGTCATTTCATCAGACGATGAATCTTAGACTATGATATTTTTAGTTTTGTGTCCTGGTCAATTGGTCGTTTTATTTTCAATTTTACAAATTCGTTTACAATTACATTAACCTCTGTAAGTCTGTAGAAAAATTCCCAAAATTTCAACAAAAATCCTCGGTCAAATCCTCGGTAAAATCGTCAAATTTCGCCGAGGAATTTCGAATCTATTTTTGACCGAGGCCGAGGCGAACCGAGGAATTGTCCTCCTGACCGAGGCCGAGGAAAAATCGCCATTCCTCGGTAAAACCGAGGCCGAGGAGTGCAAATTTTGACCGAGGCCGAGGAATTTTGGCAGAAAAATTGTTGGGAAAAAGGGCATTGTTTATTAGGAAAAGCGCACTGTACCTAATCAGATTGTACTGTGTACTATACTGTGTACACACGTTACAATCATTATGAAGGGGCAAGTTCGCCAAGAGTCAGGAGTGGGCATGCCCAGGCAGGATCTGAGTAATTGACAGTGAAATTTGAAATATTCTATCAGAAGCGTGGTCAGCGAGCTCAGCAGCACCAGAGAGATTGTTTTCTACAGCAGGGCACATCCTGAAGTTAAATCGCCTCAGCCTTAAGCCAACAAACTTTGAGGGGTGCTTGTTTCTCAAAAAGAACATCGGAACATTTGGGGACGACTTCGGCCCCTGTCCAAATGAATTTGAAGCCCCAAATAAAGAGGACTGTCCCCCTTCTGAGCTGTGCACAGAAGATTATTCTGATTCAGAGTGCTCAGATATTGTCATTTCATCAGACGATGAATCTTAGACTATGATATTTTTAGTTTTGTGTCCTGGTCAATTGGTCGTTTTATTTTCAATTTTACAAATTCGTTTACAATTACATTAACCTCTGTAAGTCTGTAGAAAAATTCCCAAAATTTCAACAAAAATCCTCGGTCAAATCCTCGGTAAAATCGTCAAATTTCGCCGAGGAATTTCGAATCTATTTTTGACCGAGGCCGAGGCGAACCGAGGAATTGTCCTCCTGACCGAGGCCGAGGAAAAATCGCCATTCCTCGGTAAAACCGAGGCCGAGGACTCGGTCGACCCTTGCATTCAAGGATATTAATCTCAAGATAAAGTACTATCTGATCTCAGGTAATACTCTGTAAAGACTAACCTGTACCAACAGTTTGTACTTATTAGTTGTTCCATCATGGATTCCCTGTTTTCGTAGGGAGATAAACCTAGAACTGCGTATTTCTGGAGAATAAAAGGAGGTTTAAATCAAATATTTGAGATGTCTGAGATATCACTGATATAGCTATTACAAGAGCTGTAGTTAATATAAGGGCTAATTTACACACTCAACCAAAGCTAAAGGTTAATTTTGTTACTCAATGTTAAAATTGAAAGACAATCCTATGGAAGCAAGAGTTGCATGTAACCCCAAAAAACTAGCATACATTTCAAGAAATCATTTAAGAGATTTCCATAACTACAACTTTGTAATCATCCACACTTGCTGTTAATTGAAGAACAGCTTTACGAATTTCAAGGATCATTTCAATAGTCTGAAATTTAACCAAAAGGTAAAGTAAAAGGTACCTTAAGAATACCGATGGTGTTAAGAAAAGAAAACCCGTTCCCGGAATGCGCGCCTCTCTCCTCCAAGTTTTTGTAATCCCCGTGACAATCGAAGTTGCCTAGTGTGAGATTGGATGGGGTACCCCGTGCTATCGTGCGACCTAAATGTACACCGTACCTGGGGGAGAGTCAAGTTACTGCAAGATGAAATTGGAGAAGTTTTCATTTTTAAATTTCATTGTGAGGCTAACAAGAAATGCGGCCGCTTTTTTTTGTGCATGGCCGCTCAATTTCCCGATCCGTGATGGCGTATTTTATCATTTTCTATACAACCTGGGGACCCCAGTTTTTACTGTTTATAAGTATGCAGATATGGCGAAGTGACAGGCCGAGCGCCACCAAGTTAATATAATTCCATATTGAATTTGAAAATCGTGTATATTTTTAAAATCATATGCTTATTGTTTATGCAACCTGACACCCGACACGGATGTGTGCAAAATAGTATAAGTAACTCAAAATAATAATAGTATGCTATCAATTAGTGCCTAGTGGGATATGTACATGGTGAAATTAACAATGTACTTGGTCAGTTCAGCGCCGCGCGCCAACAATTAGCTAATTCGGATTATTCCGCAAAATAACTTTGCGCAGGTAGTCACGTGGGCGATTACAGTGTGTGCAGGCAGGTACGGTCGCTCGCACGCTCGCAGGTACGGTCGCAAAGCTACCATATACAAAAAAAAAACCTCGTTCGCTAACCCTTGTCCTTGACTCTTTTGTGCCTTCGGCACTTTGAGTCATGGATCGGGAAAAAATTTAGGAATGTAAAAGTAAAAGTTTAGGAATGTTTTCAGTATAATGATCAGAATGGAAACATATCTTCATTGGTAAAAACTGGAGTGGTTCCTGCATGTTTTGTTCCGCGGAAACTCATCTACATTCAATTTGTGTAGTTGAGTAGAAGTACGTAATCATAACAAAACGTCTGAAGTGATGAGACACGACGACTATCTTCAATGGAACATGGCAGTTCTACATCACGGAATGTACAGATCAGCAGATGAGTTTTGAATAATATGTCAATTCTTCTCAAAGTTTTGTCAAAAAACACGATACCACATTACGAGGAAACTGTGTATTTGTGTATGTAATTCAACTAACTTTTATGAAAATTTTGTTAAAAATAAAAGGGATCGAAATTAGTGCGCTTCCTTCTGATCTAGCAGAAAAAAACCTGAATTAATATAATATCTCACCCTAAACCGAGGATGTCCTCGTTACCCCCCGATATACAGATAGGTCGGAGAGAACAGCGGGCGATGCACCTCACAATATTAGCCAGCCTCCTCTGACATCTGATACTGGCTTCTTCCACCATCCGGTCATACACCTGAGGAAAGGACTGGGTCAGCTGGGAACTAAGCTACATAACAGCTGGGAACTAAGCTACATAACCGCTGGGAACTAAGCTACATAACAGAACAAAACGCCAGAGTTAACTTATTCTTTATCACTGGGTGGGGGGAGGCAGGGGATATCACGTCCTGCTCGTACCTGTAACGCTTACTCCATCACACCGACTATAATTGGCACAGTATCAAGGTTCTACCGCTATAGATCAATAAAGCACATTTTAAGTGGAAAGCTGTAAAACGATAGGTACACCACCACTCAACAGTCACAGTATCATGAATATCATTACCTCGCTCTTTATCTTGAACTACCCTCGAACTTATAAAATGAAGAGTGAACCTCTATCAAGCACAGTGTATACTCTGATATGAACCATTGAGACTTACGTATCAATTACGTTAACATTAATTACCTCCGTATCAATTAAACATGAATTATAGCACCCTCTAAAGTCCAACTTGATCTGACAATCTTGATTCTTGCCCAATCTGGTTAGACTTCTTTGATGAAACAGTTCAAATGATAAGCGTCTCTTAGTCTTTGAAATTACCCACCGCGACAAATTATATAATACGTTTAAGGGGACATATACAGAAAGCTTTTTAAATGTCCTGACCATGCTGTTAACTTCATATTAAGAAAGTATACATCAAATAATTTTTACAGAATTGTAATCAGCTTGATAAGACGAATCTTTTAGTACCAAATAGGTGATTTTAGAAGACAAATTGTCTTAAATAATTTTCTAGCTCGAACACAAATTTTGTATAAATTTTTAAACAAATTTTGTGTCTTTAACTACTATAAATTTGGTACTAAAAGATTCGTTTTACCAAGCTGATCACGAATCTGTAAAAAGTATTTCAAAAAGACTGATACTTTTTGAGTTAGAGGCATTTTACGCCTTAAATCTGCCATTGTTGGGCCTTTTTTACGATGAATTTTACTAAGTCGTTTGAGGCCAGATTTGATACCTTAAAACTCAAAATTGAGAGAAATCCTGTTCCAAAAAGTTGGATATGATTATCAGCTACACTCACAAGAATTTTTGAAGCGATATCTTATGACCTGGGTGATTGGTAAAATATACAACTTTGATTTTTTGCAAAAATTTCAATTTTGCTTTTCTCGACCTTGTTTGGTCTGTAACTTCGTCATTTATTGTTTAATTATAAAATCCTTTTAAGGGCTTTTTGTACGGATTGTAAATAATGTTCAGTAAAAATATCAGCCAAAAAACGTATAAAATAATTGAAAGATCGGTATAAAAAAACAAAATATTTATTTTTTCGAAAGTGAGTAGTAGTACCATCAAATATAATTTTTAATGTATCAAATCTTATTGTTTTGATGTATACTTTCTTAATATGAAGTTAACAGCATGGTCAGGACATAAAAGCTTTTTGTATATTATGTCCCCTTAACGATCTGAGTACATATAATATATTATATGCGTAGTGTCAGTAACACTGTTACTGATCATACCCAACCATGAATGTCAATTACATTGTTACTGATAAAAACCATGCATATCAATTGCATAACATTACTGATACTCATTAGGCCTAAGGCATGTCAAGTTTACGATAAATATGTTACATTTTACAAGACGTAAGAACTAAGAAACTACCACAGCAGGTGGTCACATGTAGGTATCTAATCTAGGTAAACTATAGGTAAAAATATAATATTAATCATAAGCTAAAATGTACTAATCTTTGTATTCTAAATGGGGAAAAGAAGAAACATTGTCAGTCAGTCGAGAAAATTGTCAGTCAGGCTATATGGCAGCTTTCTAGATGTTGTGACTATGCTAGTAGTGGTCCCAGGCTTGCGACTGGAATTGCGGTGTTAAATCGATTTAATGGTATACCAACGATCCACCTCCCACTTGTTGTTTGGTACTTAGCATTAATAGTGTTAGCTGTAGCCATTTATAGCAAGAATCTTAAAACTAAAGGGGATGACAAGGAAAAGAGGAAGGAAAAAGAATAACGGAACAAACGAAACAAACGGAACATAGTTACATCTAACAGTATTAGCAATGTTACAGGGACAGTCATGAAATGACAAAGAGGAACACCACGACAAAACCTGGGAGTAGCAGGCTAAGTCTCCTGATAGTTTTACTCGACTTATAATATATATTTATATATTACCAAGCGAGCAGTAAAACATCCGTGTCAATAGACTATCAAAATGTTAAATATGTTTAGAATCTAGTTACCTTATTATCACCGTATTTAATGTTAGTTTGCTCGATTCCCTCAGCTTGTGCCATATCATCGAGCTGCTTGGTGATGTCGTCATACTGCACCTGAAACACAAGAAAATAGGGTGACCCAGGATAATACTGCTGTTTCTATAACCATGGTTACCATGGTTACCATCTACATGTTTACATATTTTATTAACATACTCTGAATAAGCATGCATCCCATTAAAAAGGGGAAAATAACGGTTAATAAGATTGACAGTATACATATTATCTAACTGTACTTTACTATTATGTGGTAAGCAGTCGTTGTAAAACAAAACTCACCTCGCCCAGTAAAAGTGTCTGCTCGAAGAAGTTCCTCTGACCGGGTCCAACAGGACTGCCTACAAACTGTTGAGCAAAACACTTGTAGTTCAAACCGTGACCTCGGCGCCCTCCGTTTAACCATTTACCTACGTAGTTTTCTGAACCTGCCATAATTTAAGTGTAACTGTTTTGTCTGATATCATCAGACGTCATGTTATCATGATTGTGACGCCTGCTAGACAAAATGATTATCTCTAAAATGACAGGTACACAAATTACAGGTAAGCAGGTATTTTACGGATCTAGAGTACATTGCGGTCAGTAAATGTTTTACTTTTTAACAGTGACGAGGATTGAACACCTCAAATAAAATTCATAGATTCATAAGTGGTATTTTTGTCAGTTTGGGATAAATGGCAAACCAAAGGCTAGGTACATGCTTATATAAATGCAATACTAATAATATTATTTTTAATTAGATAGGAACTTATGTACGTTGAAAATGTTAATAACCTATAACGACGAATCTGATGCCGGGACCCTGCAGCTGCGCTTTCTCCAGACATTTGACGAAAGTTTCATTTTCTTTGTCAGTGGGAAGATCACAGTCAAAGAGCGTCTTGATGTGATCCCCAGCTGAGGTCTGACCATTGCGAACTGGAACTCTGAGGAATAGCACGTGTTAAATAAAGAGGTACTTTGGGGAATATAAATAGTACAATTAATAAAGTAAGGTTCGTAAATATTCCCAGAGCCAATTTCGCACTGATCAGTTTACAGCAGTTAGCGATAAACTTAAAGTGACGCAAGGGTACTTTCCCGTTTAAATTTAACGCAATCTATCAGCAGTACTACGCTGGCTCCTGATCCAGGACCGGTGAAGCCTCATGAGATTTAGAGCTGGATTACAGAGCAAACTGTAACCTGTTTACTGCAAAACCGAGCCATGCATAAATTCAGCAGCTGTGTGCAGTTAAGAAGTTGTAACTTCTCTAAACGTCATCCGGAGTACCCCAATATCTGGACATCATTTAGTTTGCCGACTGCAGGGTTCCAGGTATAATCCGTGTCAATTATCTGATTACAGTAATTACCACTATAATTAGGGTGGTTAGACTGGACACGAGAGAGAGAGAGAGGGGGTGTTGGGTACGAGGTGTTAAAAGGCGCATCTTAGTTCACAACAGCTGTGTTACTGCTGGTTACTGCTGGTAACTGCTGTGTGACTGCTGTGTGACTGCTGGTTACAGCTGTGTTACTGCTGGTAACTGCTGTGTGACTGCTGGTTACAGCTGTGTGACTGCTAGTTACTGCTGTGTGACTGCTGGTTACAGCTGTGTGACTGCTGGTTACTGCTGTGTGACTGCTGGTAACTGCTCCAATTTGCACGGCCTTCAATACACGTGTGTTATGAGCTAAGTGTTCGCTGCTAAAACCAACTAAGGTGTTATGATATAATTATAACTATAATAAGAACTGCACCTTTAGAATTTAGATACGGATTTCAAAGTCTGCAGAAATTTCTTGACCTCAACCCTTGATACAGATTATAATATACGCTGGAACTTATGCAGTCCACAGTTCATAACATATATTTTCTTAGTAGAGTCTGACCACAATAACAGATGTCCAGTTCCTGAAGTATGGCACAGCACATGAAGACGGAGCCTGACAAACAGTTACACTCTCACAAAGTGTTCTGTAGTGTGGTTAACAAACTGACTTCCATCATGTTTACTTCTCATTCTAATAATGACTGGTGTGATATTTATTGTAAAACATACTACTGTACTGCACAATCTTCAGCATATTGGAACTATTTAGTCACTGTATTTTAGGCTAAATAAGGCAAAAATATCCCCAGTTTTAACCGGAAAACGCATGGTGTTTCATGATGTGATCCTAGCAACTTAACCGCCAGTTGTTTATGTGGAAATGTAACCAGTTTTAATACGTGTTACAGTGCTTTTACCACTATATTTTAGCACTTGTGAGACTCATGACTGTAGTTTTTTGTTCAGAAGTTGTTCTTCACAGATCATCGAGTTTTACTGTGCTAGTATTGGGTTACCTTAATAAACTTATCAAAACCTTAGCGAGCAAGCGCAGTGCATAGAGGCGTACTACCTATATAATAACAGTGCATAGTGGCGTACTACCTATATAATAACAGCACATAGTGGGCAGTGGCGTACTACCTATATAATAACAGTGCATAGTGGGTAGTGGCGTACTACCTATATAATAACAGCACATAGTGGGCAGTGGCGTACTACCTATATAATAACAGCACATAGTGGGCAGTGGCGTACTACCTATATATAATAACAGCACATAGTGGGTAGTGGCGTACTACCTATATATAATAACAGCACATAGTGGGTAGTGGCGTACTACCTATATAATAACAGCACATAGTGAGCAGTGGCGTACTACCTATATATAATAACAGCACATAGTGGGTAGTGGCGTACTACCTATATAATAACAGCACACAGTGGGTAGTGGCGTACTACCTATATAATAACAGCACATAGTGGGTAGTGGCGTACTACCTATATAATAACAGCTCACATAGTGGGCAGTGGCGTACTACCTATATAATAACAGCACATAGTGGGCAGTGGCGTACTACCTATATAATAACAGCACATAGTGGGCAGTGGCGTACTACCTATATAATAACAGTACATAGTGGGCAGTGGCGTACTACCTATATAATAACAGCACATAGTGGGTAGTGGCGTACTACCTATATAATAACAGCACATAGTGGGCAGTGGCGTACTACCTATATAATAACAGCACATAGTGGGCAGTGGCGTACTACCTATATAATAACAGTACATAGTGGGCAGTGGCGTACTACCTATATAATAACAGCACATAGTGGGTAGTGGCGTACTACCTATATAATAATAGCACATAGTGGGTAGTGGCATACTACCTATATAATAACAGCACATAGTGGGCAGTGGCGTACTACCTATATAATAACAGCACATAGTGGGTAGTGGCGTACTACCTATATAATAACAGTACATAGTGGGTAGTGGCGTACTACCTATATAATAACAGCACATAGTGGGCAGTGGCGTACTACCTATATAATAACAGCACACAGTGGGTAGTGGCGTACTACCTATATAATAACAGCTCACATAGTGGGCAGTGGCGTACTACCTATATAATAACAGCACATAGTGGGCAGTGGCGTACTACCTATATAATAACAGCACATAGTGGGCAGTGGCGTACTACCTATATAATAACAGCACATAGTGGGCAGTGGCGTACTACCTATATATAATAACAGCACATAGTGGGTAGTGGCGTACTACCTATATATAATAACAGCACATAGTGGGTAGTGGCGTACTACCTATATAATAACAGCACATAGTGAGCAGTGGCGTACTACCTATATATAATAACAGCACATAGTGGGTAGTGGCGTACTACCTATATAATAACAGCACATAGTGGGCAGTGGCGTACTACCTATATAATAACAGTACATAGTGGGCAGTGGCGCACTACCTATATAATAACAGCACATAGTGGGCAGTGGCGTACTACCTATATAATAACAGCACATAGTGGGCAGTGGCGTACTACCTATATAATAACAGTGCATAGTGGGTAGTGGCGTACTACCTATATAATAACAGCACATAGTGGGTAGTGGCATACTACCTATATAATAACAGTACATAGTGGGCAGTGGCATACTACCTACCTATGTGACCTATGTGACCTATGTTGAGTTTCGTCAAGACTTGACGGGGCCATCACATCTTCTGACCACCCCATAGCGAAGTAGAGTCTCGCTCGTTGCGCCAGCACAGCAGAGAGTTCGTATTTGGAGGAGTATATCCCCTGATCGGCGGCTTATCAGGGAGAGACAACATGAACTTTGTGAGCTTATCTTTGAAGTGCTCTAGATCTTGAATGACATTCAGATGGTAGGGGATTGCATTCCACAATTTAGGTCCCTGAACTGCAAATGAGTTGTCAAACAAGGTGAGGTTTGCTGTTGAACTGGTTCTACGTTTTGATGGAATTACTGCAAGGTTTCCAAGCCTTGGGCGTGAAACAAATAGAACGTTCAGATCATTGCTGGTCTTTCCGTGGAGGATTTTCCACATATGGAGAATGATGAATCGCTCCCGCCTTCGTCGAAGAGACATCAGAGATAGATAGACCAGGCGATCCCAGTAGTGGAGATCGCGCATTCCTGATATTCTGGCGGTGAATGCTTTCTGTACACTCTCCAGTTCTTGGATATCGCTGATTTTTGAGGGATGCCATAATGGACAGCAATATTCAATCAGACTTCGAACCATTGATTTGTATAGCGTCAGCATGATGGAGTGAGATCGTGTGTGAAATACACTGAGAACCCATGATGCTTTTTGGCGAGCTTTATCTGCAATGGCTCGTATGTGAGGGGACCAAGAGAGATCACTTGACACTATGACGCCTAAATCCCTGAGCTGATGTATTGGCTCAAGTATAGTGTCTTTGGAAACTGAGTATTGATAGTGTTCAACCACAAATGGAAGTTCAGATAGTACATATTGGTGGTTGAATTTATGACACATGTACTCAAATTTGTCTTTGTGAAGGGCCATATTATTTCTTTCAGACCAGTCAATGACATTTTGCAGATCTTCTTGGAGGAGCTTGACGTCATGCTCCGATTTGATAGCAATGGATATGCGAGTGTCATCAGCAAAACATCGAATTATAGAGTGCATGATACAATGTTCGATATCATTGATAAAAATCAAGAAAAGGATCGGCCCCAAAACAGTACCTTGTGGAACTCCGCTGATTATCAGTGCAAGGATGGACAGATGACCGTCAACAACAACTGCTTGTTTCCGGTCTGAGAGGAAAGATTCTATCCACTTTATGATTTTAGGATGGATTCCATAGAGTTGGAGCTTTCTCAGTAGGAGTTTGTGATCGACTTTATCGAAAGCCTTGGCATAGTCGAGGTATATTGAATCAAAATCTGAATTGTTGCTCAGAGAATCCAAAACGTCATCAAAATGGTGGAGAAGTTGAGTAAGGCAACTCCGGCCAAATCTAAATCCGTGCTGCTTACTACAGATGAGGTTATTGATCTCCAAATAGTTTACCAGCTTTTTTCTTATCACCCTCTCGTATACTTTAACCACATGAGAGGTGAGTGATATAGGTCGGTAGTTAGCTGGTTTGGCTCGACTATCCTTCTTGTGGAGAGGAAATACGTGTGAGAACTTATAGAAACTAGGGACCTCCCCAGTAACTAAAGAGCGGGACCAGATGATGTGCATTGGTTCTGCTGGGGGGGGGGGGGGTCCAACTACAAAAAATACGAATACGAATTTCAAATTTTAGGGGTGCGTTCGTATTTTTTCGTATTTTTTCGTATTTTTTACCAAACTTTTTTACTCTAGAAATAACGAAATTTCCCAGAGAAATGGATCTATAAATCCATTGGTATTCTCCGTTGTATCTTTGTATATTACACTGTATGACATCAGAGAAGATAAATAAGACGCAGCAAAACTGGTGAACAAATGAAAATACAATACTACGATTACCTACTAATTAATAATTGGAGTTTAGCTGCTTGTCAATCTCACGTAAGCGTAAATGTCAAAATCACTGGGATATTATCACAATTCAGATATTATGATGTATTAATTGGGATTTATAAAGGTCTTTGAATGCTACATCACAGAATATCATTGCCAAATACGCATACTTTTAAAATCTGGTAAGTTGGGTCCCTAAAACGGAATTTAATCAGCTTCGGCTGAACCCATTATAAATATATATTATAATATATAAGACTATATATGGCACATTCATATTAATATTCTATCAGATCTTTCTTTAGATAAACTTATTACACAAAGTAGTCATGGTTATTATAGTAAGTAGTAACAGCTTAAATTCCTTAGGATTAAAAATAAAGAAAAACTTCAAATTCTCTTAGTGATCTTCAAAACTTCTTTTGATAGGTAAATCTTACCATCTACATCAGACCTCACCCAAACATGATAGTTCTGATGGGTAGAACAAAAGGAGTTCATGGGTACATGGCAGACAGACGACCTGTCACCCTTGCTGAATATATGCGATGTTGACATGAACAGAGCCTACCCGCGGAACTTGACAGCTTGCTTGAATTTTTTCTTGTAGAACCAGCCCTTGTCACCAACAGATACACGTTTACAGTCTTTTCCAAGCGATTCAAATGGCCGAGAAAGTGACACCCTGGCGATACTGTAGCCTTTGATTCTCCTTTGGCGTGTATGACCTACCATTGATGACCGACCGTCGTTCATGAACTTCTCAGCAGCAGTATCAACATGGTACCAACATCCGTCGGTTGTGAGAACTCCAGTTGACTGGTTATAAATCTCCATTTCATCATCATCATCATCATCATTGGGAGCCTCAAGCTCAGCCTCTTCCCTGTCATCATCATCAACTAGAGTGTAACAGTCGGGTTCAGTAGGTATATCGAGTTCGCACCCGGACAGCTTTGTGTGAGCACGAATCATATCCTTCCCCATGTCGATGCCTTCCCTGAGTGCTTTCCTAAGTTTCTTGAGGCTGGTGTCTCTGCCCTTGTACACCCGTGTTTTGAGGAGGAGGCTGAGGAGGACTGAGGAGGAAGACTGGTGAGGAGGATGAGGAGGATGAGGATGAGGACTAAGGAGGACTAAGGAAGACTGAGGAGGAATGAGGACGATCGAGGAGGACTGAGGAGGAGGACGAGGAGGAGGACTAAGGACGAGGAGGACTGAGGAGGAGGACGAGAGCGAGGAGGAGGAGGATGACTATGAGAAGGACTGAGGAGGAGGACTGATAACTTGATAAGAAGGAGAAGGAGGATGAGGACTGAGGAGGAGGAGGAGGAGGACTGATGAGGAGGAGGACTGGGGGAGGACTGAGAAGGAGGACTAAGGATGAGGAGGACGAGGAAGAAGACTGAGGAGGAGGAGGACTTAGGAGTAGGAGGAGGAGGAGGAGGAGAAGGACTGAGGAGTAGGAGGAGGAGGAGACTGAGGAGGATGACTGATGAGTAGGAGGAGGAGGACTGACGAGTAGGAGGAGGACTGAGGAGGAGGAGGACTCCAGAAGAGGAGGACTCAGGAGGAGGACGAGGAGGACGAGGACGAAGGGAGGAGGACGAGGACGACTATGAGGAGGACTGAGGAGGAGAAGGAAGAGGAGAAGGAGGAGGACAATGAGGACGAAGACTGAGGTGAAGAAGGAGGACTGGGGAGGACTGAATAGGAGGAGGAGGACTGAGGAGGAGAAGGAGGAGGAGGAGGATTGAGGAGGACTGAGGAGGAGGAGGACTGAGGAGGAGGAGGAGGACTGAGGAGGAGGAGGAGAAGGACGACTGAGGAGGAGTACTGAGGAGGAGGAGGAGGAGGGCTCCAGAGGAGGAGGACTCAGGAGGAGGACTGAAGAGGAGGAGAAGGATGAGGATGAGGAAGAGGAAGAGGAAGAGGAAGAGGAAGAGGAAGAGGAAGAGGAAGAGGAAGAGGAAGAGGAAGAGGAGGAGGTGGAGGAGGAGGAGAGAAGCATCTTAATGTTATTTCCATAACATTTTTCGTCTGTTTTTGTCAGTCTTTGAGGAGGAGGACTGGTGAGGAGGAGGATGAGGAGGGCTGAGGAGGGCTGAGGAGGAGGATGACTGATGAGGAGGAGAAGGAAGATGAAAAGGAGGAGGACAATGAGGACGAGGACTGAGGAGGAGGAGGACTGGGGGAGGACTGAATAGGAGGAGGACTGAGGAGGAGGATGAAGAGGACTGAGGAAGAGGATGAAGAGGACTGAGGAAGAGGAGGAGGAGGAGGACTCAGGAGGACTATGAGGAGGACTGAGGACGAGGACTGTTGAGGAGGAGGACTGAGGAGGAGGAGGACTGAGGAGAAGGACTGAGGAGGAGGAGGAGGGGGAGGAGGACTCCAGAGGAGGAGAACTAAGGACGAGGACGCGGACGACTATGAGGAGGACTGATGAGGAGGAGAAGGAAGAGGAGAAGGAGGAGGACAATGAGGACGAGGACTGAGGAGGAGAAGGAGGACTGAATAGGAGTAGGAGGACTGAGGAGTCCGAGGAGGATGAAGAGGATGAAGAGGACTCAGGAGGAGAAGGAGGAGGACTCAGGAGGACTATGAGGAGGACTGAGAACGAGGACTGGCGAAGAGGAGGAGGACTGAGGAGGAGGAGGAGGACTGAGGAGGAGGAGGAGGAGGAGGACTGAGGAGGAGGAGGAGGAGGAGGAGGAGGAGGAGTACTCCAGAGGAGGAGGACTCAGGAGGAGGACTGAAAAGGAGGAGGAGGATGAGGAAGAGGAAGAGGAGGAGGAGGAGGAGGAGGAGGAGGAAAGCATCTTAATGTTATTTCCATAACATTTTTTGTCTGTTTTGTCTGTTTTTGTCCATTTTTGTCCGCCCTACTTTTTGTCCGTTTTGAGGAGGACTGCAGAGGAGGAGGACTGGTGAGGACTGAGGAGGAGGATCACTGATGAGGAGGAGAAGGAAGAGGAGAAGGACAATGAGGACGAGGACTGAGGAGGAGGAGGAGGAGGAGGACTGAGGAGGAGGATGAAGAGGACTCAGGAGGAGAAGGAGGAGGACTCAGGAGGACTGAGGACGAGGACTGGTGAAGAGGAGGAGGACTGAGGAGAAGGAGGAGGACTGAGGAGGAGGAGGACTCCAGAGGAGGAGGACTCAGGAGGAGGGGGAGGGGGAGGACTGAGGAGAAGGAGGAGTAAGAGGACTCGGGGAGGACTGAGGAGGAGGAGGAGGAGGACTGAGGAGGAGGATGAGGAGGACTGAGGAGAAGGAGGAGGAGGAAGAGGAGGAGGAGGATAAGGAGGAGGAGGACTGGGGGCGGGGGGAAGAGGAGGAAGAGGAGGAGGAAGAGGAGGAGGAGAGAAGCATCTAAATGTTATTTCCATAACATTTTTTGTCTGTTTTTGTCTGTTTTTGTCCGTTTTTGTCCGCCCTACTTTTTGTCCGTTTTGAAAATATAGGGTACCGAACGGACAAAAACGGACACAAAACATGATCCCCCAGCCAAGCATGTGTCACGATACAAATGAACTTGACTATACATTTAAGGTGCAGTGTATTAGTGATATTATGGTATGTTTAAAGACCGGACCACAAAATATAACCCGGTACCTAGTGTTGTACTAATACATAATAACAAGTAGCAGGGATAAAATCAATGAGCAGAAACAATCGATCTCACAAGAGGCCAAAGCACTCGGGTCTAGGAGTACGTGACAACTTCAACTAGTAGTGAGCATACTAGCCCCTGCAGTGGAAAAACACATAAAAAATAATATTTGAATGTCCAATTGGTTCGTTTTCTCATCACAATATAGCATATTATATGTAGGGGTTCTGGTTGAATTATATCATTTCTAAGAGGTTTTAGAGATCGATTCTGTAAATTTCTCAATTTTCCGATTTTTCCTATTCCGATTTTGGCCTCATCAACCCTCACATCGGAAAACGGGTAAAGATCTACAACAAGTTTATAGCTGTTCAATGATTATACATTATTCAGTTAAATGGACCAATTTCCAATAAAACATAAAATGGATCACAATATATATCCCAAATTTTAATAAAAAAACGATAAAAAGGGAGCGAATTTCAAAATTTTGTGTGGGTTCATCGTTTTTTTGTTGCACCCCCAGGTTTTATGTATAAAACATGATGGTTTACATATTATTTTAACGTTTCTTCACTGCTAAGTTGAGCTTAGATCTGATTAATTACGAAGATGTGTGATCTTCTATTTATCAAAATGACGATTTGTAAAAAATACGAAAAAATACGAAAAAATACGAATACGAATTTGAAATTTTAGGGGTGCGTTCGTATTTTTTGTAGTTGGACCCCCCCCCCCTTCTGCTAGGGCTTTCTTGCAGTTCTTGAGAAGGGTGACTGGAATTTCGTCAGGACCTGATGCAGCATTAGATTTGATGTCTTCAATGGCCTTAATGATGTCGTCCACGGAGAAATTCAGCATATCGTCAGTAAAAGGATGCTTGATTGGAGGGGGACTGAAAGAAGCAGAGTCGATCCGAGTTTTCGAAGGATCACTGAATACTGACAAGAACTGATTCTGCAAGAGGTTGGCAATATCTTTTGGATTTGATTTGATGGCACCGTTTCCATCAAAAAGCATGCTGATGTTGCTTTTCTTTTTCGAAAATTTCTTAGCGTAACTATAGAAATACTTGGGATTTTCTTTTACCTTGCTTACGGCTTGCTGTTCACGGTACAGGAGATCCTGGTTGATGGCATCACGAATATCCATATGAGCGAGAGCAAGTTTCCGGTTCAAAGATTCAATCTGTGTGGGAGGGCTATGAGGATTAATTTTTGCAGCCTCTAGCTGGGTTTGAAGCTTTCGTTTTCTGCGAGAGGGGATGCGCACAGATGAGCGAGTTTGGGTTTTGGGAGGGATCTTCTTCGGACAGCCAATCTGGCAGATTTGTAGAGTAATAAGAGTGAATAGCTCTGGAAAATCCTCTTTGTCGCAAAGGTTGATGAGTTGAGCCCAGTCAACAGATGAGAGCATATCATTGATCGATGAAAAATCTGCTTTATTAAAGTCTAAGCTTCTAAACGAAGAATCAATGAAATCCGGAGGATCTGAATGAGTAGGAGAACAAGGATTGTAAGACAAAAATATCTCTACACGTCTGTGATCTGATAGTGGAGTGTCCAAAATAGAGACGTGAGAAACTAGATCCTCTGAGTTTGAAATGTACAGATCTAATACATTTCTGAGTCGGGTGGGTTCCAGCACATGTTGAGTACATAGATTCTCAGACATGAAGTCAAGTAAAAGAGCTGCACTGTAAGTTGAACATGAGGAACCACCGGGTAAGATAGAATTAGTGGACCAGCCAATGAGGGGAATATTAAAGTCTCCAAGAAGTGATAGCCGGTATTCGCCATCGCCACTGGCAATGTACTGGTCAATGAAGTCCAAACATGATTTAAAACTGGGAACTGGACACTCGGGCGGGCGATATAGAACACAAATGATTGACTTTTCAGATTCGCTGGTACACATCAAAGCCTGACAGTATCTATCATCATATGTCTGGACGTTAGTTATGGGGAGTTCATCATGTGTATAAAGTAAAACTCCACCTCCAACCCTAGCTTCTCTATCACTTCTGAACAGAGAGTAACCCGGAATTTCAAGTTGAGCATCCTCAATGTAAGACTTAAGCCATGTCTCTGTTAAGGCGATTAATGGAACGGTGTGGTTCTTGGCTTGTTCCTTTCTTAATTCGTCTTCAAGGTAAGAGGCTTTCCATCTGGAGGTGCTATGGGCGCTAGGGTTAAATGATTGAATGTTTAGCAGCCAGATGCTAGAATGTTCGACCAGTTCGCTTGGGGAGGAGGAAAACGACTCTGCGGTTGGAACTGGGGAACAGGATGTTGGAACATGATGTTCTGGCTTGGAGGACCGTGAGGGACGAACTGCCTGATGATGTGCTGGTTGGCACTGGGGAAGAGCGAGGCAATTCTGTTCTCCTGAGTCACAATACTGGATTTTATGTTTTCGATCTCTTTCTGAAAAGTGGTCTGGAAGTTCGTCAGAAGGGATCGAATCTCTAAAAAATCCTTGTTCTCATGATGGGGTGTTGACTTAGTATGAGACTGAGAAGAAGAGCGCGTCCTTTTATTGTTGTTATTCTCTTTATTTTTCTGATCATTGGAAGTTCTGTTATCAGAGATGTCTCTTCTGTAGGAATCACGCTCCTTGGGTTTGTGTCGTTTAGTACCAACAGTGTGAACTAATAAGCATTCCTCATCGTAACAAGACTTATCAGACAAGGATGTTGGACAGTGTTGGGGATGAAAAAATTTGCATTTATCACCACGCCTACAGCCAAACTTTCTGTGGGTACTATTTTTTTAATGAACTTAGAGCAGCGTGGAGGGTGGAACATTTTGCATGCTGATTGATCATTACTTGGCGTTTTACCACTGACACCGTGTGGGCATTTTCCAAGTTTTAGCAAGCTGCAGATCTCATCAAGCCGTAAATTGGGCAGCTGCGATTTATCGTCATTTACTGAATGTTGTTCATCTTCCTGTGATTTGACGATTGAAAGCTTTTTCTGAAGCTCATCTTGATCAAGGGAGACATGTTGTTTTTTCTGGTTCTGGGAAGATGGAGTGTTTGCACCAGATTGCTGTTTAGAGGCCAATTTACTAGGGGCCTTGGATTTCGCCTTTGACTGATTTGATAAGTTGGTTTCATAACATGCTTTGCAAAGCCAAACAGAAGTAGCTGAAGACACACGTGGTTCAAAAGAATCACAATCATGGCAGCCTTGCAAACAAAGAAAGCAACATGCGGCAGGTTTTGTAACAGAATCAAACTGAGTCGAGTATTCGATATCACAATCCGGACAGATGGCAGGGTACAGTGACTGAATCTCGAGTATGATTCTCTTGGCGAGTGAAAGCTTATTTGAAAATATACGGTTGCCTTTAGGCTCCTCAGTTTTGATGTTGAGAAAAAGAGCACAAGCGTTCAATGTAGCTAACTGAAAACGGGGCCCACCGAGTACAGTCTGATTATCGGACACATCTTTAGACGAGTCAAAAGCAGTCAGGAGTGTTTTGGAGAGTGGATCTGCTTTACTCAAAAGATTACCAATAATAAGCCGTATCTTTTCATCGAAATTTGGAATGACAGTTGACATAGTTTACAGATACCGTGTACTTGTATTGTGTATAGTGTGTAAAAATCCGTCGAACAATTACACGCACACAGTGATGAGCCAGTCTTATCTCAAATAGAAATATTAGATAAGAGAGCTATGCAAATGTAAACGTATTCAAAAGCTTAGGTTACCTATATAATAACAGTACATAGTGGGCAGTGGCATACTACCTATATAATAACAGTACATAGTGGGCAGTGGCGTACTACCTATATATTAATAACAGCACATAGTGGGCAGTGGCGTACTACCTATATAATAACAGCACATAGTGGGTAGTGGCGTACTACCTATATAATAACAGTACATAGTGGGTAGTGGCGTACTACCTATATATAATAACAGTACATAGTGGGCAGTGGCGTACTACCTATATAATAACAGCACATAGTGGGCAGTGGCGTACTACCTATATAATAACAGTACATAGTGGGTAGTGGCGTACTACCTATATAATAACAACTTGCATAGTGGGTAGTGGCGTACTACCTATATAATAACAGCACATAGTGGGTAGTGGCGTACTACCTATTATATAATAACAGTACATAGTGGGTAGTGGCGTACTACCTATATAATAACAGTGCATAGTGGGCAGTGGCGTACTACCTATATAATAACAGTACATAGTGGGTAGTGGCGTACTACCTATATAATAACAGCACATAGTGGGTAGTGGCGTACTACCTATATAATAACAGCACATAGTGGGCAGTGGCATACTACCTATATAATAACAGTACATAGTGGGTAGTGGCGTACTACCTATATAATAACAGCACATAGTGGGCAGTGGCGTACTATCTATATAATAACAGTACATGGTGGGCAGTGGCGTACTACCTATATAATAACAGCACATAGTGGGTAGTGGCATACTACCTATATAATAACAGCACATAGTGGGCAGTGGCGTACTACCTATATAATAACAGTACATAGTGGGTAGTGGCGTACTACCTATATAATAACAGCACATAGTGGGCAGTGGCGTACTACCTATATAATAACAGTACATGGTGGGCAGTGGCGTACTACCTATATAATAACAGCACATAGTGGGCAGTGGCGTACTACCTATATAGGGGGGGGTGTCATGTCCGTCTATGTCCGCCTATGTCCTGTCCTTTTTGGATTCTATGAGACAACGGACGTGTTTTTTGGGACATTGGCGGACACGGACGGACATTGGCGGACTCGGACGGACATTGGCGGACTCGGACGGACATTGGCGGACTCGGACGGACATTGGCGGACCCGGACGGACATTGGCGGACTCGGACGGACATTGGCGGACTCGGACGGACATTGGCGGACCCGGACGGACATTGGCGGACTTGGATGGACATTGGTGGACATTAGCGGACATTGGTGGACATTAGCGGACAAAGATTTTGAGGACTGAAGAGTACTGAAGAGTACTGAAGAGTACTGAGGAGGATGGCTGAGAAGGATGGCTGAGGAGGATGGCTGAGGAGGATGACTGAGGAGGATGACTGAGGAGGATGACTGAGAGGGAGGAGAAGGATCAGGAAGACCCAGGAGGAGGAGGAGGAGGACCCAGAAGGAGGACCTAGGAGGAGGAGGAGGAGAACTGAGGAGGATGACTGAGGAGGAGGAGGACTCAGGAGGAGGACTGAGGAGGACTGAGAAGGAGGAGGACTGGGGAGGATGGCTGAGGAGGATGACTGAGAGGGAGGAGGAGGAGGAAGAGGAGGAAGAGGACTGAGGAGGAGGAGGAGAAGGACTGAGGAGGAGAAGGAGGACCCAGGAGGAGGAGGACCCAGGAGGAGGAGGACCCAGGAGGACCCAGGAAAAGGCCCCAGGATGAGCAGGAGGACTGGGGAGGAGGAGAACTGTTGAGGACTGATGAGGAGGACTGAGGACGAGGAGGAAGAGTAGGAGGAGGACTGAGGACGGGAGAAGGAAGAGGACTGGGGAGGATCAGGAAGACCCAGGAGGACCCAGGAGGAGGAGGAGGAGGAGGACCCAGGAGGAGGAGGAGGACTGAGGAGGACTGAGGAGGAGGACTGACGATGACTGAGAAGGAGGAGGACTGAGGAGTACTGAGGAGGATGGCTGAGGAGGATGGCTGGGGAGGATGGCTGAGGAGGATGACTGAGGAGGATGACTGAGAGGGAGGAGGAGGACTCAGGAGGAGGACTCAGGAGGAGGACTCAGGAGGAGGACTCAGGAGGAGGACTTTGGAGAAATGAGAAGGACTAAGGAGGACTGAGGAGAACTGAGGAGGAGGAGGAGGAGGAGGACTGAATAGGAGGAGAAGGAGGGGACTGGGAGAGGACTAGGGAGGAGGAGGACTGATGAGAAGGATGAGGAGGAGGACCCAGGAGGAGGAGGACTGAGGACCGAGGAGGAACAGGAGGAGGATGAAGAGGAGGAGGAGGACCCAGGAGGAGGAGGACTGAGGAGGAGGACTGAGGAGGACTGAGGAGGATGGCTGAGGAGGATGACTGAGAGGGAAGAGGAGGAGGAGGAGGAGGAGGAGGACTGAGGAGGACTGAGAAGGAGGAGGAGGAGGAGGAGGACTGAATAGGAGGAGGAGGAGGGGGACTGGGGGAGGACTGAGGAGGAGGATGGAGGACTGAGGAGAAGGATGAGGAGGATGACTGAGAGGGAGGAGGAGGAAGAGGAGGAAGAGGACTGAGGAGGAGGAGGAGAAGGACTGAGGAGGAGAAGGAGGACCCAGGAGGAGGAGGACCCAGGAGGAGGAGGACCCAGGAGGACCCAGGAAAAGGCCCCAGGAGGAGGAGGAGGACTGGGGAGGAGGAGAACTGTTGAGGACTGATGAGAAGGATGAGGAGGAGGACCCAGGAGGAGGAGGACTGAGGACCGAGGAGGAACAGGAGGAGGATGAAGAGGAGGAGGAGGACCCAGGAGGAGGAGGACTGAGGAGGAGGACTGAGGAGGAGGAGGACTCAGGAGGAGGACTGAGGAGGACTGAGAAGGAGGAGGACTGGGGAGGATGGCTGAGGAGGATGACTGAGAGGGAGGAGGAGGAGGAAGAGGAGGAAGAGGACTGAGGAGGAGGAGGAGAAGGACTGAGGAGGAGAAGGAGGACCCAGGAGGAGGAGGACCCAGGAGGAGGACCTAGGAGGAGGAGGAGGAGAACTGAGGAGGATGACTGAGGAGGAGGAGGACTCAGGAGGAGGACTGAGGAGGACTGAGAAGGAGGAGGACTGGGGAGGATGGCTGAGGAGGATGACTGAGAGGGAGGAGGAGGAGGAAGAGGAGGAAGAGGACTGAGGAGGAGGAGGAGAAGGACTGAGGAGGAGAAGGAGGACCCAGGAGGAGGAGGACCCAGGAGGAGGAGGACCCAGGAGGACCCAGGAAAAGGCCCCAGGATGAGCAGGAGGACTGGGGAGGAGGAGAACTGTTGAGGACTGATGAGGAGGACTGAGGACGAGGAGGAAGAGTAGGAGGAGGACTGAGGACGGGAGAAGGAAGAGGACTGGGGAGGATCAGGAAGACCCAGGAGGACCCAGGAGGAGGAGGAGGAGGAGGACCCAGGAGGAGGAGGAGGACTGAGGAGGACTGAGGAGGAGGACTGACGATGACTGAGAAGGAGGAGGACTGAGGAGTACTGAGGAGGATGGCTGAGGAGGATGGCTGGGGAGGATGGCTGAGGAGGATGACTGAGGAGGATGACTGAGAGGGAGGAGGAGGACTCAGGAGGAGGACTCAGGAGGAGGACTCAGGAGGAGGACTCAGGAGGAGGACTTTGGAGAAATGAGAAGGACTAAGGAGGACTGAGGAGAACTGAGGAGGAGGAGGAGGAGGAGGACTGAATAGGAGGAGAAGGAGGGGACTGGGAGAGGACTAGGGAGGAGGAGGACTGATGAGAAGGATGAGGAGGAGGACCCAGGAGGAGGAGGACTGAGGACCGAGGAGGAACAGGAGGAGGATGAAGAGGAGGAGGAGGACCCAGGAGGAGGAGGACTGAGGAGGAGGACTGAGGAGGACTGAGGAGGATGGCTGAGGAGGATGACTGAGAGGGAAGAGGAGGAGGAGGAGGAGGAGGAGGACTGAGGAGGACTGAGAAGGAGGAGGAGGAGGAGGAGGACTGAATAGGAGGAGGAGGAGGGGGACTGGGGGAGGACTGAGGAGGAGGATGGAGGACTGAGGAGAAGGATGAGGAGGATGACTGAGAGGGAGGAGGAGGAAGAGGAGGAAGAGGACTGAGGAGGAGGAGGAGAAGGACTGAGGAGGAGAAGGAGGACCCAGGAGGAGGAGGACCCAGGAGGAGGAGGACCCAGGAGGACCCAGGAAAAGGCCCCAGGAGGAGGAGGAGGACTGGGGAGGAGGAGAACTGTTGAGGACTGATGAGAAGGATGAGGAGGAGGACCCAGGAGGAGGAGGACTGAGGACCGAAGAGGAACAGGAGGAGGATGAAGAGGAGGAGGAGGACCCAGGAGGAGGAGGACTGAGGAGGAGGACTGAGGAGGACTGAGGAGGATGGCTGAGGAGGATGACTGAGAGGGAAGAGGAGGAGGAGGAGGAGGAGGAGGAGGACTGAGGAGGACTGAGAAGGAGGAGGAGGAGGAGGAGGACTGAATAGGAGGAGGAGGAGGGGGACTGGGGGAGGACTGAGGAGGAGTACCTACCTTGGGTTCGTTTCGGGCTAGCACGCCCAGGCCAAGACATCTTGCGTCTCCACCACCGGTGTCTCCGTTATCATGTCTTGCTCACAGCCCATTCCAAGATTGAATTGCCATTTGCCCCTGTATATCCAGGGGTAGGAGGGGTGTCGGGGACGGTATGGAGAAAGCGATCAAGTGCTGCCTTGAATTTTGGCAAGGTTGGGATAGACTTGATGTCGTGAGGCACAACGTTATACAAAGCAGAGGCCACTGAAGGGAAAGAATGGAACCTCATGGTGTTGATGCTTTTGTATTTTGATCCGCCAAGAGGACGAAGACATGTAACTCCTCTTCTTTGAGAGTGTTGGAAAGAAATGTTTACACTGTTGGGAATCTCACCGTAGTAAATTTTCCAGACAAGGATGATCATGTACCTCTCGCGGCGGCGCTGTAGGGAGTAGAGATCAAGCTGCTTCAGGCGCTCCCAGTAGCTAAGATGCTTGTATCCTGCTATTTTCGCAGTGAATGAGCGTTGGATCGACTCAATCATGATTATGTCACACTGCAGGTGAGGCGACCAGAGAGCACAACAATACTCGGTAATAGAGCGGACGTATGTCTTGAAGAGCATCATCATCGTGTCTTTGTCTCTGGTAGAGAAAGTTCTCAGTACCCATCCAGCTTTGCTCGCTGCCTCAGAAGACTTTCTTGTGATGTGTTCACGCCAGGAGAGATCACTGTCAACATACACACCGAGATCTTTCACGACATCATCAGAAGATATCGATGCACCAGATGGTAAAATGTAGGGTTTCTTTAGCTCAGGGTTCTTACCATGCTGGAGAAGTTGGAACTTACTTTCGTTTAGCTCCATGTTGTTTGCTACTGCCCATCGCACTACTGCACAGAGATCTTCCTGGAGACATTTGCAGTCGGACGGGGAGCTGATGTTTTTGTGGAGCTTGGAGTCATCAGCAAACACTTTTACTTTGCAATGTCTTACAACTAGGAACAGGTCGTTGATATACAAAATAAATAGCAGTGGGCCTAACACAGTGCCCTGTGGTACCCCACTTAGCACCATTATGACGAGAGATTCAATACCATCGACAACGACATGTTGGGTTCTTCCACTGAGGAAGCTTTCCAGCCAGCGGTGGGCGTTGCCCTGGATACCGTACATATGGAGCTTCTTCAATAGTATAGCGTGATCTACCTTATCGAAGGCTTTGCTGAAATCAAGATACAGAATATCAGCATTTTCGTCACCATCTAAGTCATCCATGATGTCTTGGACGTGGTGAAGAAGTTGAGTAAGACAGCTTCTTCCAGCTTGAAAGCCGTGTTGATCGTGGTTGATGATGTCTTGAGCTACAATGTAGTCAACCAGCTTAGCGCGGACGACCCTCTCGAACATCTTTATGAGGTTGGATGTTAGAGATACCGGTCGATAGTTGGCAGCAATCGACCTTTTCCCCTTTTTAAAAAGGGGGATAATACTCTGGTTCTTGAATTTTGTAGCTATTTCACCAGAGCTTAGCGAAGCTTTCCAAAGCTTGGTTATCACAGGAGCTAGGACAATTCCACATTCCTTGAGGATTAGGACTGGGAACTTGTCAGGTCCGACTGCTGAGAAACGATTCATCGCTTTGATGGCGTCGAGGATATCTTGCTCATTAAAGTCGATGTCTGTGATAGAATGAGGTTGCTCTATGACCTTGGACGTCCGGACTTCGGCTAGATTTGCCTTTTTAGGGTCACTGAAAGCACTCGCATATTGATCCTGTAAGATATTACCCATAGTGGCTGGATCAGACTGGAGCTTGTCATCACTATCCAATAGGGGTCCGACAGATGCAGCAGGGGTTTTAAACCTCTTTGCGAAGGTATAAAACGCCTTAGGATTAGTCTTGATCTTACTAAGAGCAACAAGTTCTTCTCTGGCTCGCTGCTGTTTAATGTCCGCTTTAAGGAGCATCTCGACAGCAGCCCTCTCTTCATCCAGCTTGCGAAGCTTGACATTATTGCGAGGCGGAGAAGGGCCACAAAATCTGTATTTAATACAGTTGATCCTGGCATTAAGGCGCTTTTTCTTTCTAAGGAGAGCCACCCTTGACCTTGGGACTTTTGAAGATTCTGCGGCTTGACGATTGTGGCTATGAGAAGGTGCGTGTTTCTTGCAGATCTGCACAAGGATCCCTTCAAACATATCCCATGCAGCATCTTGGCTAGTTGAAGGGTTGGTTACTGTCGACCAGTCTACAGTAGTGAGTTCCTTGTTAACCAAGGCCCAGTCAGCAGCATTGAAGTTGATGTCATCAAGTGCTGTGGCAGGACTGTACTCTTTCCTTGCTGGTTGCTCAAGTAGGAACTGCGGGTGGAGGAGAGTACAGGTCACTATGTCGTGGTCTGATTTCTCCGTCTTTGACACTGATAAACCGTGGATTAAGTCGGAGTTGTTTGATAGGATCAGGTCAAGGATGTTTTGGTCCTTCCTAGTGGGTTCATCGACTAGCTGCTCTAGGAAGTTTGAAGATATGAACTCCATAAAGGCTAGTCCCGAGTTCGTGTCGGAAGCCGATTTGCTGGAGTTTGGTTTGATCGACTTACTGGACCAGTCTACAAACGGCAAATTAAAGTCGCCTGCAATGTAGAGTTCAGGAGAGCCAGGGAGGTGGTCTATAAAGTCTTGGATCACACACAGACAGTCATCAAATTTGTCGAATGGTGCCTGTGGAGGGCGGTACACGCCAACAAGGAGAAAGTTACTGCTAGCGATGTGAACCATTGCAACTTCACAATAGGAGTTAGAGTACACTTTTGTCGTGTCAGCAGGTATAGAGTGGTGTAGGAAGATAGCTACACCGCCTTGAGCACGTTTGTCTCGATCAGCTCTGATGGTACTGTAGCCAGGGATACACGTCTCTGCTTCAACATGGTATGGCTTCAGATGAGTCTCAGTCAGAATAAAGAAGGGGGTGTGGAGCGGACTGGTTGCTAAATTCTCGTGGAGAGATTTCAACTTCCATTGCTGGTTCTTTATCCCAGGATTCATTCCTTGTATGTTAAGAAGAAATGTTGAGGAGATCGGGAGTATTGATTTGAGGTCTACTTTCCCAGCAGCGGTTGGTAGAGAGCAGGCTGTTGCAGGTGCTGTGCAGGGTAGCCCTGGGGAAGATGAGGGGCTTGTTGGTAGGGTTGCTGAACTGCAGTTGAGTACTGAACACCCGGACGAAGATATAACTGGGGGTTCGGGCTTGTTTGCGGAGGTAGATGAGAGGCCATCATTGATTCGAGTGATTTCTGAATCATGCACGACATCTCTTTCGACCAATCCGCTTTCAATTGGTCCAAATGCTGGAGAAAATCCTTGTTGCTAAAATATTTCGAAGTATTTTTCTCTTGAGGCGGCTTCGAAGTTGATGTATTCTTCCTGCTGCGCTTGTGATTGTCTTGAGCAGGAGGGACATCCCCTTTCTTTCCTGTTGGAACAGGTTTAGTGGGTGGTTTGTCGCTGCTGATGCGCTTTACACCTCTAATATGAATGAGCTTGCATTCATTGTTTAGGCACAAGTTAGAGACAAGACCATTTTGGCAAAGTTGGGTATGGAAGTAGCGGCAGCTATCTCCACGATTGCAACCGCGGCGACGATCTTTGCCTCCGGGACCGTTCCGCATAAATCGCTTGCACCACGTGGGATGGTAGTGTTGGCACTTGCCATCAGTAAGTCCAGTAATGCCATGCGGGCATTCCTGTTTCAAGAGTAAAGGACAAACTGGTATGTTGCGATCGTAAACTTCGTTGATTGGAGACTTGATCTCTTTGTCCTCCGTGTTAGTTTTCAGATCGTTAGCAGTGGTTTCTGCATTGATGGTAGAATCAGATTCAGCCTGCACATCGGACTTAATAGATATGTTGTTGCTTATCACATCCTTCTGGTCAGTAACAGGGAGAATTTGCTCCGTTTGCTGTGGTGACGGTTGACTCCAGCTGGAGAGACACTCGCCGCACAGAAATACAACTCCTATTTCCTCGTCAACATGCGTGTCAGTATAACAACCACGGTGACCGGGTCTCTTACAACGACAGCATATTACTTCGCTGGGCGAGTTGTCCGAGGAGTAGGGGGTAAAGTCGGCCTTGCACTTCAGACAGCGAATTGCACGTGCGTCTTGGATAAACTGCACAATCGCCGTAGCAGCTACCGCCTTGGTTAGGTGGTTTCCGCTTTTTAGGGTAGAAATTCGTTCCGCAAGAACTGGATAGTCGCTATCCATAGACTGGAGAAGCTTTACCGCAAATTAGCTAGGTGTTTCTGAAGGATAGTTCTAGAGTTACCTAGCAGGTCCACATTTTGCTCAAGGGACTTGTTGCTTTGGTATGCATCTAAGAGGAGGATGGAGGACTGAGGAGAAGGATGAGGAGGATGACTGAGAGGGAGGAGGAGGAGGAAGAGGAGGAAGAGGACTGAGGAGGAGGAGGAGAAGGACTGAGGAGGAGAAGGAGGACCCAGGAGGAGGAGGACCCAGGAGGAGGAGGACCCAGGAGGACCCAGGAAAAGGCCCCAGGATGAGCAGGAGGACTGGGGAGGAGGAGAACTGTTGAGGACTGATGAGGAGGACTGAGGACGAGGAGGAAGAGTAGGAGGAGGACTGAGGAGGGGAGAAGGAAGAGGACTGGGGAGGATCAGGAAGACCCAGGAGGACCCAGGAGGAGGAGGAGGAGGAGGACCCAGGAGGAGGAGGAGGACTGAGGAGGACTGAGGAGGAGGACTGAGGAGGAGGACTGACGATGACTGAGAAGGAGGAGGACTGAGGAGTACTGAGGAGGATGGCTGAGGAGGATGGCTGGGGAGGATGGCTGAGGAGGATGACTGAGAGGGAGGAGGAGGACTCAGGAGGAGGACTCAGGAGGAGGACTCAGGAGGAGGACTTAGGAGAAATGAGAAGGAGGACTGAGGAGAACTGAGGAGGAGGAGGAGGAGGAGGACTGAATAGGAGGAGAAGGAGGGGACTGGGAGAGGACTGGGGAGGAGGAGGACTGATGAGAAGGATGAGGAGGAGGACCCAGGAGGAGGACTGAGGACCGAGGAGGAACAGGAGGAGGATGAAGAGGAGGAGGAGGACCCAGGAGGAGGAGGACTGAGGAGGAGGACTGAGGAGGACTGAGGAGGATGGCTGAGGAGGATTACTGAGAGGGAAGAGGAGGAGGAGGAGGAGGAGGAGGACTGAGGAGGCCTGAGAAGGAGGAGGAGGACCTGGAGGAGAAGGAGGACTGAATAGGAGGAGGAGGAGGGGGACTGGGGGAGGACTGAGGAGGAGGATGGAGGACTGAGGAGAAGGATGAGGAGGAGGACTGAGGAGGACTGAGGAGGAAGAGGAGGAGGATGAAGAGGAGGAGGAGGACCCAGGAGGGAGCTCAGGAGGAGGAGGAGGACTGGGGAGGAGGAGGACTGTTGAGGACTGATGAGGAGGACTGAGGACGAGGAGGAGGAGGAGGACTGAGGAGGGGAGGAGGAAGAGGACTGAGAACGATCAGGAAGACCCAGGGGGAGGAGGAGGAAGAGTAGGAGGAGGAAGCATCTAAATGTTATTTCCATTTTTGTCCGTTTTTGTCCATTTTTGTCCGTTTTTGTCCGCTCTATTTTTTGTCCGTTTTGAAAATATAGGGTACCGAACGGACAAAAAACATGATCCCCCTATAACAGCAAAAATTTAACATTTTATTTAGCAATTTAGGTGTCCATTAATGTCCGCCTATGTCCGCCTATGTCCGTCTATGTCCGCCTATGTCCGCCTATGTCCGCCTATGTCCGTCTATGTCCGCCTATGTCCGCCTATGTCCTGTCCTTTTTGGATTCTATGAGACAAGCGGACATAGACGGACGTGACACCCCCCCCTATATAATAACAGCACATAGTGGGTAGTGGCGTACTACCTATATAATAACAGCACATAGTGGGCAGTGGCGTACTACCTATATAATAACAGTACATAGTGGGTAGTGGCGTACTACCTATATAATAACAGTACATAGTGGGCAGTGGCGTAGTACCTATATAATAACAACTTGCATAGTGGGCAGTGGCGTACTACCTATATAATAACAGTACATAGTGGGCAGTGGCGTACTACCTATATAATAACAGCACATAGTGGATGGTGGCGTACTACCTATATAATAACAGTGCATAGTGGGTAGTGGCGTACTACCTATATAATAACAGTACATAGTGGGCAGTGGCGTACTACCTATATAATAACAGCACATAGTGGGCAGTGGCGTACTACCTATTATATAATAATTCTATTTCTTCACAATCACTCTATTATATTTAGTGTAACTTACTAACTTACAGTACTATGCACCTATAATTTATATAATATATTAAATGCTCTAATCAACAGGAACAACCACTATGATCTCCAGATGGTATCAAGTTAAACTAACAGAACAGCACGAAATGTAGCAGTCACTTGGAATATTAAGAATAAAAGTTCTAGAATTGACCTACAGTAACTTGTATTCAATGTTTCATACATGTCAGACATACAACTCTGTTGTATAATTGATACTAAAGAGTTCGCCTGAAAAGAATTTCAACCACTTGATTTTGTTTCGACTCCTTCTAAATAGATACGTTAAGATTATTAAAGGATATTCAGATATCAGAAACACTGATTAATGATTATAATGATGAAGTGGGAACAGGGAATTATCAACTTTATTCGCTCTAGTACTGTATCGATAATTACGAATATCGCGTGCCCAAATGAGAGTTTCATCAGTGTCTTGTGATACACACTGAGTGTAAGAACACTATGCAAATATATTGAAGATGAGTTACGAGTATAGAAAAATAGAAAGCACTGAAGTAGGTATTATATATAATCAATATTGCTCACGACACTTTATGATGATGTACCATGCTACATAATGAGTTATTGTAGTGCGAGTAAACAGTAAACACCGCATCTTGTTATTGAAGATGATTAGTGCTATCACGTGGTATCTGGAAACATCTTAAAATAAATCTTACTAAAGCCCCTCCTGATCCAAAATAATCTTTTGAATGCAAAATACTTGAAATTCTTTAACCTTCATTGTTTTTGTTTAGTAAGGAATTGTTTTCGACAAATTTTTGTGTACCACAACACATCTGTTTTAACCAGAAAGATACACAACCAAGTCGACCATAATAAGGTGAGAGAGAGAACACACGATCAACTGGATCTTGTTAAAAGTAATTACTGAGGGGGTGTTAGACCCATTGTTATACACACCCAGACAATTATGCTAAATCACGGAGCTACCTCTTCCCCTCCTCCCAGGTAGATATCGTTTTCTCACCACCCGTCAGGAGGGAGAGCATGCTTGGAAAGTGTAAGCTTACACCCAGTTGTACTCTCACTCTTCAGGGCGAGTAGAGAGGTAATTACCAGGACACACACAGCTAGTGTAGGTAATAGGCGTGGATAATGATTTCCTGCGCGGTAGAGATGCAGCATGTGGGGACTGCTGCTGCTTGTATTAAGTCTCTGTTATAATGGAATGCTGAGAATGTGGGAGATGTAGTTCTGTATGTTAAGACTAAGGTTAAGATATATGTACCCCACGTGTAGGTATATAGTATATATACCTATCATGTTATGATACAATACATTGATCTGCAGTATACTATGCATACAGTACTAATGACACATTTGCCGTTTAGAATTGATCCATTATATATATAGCCCCACATGTATATTGTATACATGAAGGAAATCGTACCTAGAATAAAAAATTCTAGCAGATCCGTTTTTATCGGTAGTTTTAGTATGACTGATATAACCTTCAGGCATTTGCACTCACTATAGCAGTAGGAACCATATTAACACGTACTAATATGCTACTACCCTAGCATTTGCACTCACTATTATAGCAGTAGGAACCATATTAGCACGTAATAATATGCTACTACCCTAGCATTTGCACTCACTATTATAGCAGTAGGAACCATATTAACACGTACTAATATGCTACTACCCTAGCATTTGCACTCACTATTATAGCAGTAGGAACCATATTAACACGTACTAATATGCTACTACCCTAGCATTTGCACTCACTATATATAGCAGTAGGAACCATATTTACACGTATTACTAATTTTACAGTTTACTATGCTACTACCCTAGCATTGGTTACTATGCTAATAAAAGTGAAAACTGACCTTATTCATATCATGATCGGATATGTGAATAACTCACCTTATAATATCATGGTTGGATATATGTGAATAACTCACCTTATATCATGGTTGGATATGTTAATTACTCACCTTGAGATAACAGCACGATTGCTTACTGATAGGCTTGCAAGAAATTCCTGAGCTGAATTGGGTCGATAGCTCAATTGGTAGAGCACCAGGCATGTAACTCGGAGGCTGGCGGATCATACCTGCCCCGGCACTATGCCGGCCCATGATTTTCCGAATTGCTTACCAGTGGAAATCTAGTCAATTCAAATATCTGCTTGCTTGGTACTCATGGTCGATACAATCACAGCCCAACCAACTACTTGATCAGACCGATTCATCTACATGTGCATACGTCATCTGGGAGCCGTCAGTTGAGCTTGCTCTCTGACTCGTGGGTTGAAAACATCGTGTACAGTACTTCGTGAGTAGTACAGTACTTCACAACGATGATCCGCCTCCTCAACCAAAGAACCAAATATCTCACCTTATATCATGGTTGGATAATATGTGAATAACTCACCCTATATCATGGTTGGATATGTGAATAACTCACCCTATATCATGGTTGGATATGTGAATAACTCACCTTATGTCATGGTTGGATATGTGAATAACTCACCTTATATTGTCATGGTTGGATATGTGAATAACTCACCCTATATCATGGTTGGATATGTGAATAACTCACCCTATATCATGGTTGGATATGTGAATAACTCACCCTATATCATGGTTGGATATGTGAATAACTCACCCTATATCATGGTTGGATATGTGAATAACTCACCTTATGTCATGGTTGGATATGTGGGAGGGTGCTGCACCATGTGTCTCGTTCTGTCTTGATAACCGTGTTAGACAAAGGGTGATGAGGGAGTTGAGGGGACGGGTGAGCTGAGATGTCATTCCTTCAGCATTACCGCTTGTAATGGACATTCTACAGAGTGGATATATTATTATTATCCGGGATAATGAAGACATTAAAGATGAAGAGTTTAAAGAGATAATATCTATATTATTATTACTATCAGAAGCTGTTAAGATATTATGACGGGAAAAATGTGTCGAATTTTTTAAGATAACATGACATAGTTTCAAGAAAAATGGAAATTGTGGGGGTTGAAGCTGTGTACACGTTACTTTCACTAAATGCTTGAATTTCTTGGGGAAAGCATTTTTGGGTTTAATACTTATTTTAATATTTTAAAGTTCTTTAACAAACCTCAAAGCACATTTACAAATTCAAACCATTGACAAAAACAATCATAAAATTTTCGGAACCAGCTGGTAGACGATAAGAATTGCTAAAAATAAACTTTCACAAAAATCTAAAATTTGTCTGTTAAAAGACACTCAATACTTCGTAACTTAAAGATTTTAAAAATTGTTTGGGTATCTCCAATAGCGTTCCTGAACTTTGCTTGAAGTAGATTCTTTCATTTTAAACACAGAATAATTGGACGGAATATAATGAATATCAGAAACGTAATAAATTATCAGAAACATTTCTGATGGACTATGCTTGGACCGGCTTCTTCATACTCCTGCTTGGTTATCCACATTTCCTTAAAAGTTGACAAGGAAGCTAGTATTGAACCCCCTGTCCAAGCAGAATATTTCTTCTCAGGTGGATGAACGACTTTGACATCCAAATGTGAAGGCACTAGATTAGAAACCTCTTTCTGCAACCTCTCTGCCATACCTGGCAATAAATTAGTGCCTCCAGAGAGAACGATATTGGCGAATAACTTATTCAAGATTTCCTGCCGGAGGTCTGGATCACACGCAATGATGGATTTGTAGCAGATTTCATGAATTCCTGGAGACTCTTTCCCTCCCAGTGAAGGTTGGAACAAAACTTCTGGACATCTAAATCTCTCCTTCATGATGGTTATAATCTGACCATCAGGTAGCTCATATTGATTTTCAGCAGTGTCAGAACTTACAGTAGACCACATATCCTCTTCATAGTCTAGAGAAACGTAACAAACCTTCTCCTTAATGTCTCTGCAAATCTCACTTGACCCAGAAATGGTTGTGAAGTGGTAAGCTCCCTCGCCAAGAAGTTTCTTCATGTGATTTGTGAGCTCTTTCCCGGCAATGTCTATACATTTAGTTGCATGAGGAAGAACATAACCCTCATAAATGAGAACAGAATGAGAAACATTATAACCAGAATCTATGACAACTCCAGTAGTCCTTCCTGAAGCGTACAGAGAAAGGAGAGCTGTGTTGGCGACATAGAATAAAGGAAATTCAAAGGTTTCAAACATGATCTGAGTCATCCTTTCTCTGTTTGAATTAGGATTGAGTGGAGGCTCTGTCATAATAATCGAGTGTTCCTCAGGGGCAATACACAGCTCATTGTAAAACGTGTAAAGCCAGATCTTCTCCATATCGTCCCAATTTGTAACTACACCTCCTTCTAATGGATAATTGAGAGCTAGTACTCCTCTTTTGCTTTGGGCTTCATTTCCCACATAGCAATCTTGTTTCTCCCCACTCAATACAGTTTCGTGTTTTGGGTGTCCAACTACTGATGATAATACGTTTTTAGGAGCCTCATCTCCAGCAAAACCAACTTTTATCTGGAAGGATCCATTGTCAACCACAAGGTCAGTCTGCTCAAATGTTGTCTCACTGTCAGTCATAGCCGTAGGAAAGGTCCAAACTATAGAAGTGAAACCACGGTTGTTTTGTTTTCATTATCCATTGTCCAAACTATCAAGAAAGTACTTAGGTTAGTTCCTGTGTGTTTCTTTGAACTTTATTTGCAGAGTGCCACAGCTTTAAATTTATAGCGTAAAGACGATTCACTATTAATTTAAGAAAATATTTGCCTACATCTTTGCTCTAATGAGTCTAATTTAAAGGCATAGTTTTGAATATAAAATTATATCATAGAGTGAAAATATAAACCTACAATTTAATTGAAACAGTTAGACTGACCAGTTGGAAATATGCCATTCGAGTTACCAAATAATATGATAAAATCAGAATTAAGGACAGGGTAGTCAGAAAAAAGAATTGCATCCAAATATATTTAAGTTAACAGCAAAATCTGCCATTCTTCTAAAAAATCAATGTTCAATGTCTTCAAAAGTTTTAAAGTTTGTTTAAGTGTCTCCCACTGATATTTTCACTATGAACACACTACAGAATAATTGGACTGAATAATTGGACTGAATATTGAGAAATTATCTGAAACATTTCTGATGGACTATTCTTGGACCGGCTTCTTCATACTCCTCTTTGGTTATCCACATTTCCTTGAAAGTTGACAGGGAAGCGAGTATTGAACCCCCTGTCCATGCAGAATATTTCTTCTCAGGTGGATGAATGACTTTAACTTTCAAATATGGAGGAGCTAGATTAGAAATCTCTTTCTGCAACCTCTCTGCCATACCTGGCAATAAATTAGTGCCTCCAGAGAGGACAATATTAGCATAAAGGTCCTTCCAGATCTCTGCACCACACGTCTTGATGGATTTGTAGCAGATTTCATGAATTCCTGGAGACTCTTTCCCTCCCAGTGAAGGTTGGAACAGAACTTCTGGACATCTAAATCTCTCCTTCATGATAGTTATAATCTGACTGTCAGGTAGCTCATATTGAATTTCAGCAGTGTCAGAACTTAGTACAGCAGACCGCATATCCTCTTCATAGTCTGGAGAAACGTAACAAACCTTCTCCACAGTGGTCCGCGAAGGGGGGTCAGGCTATAATAGACCCCTTCTAGGTCATTTTGTTGTCTCAGGATATGTTTCCTGGAGTATTTTCGCCCAAAAAGACGTTTAAAAGCACTTAGAAGACCTCAAAATATACCAGAAGGGCTGAAAATGAGAAATCAAAAAATTGATTTTTTCCAAAAATACCCTGAAAATTTTAGAATTTGGCCGCTAAATTTGTTTAAAAGGCCTGACTCAAAATTCTACTCCACAACTGAAAGTCCTCAGGCAATTCTACGTTGATTCTGAAAATTTCATTAAAAAATATTGAAACCCTATTGAGTTATATTATTTTGAGCAACATCAGTTTCGCGAATGTCGCGAACTGAGATATGGGCAATTTTGTTCATTTTTTGCCATTATTTGAACACAGAATCCACAGTTAGGTAGATATTGAGCTGATATTCATAGAGAATGTGCAGTATAGGCTTACCTAACATATAACATTTGTCTCATCCAAAAATATTGATAATTGGCCAAATTATGGGCTAAAATCTATAAAAATCTATCAAAATTGGCGCGTATGCCCAAATATGGTCATATAGTATTTTGCTCATAACTCAGCCAATTTTAATCAAATTATGATAACACTTTATATTTGTGTTCAGGAGACTAGAAGCTACAAGTAAAGCACCCCAAAGCATGGTTTTGAGCTTGTTAAGGTGATTTTGCATAATTGGGATAATTGGGACCAAATATGGGCGTGGCTGATTTAAAAAAAAGTCCCAGCTTGTCCCAGGTTGAATTTTTTATGGCTAGTTAGATAATTATCTGAACTTTAGGATGCCATAGGTGGTTTAGGTGCACTCGAGCGCACTACCTAACATTTTTTTATTTTAAAACCAAAATTTTAGTTAAAAAGTGGGTATAAAATTTGAGGGTAAATGAAAAATCAACCAAAATAGATATCAACATGAATTTTTTTTCATTAGACAGGTATTCAACACGTACAACAGCAACAACAAGAGTAAGTGAATGCAAATATAGACTGCTTTATGAATATCCAGTCAGATGTAGGCCAATTTTTACTGCCAATTGCTTGAATTTCGGACTGTGTAAAAAAATCGTTGATATTATCGTACATCATTTCCACATTTTGAAAGATTTTTAATTATCGTCTTCAGCATATGTACCGGCTGATAATTTATGATAAATAACAAATAAATAAACAGAATTTCATGATACTCGATTTTGGTTCAATTATAGCCTGGTGGACCACTGTGTTCTCCTTAATGTCTCTGCAAATCTCACTTGACCCAGACATGGTTGTGAATTGGTAAGCTCCCTCACCAAGAAGTTTCTTCATGTGATTTGTGAGCTCTTTCCCAGAAAAACCTACAGATAAAGTTGCATGAGGAAGATTGTAACCCTCATAAATAGGAACAATATGAGACACATCATAACCAGAACTCACAACAACTCCAGTGGTCCTTCCTGAAGCGTACATAGAGAGGAGGGCTGTGTTGGCAACATAGAATGAAGGAAATTTAAAGGTTTCAAACATGATTTGAGTCATCCTTTCTCTGTTTGAATTAGGATTGAGTGGAGGCTCTGTCATAATAATTCGGTGTTCCTCAGGGGCAATACACAGCTCATTGTAAAACGTGTGATGCCAGATCTTCTCCATATCGTCCCAATTCGTAACTACACCTCCTTCTAATGGATAATTGAGAGCTAGTATTCCTCTTTTGCTTTGTGCTTCATTTCCTACATAGCAATCTTGTTTCTCCACATTCAATACAGTTTCGTGTTTAGGGTGTCCAACTACAGATGATAATACGTTTTTAGGAGCCTCATCTCCAGCAAAACCAACTTTCATCTGGAAGGATCCATTGTCAACCACAAGGTCAGTCTGCTCAAATGTTGTCACATTACCAGTGTCACTCATAGTGGGTTGAAAATTGCTAGATTTAGAGAACAATTGGGAATATTCCGATCAAATTATAGAAGTGAAGCCAGAGTAGTTGTATCCGAACTAATAAGAAAGTACTAAAGTTAGTTCTGACTATATTATGGTTATACAATAGTGCTTTACAATTAAAAATCATTTATTGGTGAAAAAGGAATTCATTGTTTATTCATGAAGACATGTCCACATGAATCTGCTCTAAATAGGTAATTTCGGCAGAAATTTTTTTAAAAGAATACTGAAAACTAAATTTAAGCAGTATGAATGGCATTAAATTTAAGAATATCACAGACACATGAATTAAAAATAGACAAAAACGGTGTTGTTTTAAGCACAAAGTCAATTTAACAATCGTGTGCTGTATTATACAAACAAGCTCAACCTAATCCTGTCAAGTAGTGGATGTCCTTGCTGTACGGCAAGTTAAACAAGGAACTGAAACTACTAGGTTCCGTACAGACTCAACTCTGCACCCATGTCAATATGTTCATTATATGCAAGCCTCTTGATTTATATCCTGTCGTGAGTAAACAAACATTTTCCAAAATCTCCATAGCAGTAGCTTTTATTGAAGCTTTTAAAGTAACTAGTGGTTTGACTGAATATGGATCAGGTTTGTTCAGAATGAGCAGATCTGGTCTTAATCTTGTTTCAACCAATAGATGTAGTAAGAGTGTAACTAAAGTGAAGAATCTTCAGTCTTCTTTTCTACCGGAGCGAGTCATTCCTTGTCAAGAACTGCTCGACAGTTTTAAGCTTTAAAGTTAGATTGGAAGAATTTAAGAAAGAAATTATTTCTAAAAACAGTGTAAATGATATTTATTTTTGGAATGTTTCCAATGAAGTTTTAGTTAAAATTGAAGGATCCAGTTATTTAAGCAATAAGGAGAGACATAATGAATATCTTTGGTTCCATCCTTTTGTGACAAAGAAGCGTTTTGTAAATTTTTATTCCACTGGGAAGTATTAATGAATTATTTATAAATAATGTATTAGATTTTATTTATTAATAAAGTTGAATTTGATAAATTTTTAATGTTGATGGAAATTTATATTATATACATATTTATTTAAATTATTTTTCTATTTAGTGCAATGATATTTTGTAGACACTTGTGATGATGTTATGTCACAATCTTTACTTACTTACTTACTTACTATGTACTAGTAGCACAGCTCATAGGAAAACAAATATTTTGCTCAACTCGATCCTATATTAATTATAAAAAAGCTACAGGGTGGGCCAAAAGTCAGTACCCATACGTTGGCCTTTATAGCTCAGTCACTGAGTGCCCAATTTAAATACTTCTTTCTGGTATGACTTAGTACCACCACTGGTTCGAGGAATTTGTCAACTCGAAAAATATTCGCGTTCATTTTTTTCAAATAGAGGTTCATTTTCACATTTATTTGATAGTTTGGATAGTCGGATCAAGCTAAATGTTATTGAATTGTGTTTGGCCATTCGAATTACGTTTGTCCTGAAAGAATTAGAACTGTAGCTTCTCAGATGACCGAGATATGAAGCATAACGAGTTTATTCATTACGTGTGATCAGGTGATTGGTTTACCTAATCACGTGATAAGGTGACCCCGTTAACTACCCCGTTAAACATTATGGGAATTGTTAAGGGTGCCCAATTAAGGTGTCGTGTCACGGTGTCACATAATCACCCAGTCAATTTTGTTAACGAGATACAGAACATGCTTGATAACTTCGTCATTTCTAATCCGTTTTGCCTCATGTTTTCAGATCATATGCAACATTTGACAATCTACCGTCTCTGAAAAAATTAGGCGTTCAGCATGTTCAGAGAAAACAATATAGGTGTTTTAATATTGAATGGGCGTGGTCTAAAATATTCGAATTTTCAAATTTTGACGACGGAATCCTCGAACCAGTAAGTACAGTATGCCATCTGCAAAGCAACAGCTCTCAAATATAAAACACGGCGGAGCTATTAAGGCCAACGTATGGGTACTGACTTTTGGCCCACCCTGTATATGTTTGGTAACTTTATTGGGGGGGGGGGCAATCCTAGTTTGCCATATTTCAAATCCCGAAACACTGAACTTTTTCATTTCAAATCTTTAATATCGTAATTAAATTTTTTCTTAGGTTTTTATTGTTGTTCATCACATATACATTCATTTTATTGGCACTTAGGTACAAGATAGCAAGCACAAGTTAATGTCATGCATCGTAGAATTTAAACACTTGACAAGTTAACAACAACCATTGCTTATCAAAAATCATTTTACAATGAACCCATTTATATTTTATTTTATTTCCCAAACTTTGACACACGCTGTAACCCCTTTTGATCGCGCGCGTGCACGTCGCACGAAAGATATACAGCGTGTAGCAACCCAAACTATGTTACTCTTCTTTCATTTACATTTATGAAATGATTCATAACAATCTTAAGATCATTATCGTCCGTTTTTTGTGTTAATGAATAACCAAATAATATTTGCAACATATTTTAAAGTGTTGAGAGCAATTCCGAAACATTATAGTCGCAGCATTTTATGTTCTAAGGAATGAAGATTCGATGCAGTTAATTCCTTGTCATAAGTAGCACTGGCTGGATCACAATGAAAAGAGACTACGGTCTAATTAAAACAACTTTTCTTGACACGTTCAATAGGATCTTGCATGTAGCAAAATTGAAAATAGCTTTACAGTGAAACGATCATGAAAGAAAACAACAATAACAAGCAATTATCCACAGTCTGAGAGTGAAACAAGGATACAAGGACATAATACAACAGCATTTGCTCTATCCAGAGCCCTTGTGCTTGCAGTAGCGCGCGCCCGCCTCACGGCGGTAAAAAGAGCAAGAAATTATGGCAAAATGATTTACCTAACGCTAAACTTGCTAGTTTATTGCTTGCTCCTGACCTCTTACCTGGAGACCCCAGGCTATTATGTTCATGAACATAGCCTGTCGTAATCGAACCCTCTAAAACGCGCAAATAGGCGCGTTTATGCGATTTTACAATCAAATAATCAGATTAAATTTTACAATCTAACTCATCGCGCGGCTCTTGTAGCGCATACGTCTCTTCTTTCTTATTGGTAGTTGGCGTGCACGTGATCTTTTGCGCGGCTGTAATTGGTTCTGATCGATCACGTGAATGCAAGTCACGTGCGCTCTAACATCCAATAAGCATTCGCACTTTTTTCAGGGCGATGGAGGTTGTAATTTACTCAGCCCGAATAATTAGATTCGTCGGAATGACAGGCTGAGCGCCGCCCAGTAACTGACCTTTAAATTTTAAATGCGAGATGCTTGAAGATCGCGATCGCCACACATTATATGGACTGCAGGCGTGCAGTGCCAGGTAACAGAATGACGCGCTGAGCACCGCTCAAAAATATATAAAATTGCGTAATTTTGCATTTAGCATTGTGATTTTTACTCCGATCATATTGTATTGATATCATTAGCTTTAAATGGTTAACATTTTAATTGTTTGGATGAGCGTGCTAAATTTTACTCTTCAAGATCGAATCTCGAGATTTTTTAAAAAGGCCAAGGGCCCCGACAGTGCAGAATCACCTTCCATGACATACAACATAAGGTTAAATAATGCTCCCCTGGTGAGATATTGGCGAAAACTGTCTTGATCACGTGATATGACCGTATAATGTATATAAAGAAATTGCAATTGGTAGAATTTCTTATTAGGGTTAGTGTTATATGCTTTTGCGTTAGGGATTGGGTTAGGTAAGGGTTAGAGTTCGGATCAGATATAAGAGGGTTAGTGTTTAAAATATTCGTTCAGGGCCAGCTAGAGAACGGGTTGAAAAAGTCACGTGACAGTCGAGTGTTGATTGATTTATCATCATCCTCCCCACATTGCTCTAACCTGAGCCCTCTCGCTTGCAGTAGCGTGCGACCGCCGACAACAAGCGCGTCACGCAGTACGCGTATACAATACACATGGCCATGTGTACTCCCCACACTGAGATCCCATATCCAAAATGAAGTTCATAGTAAGGCAATCTCCAAAAGCAGAGTTGTGATTGTTTTAATACCAAGTACGTTCTTTCATAAAGCCTCTAGCTCTTATTTGAAGTTCAATCTAGATAGATAATCACTCTTACACCTTATCACAGCTGTGCGCTTCGAGATACTACTGGTTATAATGTCGAACGATCTAAACAAAGAAATTGTATCAAAGCATCCAGTGAATCTTTGTATTGCTGTACTTTTTGAAACGTACAAATTCCACTTTTTTGAAAATCATAACTACGGTACTAGCAAAACTGCACGTTTTGCTCTAGAAACACACTTTTTAGAGATTTTACAGGCGTATTCCAACAAGCAACGTTACAAGAAAAAGTCACGTGACAGTCGAGTGTTGATTGATTTATCATCATCCTCCCCACATTGCTCTAACCAGAGCCCTCTCGCTTGCAGTAGCGTGCGACCGCCGACAACAAGCGCGTCACGCAGTACGCGTATACACATGGCTATGTGTACTCCCCACACTGAGATCCCATATCCAAAATGAAGTTCATAGTAAGTCAATCTCCAAAAGCAGAGTTGTGATTGTTTTAACACCAAGTACGTTCTTTCATAAAGCCTCTAGCTCTTATTTGAAGTTCAATCTAGATAGATAATCACTCTTACACCTTATCACAGCTGTGCGCTTCGAGATACTACTGGTTATAATGTCGAACGATCTAAACAAAGAAATTGTATCAAAGCATCCAGTGAATCTTTGTATTGCTGTACTTTTTGAAACGTACAAATTCCACTTTTTTGAAAATCATAACTACGGTACTAGCAAAACTGCACGTTTTGCTCTAGAAACACACTTTTTAGAGATTTTACAGGCGTATTCCAACAAGCAACGTTACAAGCTATACTAACTCAAGATCATCCTGATTTGGTTCTCTTCTAAAGTTCTAAACAACAGATAGCTAAAAACTTAACAAATACATGCAAGCTATAATAGGCTGGCCGTGACCATCAGTAGGTCCACGCAAAACATGACCCAACATTCTCCATCGATTTATGTCCACTCTTGCTGATAATGGTTCCACATTACAGCGTTTATACAAGTTATTGTTAGAAATAATGTTAGGGTAACGATAATTCAAAATTTTTCTAAGATGACGCTTATGAACAACATCAAGTTTCTCTAACACTGACTTAGGAGGAGCCCAGCAGCTAGAGTTATACATCATAACAGAAACAACTAGTGCCTCATACCTACATTACATTAAGACCACAGTGGGGGGGGGGGGGGGGGGGTCCGAGGTCAATTTTGAGATATGTTGTAGAGCTCAATCTAAGTATTCGAATGCTTTTGTTCCCACCAAAAAAAATTTCCCATCTGTAGATATCGCGCGTAACATTTTGAGGTTTATCTGTAATTCTATTGTAAATGAAAACTTCAAATGCAATTTTGTTTAAAATCTATCTTCTTTCACAGTTTACGACATGATGGGACCTTGTAACTTGGCAACAGTGTCTGTCAAGGTCTTGTCCAATAGTATAATGTAGCGATTTTTGATTTTTTGCTCCAGAGCTGAGATATGAGGTTAACCATGAGTGCGCATCACAAAATTGTCAAAAGTTAACGTCATAAAAAGGAGCAAAATTTTAAAAATTTTTGCATTTTAACTGATTGTGGCTATTCTCTAGGAGAAGATAGGTTTTAAAGGTGGTTTCAGGAGAGCCAAAAGATTGGTTTTTGAGAAAATATGTTAACCTCAATTTTCCAACAAATAAAATGCATATATGTAATAATTCTTTTCATGTTGGATGGCCAATTGATACCCATGGATAAGTTTAAATTGTGATGAGAGCAACAAAATGTTAAGAACCGGTTATTTGCGAGGTTAAATGATTAAATAGGCAATAGTTAACCTCAATTTATGACAAACTAGGCGCTATGGGGGGCTAGTGGTGGTGCGCAAGCGTCAAGTAGTACGTGGTCTGCCAACTGGCAAAAAATATTTTTTCAACCTCGGACGCCCACTGTGGTCTTAAAGGGTATTTACCTTTACTTTGCTTAGTGTGATCTAAAATGAAATTAGTTTTGATTTAATCTTACCTTATTTATTTGCACATTTGTTCACTTTCGCTCACATCACTCAAGCCAGCCGCTCTGGCACTGTTAACCACCTTTCTTTGTGTGAGCTGGTTAATCGTATTGTCAAGGACATATTGTGATTGAGTAATTTAATGATGTATAATACATTCTAACACTAAATATATGCAGGATGTTATCTTTATTCTTCATCCGATATTGGTTCGTATCATTTGTAAAAGACTAAATTGACCAACTGACATTAACATTCTCAACGATCAACAACGAAAGATGGGTCAAACACCAATACCCCACCTTATAGTAGGACAATCAGTGAAAGTATGGAGGAGATGGTACTTGGCGGCTACAGCGACACTTACGGATGCACAAAAGAAAAGCATGATCCCGGCTTAAGTAAACATGTACTATTAGCAAAACAGCTGTAAAAGCCAGATATAAATACCTCATTTCATTTAATACTGTATATTACTACATTGAGTAAATTGAATACCACTGCCACCACAAACAATTAAATCCTAGTTTCAGAAAACTAGCAGTGCTGTTGGACAGTTTCCATTTAGCTTAAATATCAAAACGAACCTGCCTCTTATATTAAATGAAAGTAACATTATGACAAATCAGCATCCTATACATGTCATCCCCTTACTTGCAACTTCGTTTAAGGCAGCTTCAACATCTGAGTATGGAAGCGCTGTCTCCGTAGAACCATATCCACCCTAAGTCCTCCAATTACTCCAATTTCTAACAAACTTTGAAGGTAATTGATGAGTTGTTCCATTGCTGTAGCTTTAAAGACGTCTCAGAAACAAGCCCACTCTTTGACCAATTCTTAAATTTTTAACTTTAATGTTCAAATATTATGTTGTTTAAGCTTCTTATCAATCTTAATTATATATTGCCCAAGTCTTGTTTATTTTCGATAGTAGGAATGGGAGCTCAAACCTTTTATTTTAGCAATCACCTACAACTGAATGAAACTTAAACCTGATGTGAACTTAGTTCCTGGCTAATATCATATGCAAGTTGATTATAAAATTATTCGATAACCCCTCCACCATGGAAAGTCACCTAGGAAATTAAATCCTGCGTGCTGATAATCTTATCTTCAAAGCGATTTGTGATCCTAACCAATTTGGAAACGTGACTCTCATTTTTCACCATTTCGACAGAACCGGTCTTTTTTTTTGTTGTTATTACGCACCTTATAGAACAATTTTGTAGTACTGATATAACGTTATGTTATCGTACTTGCGAATGCTACATAATTCGTCTACATAATGCTACATAATTCTTCTAATAATAGCATTTTTATTAATTCTGTCTTGTTTGTGCATATTGTAGAGTTACCTTAACCTGTTAATATATTAACCTGTTTATTATAACTAGTATAGATTTAATAATTTATTTTATAATTCAAAGATTTCTGTTTTATGTACTAGAAAGTATGTGGTCACATTATTTTTTAATGGTAAATTTTTATCACATTACAAAATTTCTATCCTTACCAGAGATACAGCCGATTACTATGCAAAACAGACCAACAATCAAACATGACGTAATCACAGAAAAAACCGACAAAAACGCCATCCAATAATCTTTGCACGTTCGCATTAGTCATTACATGCCATCTTCTTGTTTTCGCTCAATTTTCACTAGGGCGGTCATACTAAAAACAAACAACTTTGAATTATAAGTTAGATGTATTTCGCCCACGTGCAAATTAGGTTAAAATTTGGAAGTTGCTTGGTAACGAGAATGGAACGTGCACGTGCAAAGATTATTGGCGTAACATTATGATCGTTTATTTAATGATTACGTTGTGTTTAGGATGGTTAGGATGGATATTTTTAGTGCAATAAAAACCGGCAATCAGTCCAATCACAGAATACCATTAACTTCCTCCCTGTGATCATGCATGCTTTCTATTATAATACAATGTGTAAAATATTACGTGTACCTAATAGATGGCTCACAAATCAGTGAAAATTTAAGATAATTACTCATTAAATTATAACCGTACAATACGTCTCGAATCTTGAATATTATGATTCGTCAGTATGACACTACGACATTAAACTATACGACATACGTGATTATATCTTAATGGATGGGAATTACTACAGCTTCACACTAATCACACTAATGATCTCCATTTACGACTCGTATTGACACACTTGACATACTTTTTACATACTTAAATACTACATGTTTTACCGTGTTAGAATCGAACACTTCTTAAACCATGAGACCTCAAGTTCAACTGTTCAATTTAATAAGACGAAGAGATTTTGCAAGGGGTTAGTTTGTTTCCCAATCCGTTTACCGCAGTTAATACGCTATTTCTGTAATCTTGCTAACTACAGATTTAATATCAAAACGCACGCGGGCATATAGCATTGTAGAATATGTACGTAAAGATGTATTAATATGGTAAATAAACCATTTTTATGCAAATTGGATAAGTTGGTAAGTTAAACAGAAGTTAACATATTCTGCAATATCTATACTATGGTATGTAAATACATTCGTTTAAAAATAAAAATAGCCTAATATAACCCTATACACTTTAGCAAGCAATAAAGATGATCTTACTTGGAGTGCAGTTCTTGATGAACTTCATGAGCTTATTGGTCTGGAAAAATGACGAGGAAGAGGGTAAGCTTATACTTATCTTTGGCACTATCCGTCGCGGAGTAGAGTCCGCGGCGGAGCCGCCGGACTCCGCCGGACTCCGAGCGGCTCGGCGGAGTGTCCGCCGCGGACTAAGCCACTAGGCGGACTCCGGTCCGCCGCGGACTCCGGCGGAGTGCTTGGCGGACTCCGCCGGACCTCTCCGCCAGACTTAAATCCGGCGGAGTCCGGCGGAGCTTGGCGGAGTCCGCCAGCTCGGCGGACTCCGCTCGGAGTCCGCCTGACTTCCGACTTCCGACTTCCGACCCTCGGCTAAATTTGTCACGTGACATACAACATAGCATTTTGCAATATTGTGGTCAGATGAAAAGGTCGCTAGTGATAAACCTTAACCATTACCCTCACAATGTCAATAGTGTACAACTCTAGTCCTAACTTTGACCCTATAATGTATAAACGTTGACCCTAACCCTCCACCAAACCGTCCGCAGCGAAATATCAATGTCATTGACTGGTCACGTGACCAAAACAATTTTTGTCATATTATCTCATATAGGGAAGCGTTTTTAGTTTTACCCTACACGTTGCATGTGGCGTCAGTCGGCCGGATCCCAGCAAGCAAAAATACGTCGACCATCACAGGACGACGCCAGCACTCTCTACGCTCTTCGAGCTCCGATCGTCCTGTGACGAAGTAAGGACGAAGCCTGAGGTCCTCAGGTAACATCGACCACCGATTGAAAATTCAAAGATTTTTTGACATAAAGGTCAAATGTAAAACTAAAATCTTGATGTTGATTGATTGACGACGTCAATTTTTGAGCACAGCGCGAGCGCATGCGGAAAAGGACCGCGTAGCTAGTCAAGATGTTGATAAATATTTGGCTTGTGGCGCGATGTGTTGCTCTAAGTATAGCCCTCTCGCTTGCAGTAGCGTGCGACCGCCGGAAATGACTTGTGGAACAAGCGCGCCCGCAGCGGCGCGAAAGCACCTGGTTAGCTAGATGAACGCGATGTGCCTTGCATTGTAGGATGAAATCCTACTAGCTAACGCCACTCGCAGCTGTGATGTTCGCTGTACGTCAGCGATCGAAATTTATATGCGTATCACCCGTTAAGATGTGCCACCCGACGCGCCACGCAATTTTTCTCGTTGCTCGTCGCACGTCGACGAACAACAAAGCTCGTTGCGACGCGCAATGAGCTGCCAGGCTAGGACATCGTCCTGGTCCAACAAATTTTGGCGAGCGCGAGCGATTTTCTCCAAAAATTTTATGAGGGCGCCGACTTCCACTCTGGCTAGGTTTCTTCTTATAGGGGGTGCACGATAAAAATAAAGTTGCTTGGATTTAAAAAAATTTTGTACCACTGTTTTCTAGAGACTGTGAGAATTTTCACAATACCAAATTTGTCATACCTTTTTGGAGAAAAATTGTGTGGCACGTCGGGTGGCACATCTTAACGGGTGATACGCGTATAAATTTCGATCGCTGACGTACAGCGAGCAGCACAGCTGCGAGTGGCGTCAGCTAGTAGGATTTCATCCTACAAGGCACATCGCGTTTACCTAGCTAACCAGGTCATTTCCGCCTCCGGCGGTCGCGCGCTACTGCAAGCTTACCTGAGGACCCCAGGCTTTAATGTTGTTAATAGAGATTAGGCGGAATGACAGGCTGAGCGCGGCCCAGTAACTGCAAGCGAGAGGGCTATAGTTAGACTTAGAGCAACACATCGCGCCACAAGCCAAATATTTATCAACATCTTGACTAGCTACGCGGTCCTTTTCCGCATGCGCTCGCGCTGTGCTCAAAAATTGACGTCGCGTCGTCAATCAATTAACATCAAGATTTTAGTTTTACATTTGACCTTTATGTCAAAAAATCTCTGAATTTTCAATCGGTGGTCGATGTTACCTGAGGACCTCAGGCTTCGTCCTTACTTCGTCACTGGACGATCGGAGCTCGAAGAGCGTAGAGAGTGCTGGCGTCGTCCTGTGATGGTCGACGTATTTTTGCTTGCTGGGATCCGGCCGAATGACGCCACATGCAACGTGTAGGGTAAAATTAAAAACGCTTCCCTATATGAGATAATATGACAAAAATTGTTTTGGTCACGTGACCAGTCAATGACATTGATATTTCGCTGCTGGCGGTTTGGTGGAGGGTTAGGGTCAACGTTTATACATTATAGGGTCAAAGTTAGGACTAGAGTTGTACACTATTGACATTGTGAGGGTAATGGTTAAGGTTTATCACTAGCGACCTTTTCATCTGACCACAATATCGGAAAATGCTATTGGCTATGTTGTATGTCACGTGACAAATTTAGCCGAGGGTCGGAAGTCGGAAGTCGGAAGTCAGTGGACTCTGTTGGAGTCCGGCGGACTCCGAGCGGAGTCCGCCGAGCTGGCGGACTCCGCCAAGCTCCGCCGTACTCCGCCGGATTTAAGTCTGGCGGAGAGGTCCGGCGGAGTCCGCCAAGCACTCCGCCGGAGTCCGCGGCGGACCGGAGTCCGCCTAGTGGCTTAGTCCGCGGCGGACACTCCGCCGAGCCGCCGCGGAGCCGCTCGGAGTCCGCGGCGGACTTTAAAGTCCGCTCGGCTCCGCTCGGAGTCCGCCAAAATGTACTCGAGTCCAGTGTAAATACATTTTGGCGGAGCACCGCCGGAGTCCGCTCGGAGTCCGGCGGCTCCGCCGCGGACTCTACTCCGCGACGGATAGTGCCTTATCTTTTGTTAAATTTGGTTCCAATTCAATTATTAACAATTTTAACGGTTTTTCGTCGATCTTTCTACGTACTACTTTACAGCACATTTAAAATTGTTGGGATCGAGTGTCTGGGTTAGGTTCGCCAAGCGAAATACACATAATAATAATAATAATTTGGTCGACCGCAGTCGGGGAGCCGATTTCCCTTTCTAATTGCATTTCGGCCACGGTCCTTTCGGTACAGATTTCCCTGCAGTATAGTCGGGACGCAACCCCAGGCGTATACACTCGTGGCTCAGTGGCTCAGTCGGTTAATCCGCCTGTCTACTGAGTACTGGCCTGGAGGTTGCGAGTTCGAAATACACATAGAAACCGTGATAAGGGCGTCATTTTCAGAGTTCACAATCGTGATTCTAAATCTCTGTACCAAACTAATGTTGAACTGACGACATTTCCATTATTTCATTCATAATAAAAAATTATTTTCTAAAGGAGCAATCATTTTTCTCTATTAGAAGCCACCTTCACCAGAAATTTATTATGATTTTAACGTTTTTATACTAATTGTCCTTGAGATTTTATCAACTTTATGAAACATGAATGTTCATCGTACCGCCCTATTTGTCATAAGATATTCCTCAAGACAACTGGAAAAATGCCAATCTCATAAAAGGAGTTTCCGTACAGTGAGCACAGGTGAGCGATAACTATGAGTCAATTTGGTAAACGGATTTTGATAATACATTATCACTGTGACACACCACATATATTGTATTTGTACGGTATGTGTTACAGTATCAATTTACGATATACTTCCCCCGTATAGTATGCGGAGTCTGTATAATAACACTAAGAATTACTACTTACATACTATGGAATTATTGAAGCGGATCCGTAGGCTTCCATCCTTCGTTAATAGCGCATTCATAAACCGTCTGATTGGTCCGAGTCTTTAAATGAACTCACAATGAACTGACGTCATTCAATGCATGTGTTGCATATTCTTAAATCTTTAGCTAATATAATTATACCAGTGGTACGAAGGAATTCTAATTATCCGGTAACCATTGAGTCTTGACCATGACTCTTGGTTCCTTTTGACGTCACATGAAAATCCACGCACTAAAACGTAGCTCATAGAAAACTGTTCTCGATTTTTCTATAATTCTTGATGTCAAAGACAAATAACATTTCACGCGAGATTAGTAGACTGTTCGTGAACAGTAGTATTGTGATTGCGAACTTTTCAACTTACAAATACTACCGATTAAAATATTATGCTTAATAGTCATTGTGACTCACACGCTGATATAATAATACAAAGGCAGAATGCAGGTGGTATTGTTGGATAGCAAGCAAAATACCACGTGATACTACTTATTGTGATAATTATAATACTTTAGATCTGTTTAGAACAAAAGATATTCTTGGAGGTATATAACTCAAAGTTGACTTCACTTATCTTAAAATAAATTGAATAACAGAACTATTAAGCTACATCATCATAAGCATAACATTGAGCACAGTCTACTCAAGTAATCACGTGGCATAAAGTGCAACTCAACGACTGTTTCCTACACACTGACTGAATACTTTTACTCGCTGCTGTGGTGTAAATGTATCGACAAGACATTTTTCTGGAAGGTTTGAGCAAATACTTTGCTACAGCAGTATAATTGTAGTCTGCAGACTCTACGAATGGCCAGCTCAGACTAATTTTTAGGAATTATTATCCGTGTTACATTACGTGGGCACCACAATGTAAGCAGTATGCTGAGCTGTTTAACTGTACTTGTGGAAGTACGTGGTGCACTAGACAGTCTAGACGGCATGGCGGGCAGCCCTGATATCAGCTGATAATATCATCCCACGCTTTTATTGATATCTGCAAAATTAAATTGTTACAGCCCAGATGTCCATGTCTGACAAAGCCGTCTCGTACTCACGTATACTGTGGAAACAGCCAAATCTAGGCTGACACTGCCCACGATCCTGTATAGCTGTATCCTTCTCCCTTACATTCCTCACACTGTTAATGTCATTACTTCTCGTGGGCTGCTGTGATATTGTCATCACGTGACTAGGTTATTGGACATTGTGACAGGTTAATTGGGGTAGGGGCAGCCAATTTAATGCAACTGGGATGTTTGAAATTGATAAAGTTATATATTATAGAACTGGTGGGCATGTGTTCACTGGTGGGCACTGGGTATATCATTGTAGTCATGGTCATCATTTTAGGCCAGGTAATATTGTAGACTGAGGAACAAGGTGCATACTGTATATTGTCTTCTTTTGTTTTTGATAAGTTAAAACATCAATTATTAAATTTGTGATGATAATTTTGATAGATATTAGCAGTTTCACATGATAACATGAGTCATGTGAACCACCCATCTTGAACAAATAACGATGACAAGTTTTGTAAGTTGTAACACATGGTAAATTCAGCTAAAAAGTATAAATACAAGCAGCAATAATATCATCACCTAAAAGCATAAGAGAAAAACTTTCAAAACGTTACAACTAAACAAAGTTTTCTCCAAAATTCCTGGTTCATTTTAAACATCAGTCTTGAGAACATCAGTGCTTACGACGCTACCTTGTAAAATGTCAGTACTAATCATACTGCTTTGCTTTAACATATCAGTGCTCACTACACTACTTTGCCTCAGAGCATTGGTACGTCTCAAACTACTGAGCACGTTCTGGGAGGACATTCTACTTGCAGACAACTCCCTGCTCACGGAATTACAGTCCCTATCTGCATTCCATCCCTTTACGTGCAATACTTTCTTAACAAGAAATTCTCTAAAACTAGCTATGGATATTAAATATATCAAAGGATTTGCCATAAAGTTCAAAAAAGGAGCAAATAGCGCTATCTTGTATGAACCCATGTGGAAAGGATTCTGAATGTCAAAGTTGGCCCCGAGTACTAAGATTATCCCGAAAGGAACAAAAGAAGCCATGAAGACTAGTGAGATGAGAATTGAAGTGATCACACTTTGCTTCTGTAGTCCTCGGACCTTGTGGACGAAGAAAATGAGCCATATAGTCGAGATAGAAATGATTCCGAGTGGTACGAATACCAGAAGGGTAGATTTAATGGGATCCAGCCATTTATCCACACTTGGAAGGTCAGCAGCATCACACCGGAACACTGAAGATTTGTAGGAGACGTCCCTCCGGAAGAAGAAGTCTGGAATGATGGGAAGCAGGGAGAGTGCCCAGATGCCACACACTATTCGGTAGCCAGTCCGTTTGGTCCTGGTCCTGGCTCTGAAGGGGAAGAGGAGGCTGGTGAGCTTGGTGACGTTCAGTGAGCAGAGGAGGAGGATGGAGGCAGTGGATAGGTAACTCTCTGTGTAGTTTGTCATTACGCAGATTATGTTCCCCCACAGCCATTTGTTGAACATGGCAGTTCCAGCAGTTGGTATTATGACGGACAGAGCCATGACCAGGTCTGAAAAGAGAGTGGTTAGTTTTAAGGATAGTCAACGATAAATATTATTCGTTTACTAATCTTTTTTTTATATATCTTCCTTGCTGAATATCGATTTTCAACGTTAGTTATAATGCTTATTTAATGCCAAAATTTAAAAGAACTCATCGGTTAAATATAACTAATTTGTGCGTACCTGCAACAGCTAAGTTGGTAATGAGAATCACTGCGATCTTGTCAAGTCGTATGGCTCTGTAGACTGAAGCTGCCAGAAGTACAGCTGTGTTGCCCACTATTGATACAACACCACAAACCAGACACCACGCGACTATACACACGTGCTCTGCGCTGGTGATTTCCATGGTAACTATTGGTGGACAGGGTTAAGCTGTGATTCATTTCTCAAGTGGATTAGATATAAGGTGAAATATATTTTTAATAAATCAGCACGAAATGAGGATTTAAGTCCAGGTATGTCGTTATCACTTATCATCTTATGAAAGTCCTTTAAACGAAAGCTGGACTAATATTATAGTTATACACATTACGCAAATTATATTAAAATTAAATCCAAATTCCAAAATGTATTTCAATAGGGGCGTAAAATTGCCACAAGGAAGAATGGAAAGGTCTAACTAACATATTATGCCAGTGCCTGAATTTTATGTCAAATCTCGAACAAATTGAATTTGTGAGGGTAGTCAGATTAGCACCATATATGGAGGCAAATTGTGGCGCAAGCATCACTCTAATGGCAACCGCCTATTAGATCAAATCAACTCTCATTATGGTTCACCGTGAACCATAATGAACCAGGTTCACGTGATGCCATTACCATTTACCACCCACAAAGAAAAAAGAAAGCTTCAGAAACGTTATTATTGTTCATGCTAGCGACTAGATGTTTATTGCACCCGAATGATCGCAATGCTGAGTTATTGATGCGACAAAATAACAAAATGGCATTTATTGACAATATATTTGAAGGATAATTACAAATTAGGCATATTCATCATAAATTTCTGTCACGAATGTTATAGGACCAGACGAGCCGATGAAGAATATCAGAGTTTAAAGTAACCCTAGATATCAAACCTTCAAACTTAGAGTTGATAGTTTTGATGGTCGAGTAATTGTCAATTAGTAGTAGTAGTAAACCCGCAATGGGGTGACATGAGCCTCAATAGGATATTACATAAATTTATATTATGATAATCACATACTCAAACAATATCAATAGATCATTCACATTATATATAAAAATAAATTTTAAAGAATCAATGATCTATATTATTCAGTTGACCACGAAGATATTCCCGGTAAATTTAGTAATATGGATCGTTCGCTACTACTTATAATAATACATATAATAAACATTTGACAACTTTACTAGTTTACTGCCACATTGAGAGAATATAAAGTTAGAATTTTGTTGTACACAACCTTTTAAAATAAAATAAATTAAAGATGGAGCATATAAAGAAATGCTCGTTTAAACATATGATTTTAACGTTTACCCAGGTAGTAGTAATAATATGAAGCTTCTATAGATACCAAGTTTTATTCGCGACAGCCAATAGCCATCCTTCATTTAAAATAATTATTAAATATTTATATTAAGAATTGTAGTTTATAACTTTATAAGTTTGATGGTGAAGTCTAGTCAAAAATAATCTATTTGCTCATGATTAGATGAATGCTGTGGGCGAATTAAGAAATATCAATTTAACTACATAATTATTTTGCAGCTTTGGTGTGACACGATCAGACATTTTACTGCCAACACACCATTGAAAAGTTAAATGAACTAAAGATCGAGCTCTTGAAACAGATTGAGAGTTACCACATCAACATGTGTTTAACGAATATCTCTGCATAAGTATAATACGGTTTTACTGTCACGACCATGCTTATGCTATATTTGCTATATTTGCTATATTGTAAATTATATAGTTATTAGTGAACACACCCACCTAAAATACTATTAAATACATCAAATTAAAGAGCATCCTATCACTATGTAAGAGAGCTAAGGTTATTGAAAAATAATTCTGCAAAAGGAATAAAGATCAGTGCGACATGTCGTAAAAGTTGTGCTGCAAGTCTCGGCAAGTAACCACCAAAGTCTCGATCCAGGTTTTAGGGTTGAATTAAGTCACAATCTAAGGTCGTCAAAAATTAAATAGTAAACGTAGGTTGTGTGTCAAGATAACGGTGTGACTGACTGAATGGTGATTGTTACCGGATATTGGCCCAACACTCAACAGCCATCATGAGCATAATTTGATAATAAGATCATAACATCTAAGATAATAACATGGGAGGTCATTGTGGTATCTATCAAATCAGACATGGTAGGTGGGTGGTGGTATTCATCAAATCTGACAGGTGACTATGATCGTAAGATATATTTAAGGGGCGTCGTACGTCGGATTCACACGTTTGACAAGTTTGAAGTTTGACTATTAGCGCATTTTGGCGGGACAGCTGAAGCGGTGAAGCAACGACATGTAGGTTTTGTCGGTTAACTTAGTTGCAAACCCGAACTTATGATCATATCTCTATGGTGCATGATCAGAACCTACCGGATGCAATATGATAAAAGTTGTCAGCAAAATGATATGACTCGGCAGCAAAATAGCTCTCAAAGACCTCCCGTACTGTTAAACTCAGACTTGATTTGTTAAAAGGTACCCAATAAAATTGAAAATTGACAGCTCAGTTCAACCGATCACAAAGGAAGGTCTGTGTAAATTCAAAGAATGGCTAGCTATATTAACAGTATTAACCGGCTTATCTGATAGCTCAACAAAATCTAACAATTGAAGCTCTCCGATCCGACACCGCTTTATATTGAGTCGATCTTGGCAGGAGGAAAACCACTGATCCAGCACTGATCCCCGGCCACAATGCCTAACTGCCAACTATGATGATCATTACCATGATGGAACTTTCTCTCTCCCCCAACAAAACAGTTGACATAATATCTCGACGAGTGCATTATTACAATTATCACGTGACGTGCCTTGTTCATTCGAGTGTCCGGGACAAAAACACGTGCACCATCTCATCAGAAGAGGAAAGCAAGCAAAGTTTACGTAGCTGAAAACCGCAGGGTCGTAATTCATGCGGTTACAAGGTGACAGGTGAGCATTTGTGATATTAGATTAATTGTGGTGAACAAGTCATGATCGTTAGAATGATGATTGATCCTTGATCATTTAATGATGATGAATATTGAAATTCTAAGGGCAAGTGATCATGGTGATCTGATATATGACAATTACCGAACCATCAAGTGAATGCTTCATTGAATATCTACAAACCATGAGAGCAATAAAATAGCGGCGAAACTCTTAGTTGTCAAGTGATAGTGGTCGATATCATATTAATATTATTGTCAATATTTTGTTATCATGATATATATAAATATGTAAAATTACGTAGTCCCTATTTTGATGATAGTCGGTATTTTAAAGGCTCTGACTTACAATCTTTTTTGTTCAAAACCTCTGGGCCCTTAAAAATATTTCGAAAAAAATGGATCCACCACTGTAACTTCATTCATCTTAAACCACTTAGTATCGATTGGATGTAAGTTTTAAAAACTGACTTCATAAAGTTGATACTCTATTTGCAAAAAATAACTCCTATGTTCCCACCTCTCCCTCTGGTCTTGGGAGTAATGTTACTGGCAAGAGATCCCTGAAACTAAGTGGCCATATTTCTGCTGGAAACTTACTCAAAGAAAACCGTTTATAATTAATTTGGCCACCAACCATAATCCAGATATTCCCACCAAACATTGTATTGTACGCGGTTATTTGTTTGCTAATTATAACAAACCATGAACTGCACAATCTTAATTCGAGCCAGCTACGCACTGGATTTATTGTGATGGAATACCACATTGCACATTAGAAAAATACATGGAATATTATATGTTTCCGGCCCAAGTTGAACAAGAAATGTTTGTGACGTAGAAAAAGCGGACTGAAGGACGCTGTCTTATCAGTTAATCAAGATAAGGGAAATTGCAAAGTGCGAACTGTATTAAACTAATCAGGCAGGTGGCATGAATAAAACCGTTATCACGAGACTAATTATAGAGAAATACCATTATCTAATGGGACAAGGTGAATTGCAAAGCCGACTGGTCCATTAATTACGTACATATTTTCGCAGAGGATAAATAGAAGTGTCACCCAATACGCCGAGCTCCAAATCCCATTTAAATGAATCTGGCGGGATGCGGAGTTGTCGGGCAGATAAATGCATTCTTCCAGTTCCAACCTCGCATACCTTATTATATACGCCTTTTGGGGTACTTTAAGTTAGTTAGATTATAAGTATTCTGTCGTGAGAACTAGAATCTCTACGTAGGAGCAGTGACCATAACCACAGGTAGGTATTAGTTACAAGTTAGTTATAAGTTAGTTATAGTACCTGATCTTTGAGATATCAGATGTTAGGGTATTGAGACATTGAGAGGTTGGAATTTGCGGCTTCTCGTATATCTAAAACGTATCAATATATTAATTGCATCTTACTTTAAAGTCTGACTTTTCTGGGGACTAGTTTGATGCGGCGACTGCTCAATGGAATATCCTTGCTAAGCAATGGGAATCTTGATTCTTTGGATGTTTCAGATGTTTCTGAAGATGTTATTGTTAACATGAATATCGAGCAAACCTAAAACAAACTACGAACAGTGCTTATTCGCAATATACTAGGAAACACTTACTACAATATAATTATAACTCAATACTAATGACATCTTACTTATGATATTACCTATAATAATGAACGGTTCAATGAGGTTACTGTTAGTGAAACATTGTTCTCGCTATGAGGTGGCATTAGATAAAACTATGATATAACTACTGATTACTGAACTTGTTGATAATAAAACTATTCATTCAGAAAACAATTGAACATAGAGGTCAAAGAGTGATCACATGATTTTTATGTATCCCGCAGTCAAACGGTGAATGAGTTGACGAAAATCTTAATTAACAACTCGCCCAAGCACTCGGCACTCGGTACATCCCAAGCTAGTACTCTAGAAATTATGTGTAGCCCATGCGGTAAAATAAAATGGAAAATTAACCCCCGTTAAAAGTCCTATTTTCAAAAAGCAGGGGTATCCGTAATACTCTAATAGGTGGCAGGAATTGATACCATGTGGTATAAGGGTTCATAATAATGAATATACTTGTGTTCGTTTACTTCAAGTTTACTAACCCTAGAATTCATTAAAATGAAAACGTCAAAAGATGCACCGAAATCAAACTTAGTGCGAGTGATAGATGTCTGCTAAAGGTTGACAAGCACAGTAAGGCATCAAAGATAGTGATTCTTGCACGATCACTTGCTTTATACGGAAATGAATCTCGATTTGGAGTACAAAGTACTTCCTCACTAAAATGTTGATTAATGTTTATTAAGCTGAAGATTTTAACCCATCGTATACCAGTTTTGCTCGGGTAGCTGGGTAATTCTACATAGGCAAGTTATGGTGGTCGAGATTTATATAAAACTCAGATTTAGATATTATGTCAAATATCTAATCGTTATTTTATATTCTGTCCACCGAAATTATCACATGTTTAAGCACATGTTTAATCAGCATAGAGTTAGCTGATTAAATATTAAACTAAGTGATGTAATTCAGGACATGTTTTTATAACAAGTAAACTGTCTAAACCGCTGTATAGAAACTGTATACTACCTCTGGGGAACAGAAAATTGCAAACTGAAGGATACATATCATGTTCACTGTGGGGTACTAGTGCGAAAATACTGGGATATAGTGGGGTAAACGCTATATGAACGAATGCGATATGCTATGTTATGGTAAATCCAGGGTAACACAAGAAATTAACCAGAAACCTGAACTACTAATTAATTAGTGTTGAACCACGTGGGACTTATGTAGAGCTTCTTCAAGAGTGGACTGAGCCAAATCTGATCATTTGATCAGATTTGAAGGTGAGATTGCTCATTGGTAGTGAATTGCTCCGTGATAGTGAATAAGTAAATTGTAGGATATGCTTACACGATATAAGAATATAAATATGTACCTATTTAAAGATAAATAAACTTGTGGGCCTCTGTAAACTGCATGAGACCGCTGCACACAACACAAGTATGTATCATGATAACGTTAAGTACTTTTCAAATTTTTGATTGCCCATAACAGCTATGGATCGCAGTTTTTTCAAAACAGCAGAGGTCTTATTGAAGTTATTGTTACGTGATATGAGATACTGAGTTATTGCAACAAATTGCCGACTAGAAGGGCGAATATAATTTTACTCCATAGTGGTCATTTGTGGAGGTATAACGGCACAACTCGGCGGTGTTTACCAAAACGTGATTTTCACGCTGATTCAGAGTGCAAATTTGCTAAAGGAGTCTCATTCGCTGATGTTTCTTACTCACAATGTCATGAGTTAGACTTACAATATCGTTTTTCCGATTTCGTAATCGAATGAGACAGCGCTAATAAATAAACATTACACTTTGAAAATTATACTTCGAAAAATTAAGAAAATAAACTATGTAAATCGGTGAAGTTGGAAAAATAAACGCGCGTGTGCACCTGTTGCAGAGTTGTTGCGTATATCTGGAGATTTTACCCAGAACCCTACGATTTTCTTCAAACTTTCGATATAGTGAGATAGTTAGAAGACTGATAATATACAAAAATCACTCTTAATTCATTTAATTGTTTAAAACCATTTCTTTTCGGCCTTGCAATTCAAAACAGTTTGCGACTGCACATCTGATTGGGACTGCACACCTGCATAACAGGAAGGCGCAGCAATGAACATATAATGTAACTTCACTTTTTTATTGTTCACCACGACATTATTGCGCGCGCCGCTATTTCACGCACGCTTAGCTGATATTAAATATTTATACCACCCGCCAGTGGCCATTACCCACGTGTTTCGCTGGCAAACCCATATTTTCTAGGCTGTCGAGAGACAGCCTCTCACTGGAGAGGGAGGTATCTCATATTCCGTATCCGGGAAGATATTGATTCTTTAGGAACGCTACCCTTTCTTATCTGACACATTTACTTGTTTTCATAATATAAGCTGAAAAGACTCTCGCAAGAAAAGACTATTATTGATTATAGTTGAGTAGTAAGGCCCCGCACGAATATGTGAGCGATAGAATTGCAAACCAAATACAGAAATAATGGGACGATACAACTTTAAGTTCTCGGGTCTTTAAAACTTGTTCAGTAATAAGATAATAGGATATAAGTCACAACTCACAACTCTAAAAGATGGTCATACGATACTAAATGATAAGTGTGCATAATGAATAACAGTGAATACTGAACTCTCTACGCTAGGGGTGTAGGAAGAGGGGGGGGGCGGGGGCGACCCCCCCGGCCCCCCCATAAAATCGTGGAAATGGGCCCAATTTGTTGGCCTAATTTGGCCTATCCGCCATTGCATTATCAAAATTGCTTTACTGCTAAAGTGTAGTCGAAACTTATATTCCTCATTGCTAGAATTCATTTCTTAAAGCAAATTTTCCAAAAAAAATTCCAGATTCTTCCTCTTTGCACCCTTTTTGAAACCTAATTACTGTAGGTATATTTTCAAAATTGTCAGGACTTTATCGATCCTGTTCGACCCCTAAATTGGCACAGCAAAGCCAAAATCTTGCTGGATTTAGAACCGTATTATTGAACCGTTCTTGAAACTGTGTTTGAAAATGATTTCTAGTGCCAATTGCTCAGCTAAGCCTTTTGCAAAAGCAAAATCATCAAAACCGTTTCGCCTACGGCGTTATGTTCGCCATTAATACCCATAGCATCTGCTAACAAAATTTGGACATGATGCAGCTTTCGGTAGTCCTGCCATAAACTTTAAACTTTTTTAAAGGCATGGTTGAAACTGAATGTTTCGCTGTTTTGACCTCAGGCGCATTTAAAAAACTCTATGATTTCCCCCCCCCCCCCTCAGTGTCTGCTGCACGAGAATTTACTCCAAGAGCAAGTACGAAGATATTCGCTTATATGGCCGTGTTCAATTTTAGGCGTGTTATGATGTTTGGAGTCACCGTTTAGTAGATTTTGCTGATAATAATATGAGGCGATGATAGTTATTGATAATAATCTGAGACTAACTATTTCCATGATAACTATTATTCATGAATAATAAGTACAGCTCCATCAGAAAGAACTGCTCGGAGAAAAATTGTTTCAATCAAACACGCTAATTTAGCACTTGTCTAAATTCTAACCACTAAGAAATTAGAAGATAACATAATGAACTGACTGCAAACATGAATTGATTCTTCATACCAAAATTCGCCGCCTGCATGGAGAACAAATTTGACATGTGAATTTGCCCAATGAATATTTAATTCGTTTAAGCGTCTGAGATTTTATTTGGTTAAATAGTGATGAAGCAATCGGTATTTGAATAGCTTATTAATATTATTTATAAATGACTATCATGCCGATAGAAAATTCAATCATGTTAAATATAACTTTCAAAGAATACTTATACAGATTTTGGCATTAAATGAAGTTAAAAATAGCTTATATCGACGATCAAAGTGAAAATAAAGGTTGCCGATATGAACGCGACTGGGATCACAATTCACAATAGTTCAAAAACTAATTGCTCAATCCAATCTACAACTTTGTATGAGAACTCTTTGGAACCTACTGAGTACTGCTAGAATTCGTCAACATTTTCAAAGATCTCTCACTATTAAAGTCAGCTCTAGGATTGTTCCTCGACAAAGTTCCTGACAATCCCCCAACAGCAGGCTACCCTCTTGTCTGCAGCAACTCACTTATACTTATAGACAGTAATAATATAGACTGGAACCTCCAGCAGGGCAGTCTACGTGTACATTGACTAAACCTCATCCAATTGTCAGAGTAAGATAATCCGTAGGACAAATATTGCCCTTAAAATATTTCCTACCCGAACAGACAAATAATTAATGTTCTTGCAATTTCAAGCTTTTAGAGGCTTAACATCATATCTAACGAACGAAGAATTTGATAATCCTGTGTTGACGTACTTTAACGGTAAGTTTTACAAACGTAATGATCGATAATGAGATACGGCAAAATAGTGATCGTCACGCCCGCATCATAACCTCTCCGAGCCGTCAGTCTCAGACAGCAATGTCACCAAATAAATTAAGCTGATTTTAGTTTCACGACGAAGGGAAGCTATGACAATTGGGATGACAATTCTATTTTTGAATTGTTTTCCGACTTAGCATCGAAGTCTCGAAGGAAATGATCGGCATAGAGGGAGGCCCGGTTAAGAGACGTTTTACTTAGCAAAATATCAATAAAGTGGCAACGACTACCTAATAAATGAAGGATCTAGAATAGCCTCCACACAAGTCGATGCGACAACGAATAAATGTTAGTCACGGCACTCACGACCGGCATGAATACAATATGCTGATGAGCACAATCACATATCTGTGATCTGGGGGTAAATCATCCATAACAATATCCGTCTAACCTGAGAATTCCTCGATCAATGTTGGACAGAATTCTTTTATTCATATTTAACAGACAATGGGTCAGCAGATAACGTTCAGACGGTTAAAATGCTAAGCACCTTGTAAATCTAAACAATTCTTAGAATTGTCTGCAATTCTACTTATTTGCGGCAGTAAAGTTATAAGACGGTAATCAAACTAGTTAGATTGACTTGAAACTGCTGCATCTCTGGAGTCGTTCATCGAGTAACATTAATGATGTTATCGAGGGTACAACCCTTAATAAGCATAGATGAAGGGGCCGCGGCCGCAGACTCTGGGGATCTCGATCTGCGCTTAATCCTCTAATGAGAACTGTAAACAGAAGCTGGACTAGGAGTTTATATCACGTACAGGGCATTTTGGGATTAGTGGAGGCGTGTTCCCTACCACAAGAAATGCGATAGATTACACTGAAGCTTTACTGCCCGAAAAAGACCTACTATTATAAGTCAAAGTGTACTTGTCGTGTTCTAACGTAGTACTCAGAACTAGTATTACTATTTGTAAATACATCAGATAGGCTTCGTTCAAGTCTGATTAAAATACTCACACTTGGCTATGAGCAAATTAATGGCTCTGCTTTGGCAATAAACGGTTCTGGAGTAAAAGAAAGGGCGCTGAATATATCGGGGGCTCCAATTCCGATGTTAAACTATCACAAACTGATTTAAATGATAATGAATGCTCATAAAAGAATATTCACACAAAAGAATATTCATGAAAGAATGTCACTTTAGTTGTCAGTTACAGAAACTCATTTAAAAAGCAAAGAAAATAGTGGTATGTTGTCTGATTCATATTGTTTCAGATATCAGTTACACAGAAGAGAAGAAGCTTGGCGGCAGTTTAAGCAAAGATGAGATATACAGGCTCCGAAAGAAGCACGTCGCGTAAGTTCTCACGATTTTTTTCACGATTTGAAAGTTTATTTTTTGTATAGGAAATTAGGAATATAACAAAGTAAAGTAAAAATAAGACTCTTTCCTCCAGTTTTATATCAATATGTGGAAAAAGTCCACACAGAAGCTCTGAATCAAACCAGCGTTATCAAATTTGTATCGGACTTCTATTTTTACCTTCACTGTTATAGTCTAGTGCAGTATTTTCATCAGTGAAGTATATCTCAGTCTCTCCACTGAAAGAGGTGCCTTTTTATTTTACAGCGATCAACCAATCAGCTTGTATATGAACAACTGGACTAATCAAATGAATGTCAGTCTTACGATCAAGATATCAGCCTCATCAAAGTTTGAGGTTTTTGTGAGAAAATGTATCTATTCGAAGACATGCGGTATAAAATAGTACTTACTTGCACTTGAAAAGGTGTCCTCCTATTCGCTGGAGTGGACCACACAGTAGCTCCTTGTTCCTGCATACGGCACCCGTCCAATGATTAATTAACCTTGTTTATTCATTTATTGCTTGCTGTTCAGCAGCATCATTAGCCATATTGTACGTGTCGACACCTGATAACCAGCAGATCTCGCGAGGCCTGCTGGCTGCTTCTAGACCTTCTACAGGATTATTTTCAAGCATCTTAGCATCTTTGATGGAGCACCTCAAATCTTTCATCTGCTGTCTGAGCAGTATTTGAGTATTTCATACCTCATTTCCATAATCCATATTTCCATAAAGCAGTTATTTAGTCAACACAGCTGCTTTGTGGATCCGATTTTGGTTTGGGTCGTGATTTTGCGGCTGTGCCAAATCCTGCTGAGCTGTTCCTGAATCCTCCACGTTTCGCTAATACTTTAATTGATTTCTAGGTCTGTCTTTCTGTCTTCGAGGTTTTTCCAGAGGATGTACTCATGACCATATATACCTGTGAGACAGATGGATTGAAAGTATCCCACATTGATTCCAAGTCAACCTTAGGAAGAAAATAGTTTAAGACTTAAACCATGTATATTAATATAGTTAACTGGGAAAATAAAGCTTTAGAACTAGAACCAATCAAAGATTTATCCCTCGAAATTTGAGTCACGGTATAAATTAAAATAGACGAATCAAAATGATAAAATTTAAATAGTCGAACGCTTGCGTTAAAGTTAAAGATTTAGTCCTCGAAATTTGAGTCACGGATATAAAAATAGACTTATCAAAATGATAAAATCCAAATAGTCGAACGCTTACGTTAAAGTTAAATGATTATTAGTTGTGCCGACCACTACGTTTTAAGAACTAACTAATAGATTTGATGGACTTAACGACTTAGCCATATGTCAAAATGACAAGCAGAAATACGATGCAGCTGAATACCCGATCAAATCGCTAGCAGTTAATGACGTTGGCGATTACAAACTATCAGTTGAAGTATTTAAGCGAATTTGTCAATCTGAGAATCTGAATACCGAGTAAAATATCTTAGTTTTTAGAAATATATCCTTTCAGAAATGCCTGTATCCTGTTTTACGACCCCAACCCACTGCAAATCGTGCGAGCAAAGGGACAGTACATGTACGACGAAGAAGACAACGAGTACTTGGACTGCATCAACAATGTCTGTCATGGTCAGTGTCTGATAACTATTCTTAGTTATATTTGTTAACTTTTCTTAGTAATATAAATTAGTAACTGCTGTTCGAAGTGAAATAAAGTCACATTACCTTATTTATATTTATAGATCAATGCAATGTTCGGGTGTGATTTCCCGACTCCTTATATGGTATATACCGATTTTGTACTTTGTCAAAATCAATGAAAATTGAAAATTGTAATAAAGAGGCTTTGCGATTTGTCGAAATCAATCTCAACGAAGGATTCTTTTTTTATATTAGTACGGTGATTTTGACTTTCGCTGGAAAACAGTTAATCCACTTGAGTTGAATAAATGACAATCGATCTCACTGTTGTTAAACACTTAAAGTGTATTTAATTGGGAAAACCGTCTCACATACAACAATAACTGCAGTCAACACAACTATCAAAATAATGAGCATATGAACATAATATATTAAATTAAAATTAAAATCGTATGCCAAACACGAAGATTTAAATTCCATAATCTGGCGGCTACAAACTTCTAGCTCTATTTGCATCTCAAGCTTTCTGTGATTATATTCAAGCAGAAAGTCGTTATATTTAAACGAAATTGCGCTGACTGCTGAGCAGTTCAATTGAGAAAGAATGCAATAATTCAAGAGAACTTGTCAAAGATGCAACCTATTAAAGAATGTCTCATATTCGACAAGAGGCCACTGGCACCCAGTCGATTACCGACTGTTCATGGAACATTTAACTTCGGTAACTGACAACCATGAACCATACCACCGGATAATTGACATACGGTCAATTATCCATTTTGGTGAGCTGGCATTTCCAACAGGCACATGGCTACCAATTGATCGGCTGATAACAGGAAACCACATGCAATGTTCATACAGGATGGTATCTTGGTGGCACCGCAGAAAAGTATGATGCAGCGCCTTAAATGAGCAAAGAAAGTTACCACTTCAATCTAAACCACCAATCCTGGAACACCCAAAACGTATAAAAAGTTAAAACTTAACCAAGGTTTAAGGGTTTACTTATCCTCCCTGACCGAGTTAAAATCTCTATTCCAATCTAACAATTTTACGCTATTTTCAGTGGGACACTGCCACCCGGAAGTGGTCACAGCAGCATGCAAACAGATGGGTATCTTGAACACCAACAGTCGCTACCTCTCCCACCTTAACTCCACCTACTCCCAGCAGCTTACCTCCCTCTTCCCCGCTCCTCTTGATACCGTCTTCTTCGTTAACTCCGGGTATAACGTCCTCCTAGAGTCCTCCTACCTTGATGTGATAGCTGGCAGAGGGTGCTGGGTGATAGAGCCAAAAACCTAGAATCTCTATCTAACAGTGCTCCACCCAGAATAGCTCAAGTTTTAGGAGTAAATTATATTTATAGGCGGTAGCTTCAACCTATATCAAAAACACTGTTTATTAGTACATTAAGTTGGTTTTCCTCCTTTGCTAAGTTATCGAAACTAAGGCCCCTATTGCTCGACCACAAAATCCAACCTGACAATTGAGTGTTGAGTGTTGACTCATAACTGACTACAATTACCCTTTCTGCGCATTAACTACTGATAACAAAAAAGCTACCGCCGGGTAGATCCCCGAATAGTTAGAATATAAAAGATAAGACTGACCTGTTTGAAGTGGCTATAAAGTGGCTACTATAGTGAGAGAGGGAGTTACACTGAAAATCAGCCTGACAACTAGTATCTGATTAGTAACCTCGCTCCGATAGGTCCCTGACATGTCTGCTCGCGACTCTTTTTGAAGAAGATCTCGGGTTTTTTGGTGATAAAGCCTAGCTGATATCTGGAATGTGAACGGTAAGTTAACGTTAAGGTTGGTAAAACAACGACCAGCATGCAGGTAACACACTAAAAGTACAAGCATGCATGATATGCATAATATGCATTCTTGCATATTGAGCTGAAAAGTGTGGCTATTTGTGGGAGAGCAGTGCACGATTGACGTGGAAATGTGTCAAATATTGGCGCGTTACAGTTTTTTGCATCACACAATAATTCCGATTAATCAAAATGAGATGTCTCGTGCACCGCCTTCTGTCTCTTATAGCAACTTCCAAATGCCCAAAACTGAGGTGTTTGATAAAAATATGTAAATATGTAAGACTAACATTGGCCTCCTTAGATCTGAAGCTACTGAGCTGTCTCTTGAGCTTTGCAGAGTGTGGAACGATGCTACTGACTTTATCTGTGTTGACAGGTGAGGTATTTTCATGAATGTACCACTCATTTTCTGTACCAGTCTCTGTACCAGTTTCAATATTATTAGTCTCTATACTGGTACAGTACTAGTTAGTGTTTTATAAACAATAAGCCGCATTAATCATCAATCATCAATGAGTGTCAAGTAGAAGGTAAAGAGAAAGCATCTTTTGGTTTTTTAGGAATTTTTAAAATTTCATAAAAACAAGATTCGACCATCAAAGGTAAAGCAAAGCTGTTGGATGCAACAAATTATCTTATCCTTCTTGATAAGTTTACAGGAGGCTGTAATCAACACTATTGATTGTAAACCGAGACGGTGCCCGGGTGGTTCTAATGACAAATTTTATTCTTTAAAAATACATGATAAAAATAGTAATAATCCCTCACAAGGGCATTGCACTCTTAATAGGAAAATGCCACGCTGTTATGTGTAGATCAGCACTTTACGACAGAATTTAAACCTCATCTGACAAATATCGCGAAAACTTAAAGTTTTGTATGCTCCAACGGCCAGGATGAATGATTCAACAAACAACATTTTTTATCACGTTGATCGATCTAAGGTAATAAATACCACTTCAGACCATAATCAGGGTGTATGAGGCATTAGCAGTATCAGTGATGCTCGACTACAGTATCAGTTGAGCTGTTTCCCTTGCTGAACTGGAGTAATTAGAAGTAAACCATAGAAAACACCTGCGAATACGACATATCCTTAAGATCCATTGGCGCACTGGTTTGGTCAGTAATCAAGAACTTCATAACCGCTGTGAAATTTTCTGACTGTGTCGATTTCAGCTAAAATGGACCATGTTTGGTCATGTGCTGTGATCTTATAAATATAACCCTGCATTTTCGTTTATAACGTTTACTATGAACTAATTTTAAGAACAGGAAATGTCAGAGAAAACTGATACAAAATTGTCGAAGTAGTTTAATTAATTAGAAGGACTATGTTTGGTCATGTGTGAAGATGTGATCAATTCACCTCTGCTTTCTTTGAAATCTGCTCTAACTGATAAGTTAAAGAACAGGAACTGTCGGAGAGATTTTATGGAAGCTGTCAGACAGAGTTTATGAGATTAGGATTTAGACCTTGAATGAACCATGTTTGGTCATTTATATATCGGATGACTGAACCCCTGCATTCTTAATTCTTATCCCTTAAGTCTGCTATTATGTACCCATATCTTTATAAGCAGGGAGGCAGATATAGATGGAAGTCATCAAAGCAATTATTTAACCTCTGAGGATTTAACTTTGAGATACATCAAAGAACTTAGAGAGTTAAATTTCAAAAGAAATACTCGTAGAGCACTTGATTGTTGGGTACAATTTAGTTAAAACAAAAAAAGGTTGAATCAATATCATTAATTGGGTAGACATAGAACGTCTTCGCAGCGTGGCTAAACTTACATGAGAAATATCGATTACCTCATACAACACGGCAACACCATCACTATTCACGGTAAACCGTAAAATGACCTCCGTAAATTATACTTTCTAGCAACTTCCTCTCTCCACAGACATGTAAATATTCGCCGTTATCATTATTTGATTCGTAAATCCTTAAACGTCAAATTTTGATTGTAAATTGCAAGGATCAGTGATGGAAATTACGGTTTGTTGTCTCTGAAGGGTGATGCAACTCCTAACCACTCCCATATTCTCCTTTATGATTGATACAAGTGAAACCACCATTGGACCTGGAGAGGATTAAAACTATTCCAACCACATTAAATATACTATTTATCTAAAACATCCTCATCAAATGTAATAATAGTGATTTAAAATTAAAATAATTAACTAAATTAACTAAAAATTAATAACACACTCCGTTACAGTGGTTACCACGGACACACGAGGTCCGCTATAACAATTAGCAACTACAAGTTTGGACACCCCAGAGGCATTGGACAACCTGATTTCGTTCAGATGGTGAGAGTTTGACTTATTTCATTTTTATTAAGTTCAGAAATTCATTTTAATAATAGAAACCGAAAAACTGGAATAAAATTATAATTACTGGGTTGGAGCTCATATTTAAAATGCAGAGGTGTCCACTGTCCACTGATCATTAACAATGAGCAAGACAACAGTATAATTTCTAATAATTAGGGTATGCTGAACAATGACAATCGAAAAAAAATGGTAATGAGTTCTTGACTCCCATCATTGCACGAGTAATCCAATTTGTACTAATACGAGGTTTAAATTTTGTGGGTTCGATTAAAAATTTTAAATGGTTGAAGGAAAAAGGAAGCAGTTAAATATTTTATAAAGTTGCAGTTTAACATCAAGATTCTACTACCCTAACTACCAAGCTTATAAACTTTAAACTTTCTGAACGTGCAGCTGCGTAAAAGTAATCCATGTTTGGAAGTTGCATTTGCAGAGATTTTTCCTGTTTCCGCGGACCCAGGTAAAATGTGCTGCAGGTGCTCGACTAGACGGCAATGAGAATTAAATATCATACAATTGAGTCATAAACCTTTAAGATCCGTGATTAATTCAACAAATGGAGGCTTCGTATTTGCAGGGACAATCGGTAGTCAGATGAAATTGCAAATATTTTACATTGCTGGTGATATTCATAACGGTTCAGATATTTTTGAATGTGTTAACGGCAAAACGATGAATGCTTTTTTTTACTGTCGAAGAAAGAAAATCGATGATAGGTTAATATTGGTAATATTCTCGTCTGTTAATATTATCGTAAGGATGTCTGCGTTCAAATATTTGTAATATTTGTAATAACTGATTAAAATAAGATATCTATAAACAAGGTGATATTAATTATTAAGTGAAACTAATGGTTACCTAACTAATGGTAACTAATGGTAACTAATGGTAGTTACCTAACTTGAAGTTTGGTTGTGCACTATTGCACAAAAATGAAGTTGCGTCAAGTAAGATATCTTCAAGCTTGCTGGTCACTTATAGGTGGCTAGTCGTATCGTCCCGTGATTCTTGTCAGTTGTCATAAAATCAGAATTGCGAAGGTGACGACATGGATGAATAAATTTCGTATTCAATCATATCAATATCTTGGAATAAACGACAGTGTTCATTAAACTCCAAAGATAAATTTGAAGACTTCGTAAGCTCCTATAAAATCAACTGTCATTCTCGAGTTTGTCTGTCATGGCTTTAAAATTCTCCATGCTATTGGAAATTATTTCTATCAACCAAAAACAAGTCCTAATAATTGTTCTTATCTAATATGACAACACCTGCATTTTGTTGATGAACTATTTCACAATATACCTGATTCTCAGAAAATACATATTTTTGGAGTGACTTATCAAATATGTCTGATTAAAATGAACTGAGAAGCATTTAAGGAAACCTTACTTCGCTATCATTCGTAAAGTTTGCCTAAAATCCCTGCGTTTCATCAGACAATCAGAGACAAACAAATCAAATCAGTATCGAGAGAATGATAACTGTGGTCTGTGTGCTGCTATTCGAAATAGTTCAAGGGAAAATAAAAACAGAAAAGAGCTGTTGGTGTTAATTTGAACGGTGTTCAAAAATAAAGCTGTACAACTAAAAACTTTAACTACTCCAACTTTCACTTGGCTCCGATCTCTGAATTTTACCAGTCAATCAGAGACAAGAAAATCGAATCAGTATCTACGAGGAAAGAGTTGATCATGCTAATTTGAATTTTGAACGGCGTTCAAAAGTAAAACTGTGCAACTAGAAACTTCCACTTAAACCAAATAACTGTTCGATCAAACGATCACTATTCTTTATCTCATGCAGTCCAGCCCGTTGAATATAAAACAGGCAAATTATCCTATTTATTCTTTCTGTCTTAGATAGATGAATTAACCGACTAATTCAGCTGTTTGGAATGAATAATTGATGTTTGATCAATGAATTATTAAAATTAAATATAAACAAGATCTAAACCCAGCAAATTAAATAAAAATATTTAAATAATCCCAAGGCCAAACATTTATTTAATCCCAAATACCTAGATAATCCCAAATACCTAAATAATCCCAAATACCACCTCATTTCAGATGGATCTACCAGACACGTACAGAGGACAACACCGTGACGTGCACACAGCAGGGGAGAAGTACGGAGCACAAGCTGAACTCTTAGTTCAAAATATCAATAACAGAGGCGCCAAGGTCAGTTATAACTTATAGTACTGTGGTTAGAATTAGAGTTAGACATTAAACAGCAGCTTGGTTAGGTGATGGTAGCTGATCTTTTGGCGACACACGTCGGCTGTTTGACTCTTTCAGATACTTGTTGCTAGTTAATTAGCAATTACTCAATCAAAACCTGGTCATGTCAATGTGAGTACGACAATTATCTTCGAGCTGATATTATTAAAATATTAAACACGCTCTTGTTAGCTCTTTCTAGTAGCAACTTAATAATTAACTTAAGTAACTTAGTAATAAACCTACATATAATAACAATCTTGCCGACCCAGGTCCCAGTAATTTTCATAGTGAAAGGAGTATATAAATTTAAAATTATAGTTTACAAAATTAAAAGATAAATAAACAGTATACTTGAGATATTGAATTTCTGACCATTCTGGAGTCTGGACTCTGGACATTAATGGTTGCCGGTTGGCGATAACGGTAAGAGGTTTATTGGAAAATTCCATTTGTTTTTACCGTATCATCGCAATCGCAGACCATCGACCATATAACCGGCAACGGCTTTTTGGTCGACTTATCCACAGTCCACACCAAAACCTTACAACTAAGTTGAAGAGGTAAGTTCCGGCTTATTTAAATAGTATTTTATAAATCGATTATATCAGTGACAATCTGGCATAACACGTAATTCAGGGGAAAGGGTGCTAGCATCGTCCACGAAGGGCTAATTTGTTAAATTGCATAATATATTGCAATGAACAAAATAATGGACTTGAAACCTTTCAGGTTGCTGGATTCATCGGGGAATCCGCCATAAGTTGCGGTGGGCAAATAATGTTACCCCCCAACTATCTTAAAACAGTTTACAAGTAAGTAAAAGGGGTGAAACATCAAGATTTAGTATAAGTAGTACTTAGTATAAGTACTCCGTTAAAATACCCCAATTGTCCGCCCGGTTGTGTCCTCCGCCCTCGAGTCATATACCCGGTCATATGGTTTGACGCTTAATTTCAAACGCGTAAAATAATCTATCAGAATTATAAAGCGTGGTGCGTTTAATTTCACCAAGTTAAGAAAATGGATAAGTTCAGTATATCTGCATATTTGTGCGAAAATGCTTATAAACAAAATAGTGTAAAAATAGAACTCGTACTAGCACCTTACTAAATTTAGTAAACCACACAATTATTTCGGAGTAAACTCCGCAATAATTATGTGTGGTCATTAACAATATTTAAAAAACAATGATACGATAACATAAACAATCCGTCTTTTCAGAGCAGTCCACAAAGCAGGGGGACTGTGTATTGCTGACGAGGTACAGGTCGGGTTTGGACGATGCGGTACTGGCATGTGGGTCTTTGAAAAGCAAGGTAACAATTGTAAAGTCCATTTCTTGTGATTCTTCGGAAATAAATAAATTCTTCGGAAATAAATAAAACTGCAAAGTATGTAATATGTCCTGCCAGAATTGAAGTGAGCCTCACCGATCAAACTTCACACATATAAATATAATGAGTCAGACAAGACCAGGATCAACGTTGCGAGAATCTAAACGGTTAACAAACCTCTGTCTGACACATATATAATCGCGGCTATAATTACTGACACCACATGAATATATGTTGTCAGACATAATTTGGTATTATGTGACGCGAACTGACAAAATTCTCATAACCGAAAACCAAATTATTAAGATATAGTTAACTTGCGCACTGACTGAATTATACTGCAATACAGCGAGTTTCCCTGATGCTCTAATGGATACCGGGAGGATATTGGAATTGAACATGACCCTTTGATTATCTCCTGAGCTTGGGTCGACAGTTTAGTTGAACTTGATGGTATTTCAGGGACTGAGCGGTTTTACAGCAGACAGCTCGAACCGAATAACATTAGGTTAATTCCATAAAAAATTCTGCACAATTGTAAAAGGTTTAACGAGCCACCTGTTCATTCTCCTAGGTTATGCGAGGCATTTACTCGTAAAAATTGGTGCCGTGAAATCAATCTGACTTATTTCTCCGTCGAATGATTAAAACTCGTAAAATTTAACGCCTTAAGGGGGCTGGGGGTCTTCATCAAAATTCTCTCGATATTGATTTTATAGTTTCTTCTGATAGAGGGGAGTGATATCTATCAGCATTCAGCTGTTTTTGGTCCCATGTAAAATATTATATTGTTGCTAGCCGAAATTGTCGCCGGTCAAAGGTCAGCGCTTATGTGTAATTGTATTGCGCGAGTCTAAAAATCGAGTCTAATAAAATCTGTCTTCTACATTTTTTTAGCAATCACCCTGAAACTAGTTTCAGGATTTATCTGGGGACCCCAGGCTATATATATAAGGTTCATAAACATATAGAGATTCGGCGGAATGACAGGCTTGAAAATCGAATAAAAAAGTGTCTGAGGCCTATTAGTATTTCAAAATTTCAGGGTGATTGCTAAAAAAATGTAGGAGAAGATAGATTAAATTTTTAGACTCGATTTTTAGACTCGTACAATACAATTAAACATAAGCGCTGACCTTTGACCGGCGATAATTTCGACTAGCAACTGCAATATTTTTCCATGGGACCAAAAGTAGCTGATAGATATCACTCCTCTCTATCAGAAACAGTTATAAAGTCAATTTCGAGAGATTTTTGATGAATACCCCCGGCCCCCTTAAGATCCACTTTTAGAAAATGACAGTATGACGTGACTCTGACCGCTGACGGAGAACCCAAAACCCTGAACCCGCCCTAATCCAAGCATCTGCCAAAATCCTTGCCCTAACTTGAAATTTTAACTACTTCTTCACTCGTCAGAGAAGAATTTTAAACCTATGTCATCTGGAGTGATACTAAAACAGCGTTCAGAAATATGGTGATCCGAGCTGATTTCAACTTCCGAAAAATCCCGACATTGAAGTGTAGAGTGATTAAGTGGCAAGTGCAATCTGAATCAGCTCGTAATCAGATTAGAATGATTAAAGGCTAGAGCTGAGACGCTTTAAGCCCACACCTCTCCAAAAACAATGTTTCTAATTCACTGATAGTAATATAAACTTTATTATAGCTAGAGCCGTGATATGGCTCACTGTTCTGCCTCTTTTGATGGATTATATCTCACAGGTGTGGTGCCGGATATTGATGGATTATATCTCACAGGCGTGGTGCCGGATATTGTTACCATTATATCTCACAAGGTGTGGTGCCGGATATTGATGGATTATATCTCACAGGTGTGGTGCCGGATATTGTTACTTATATCTGACAGGTGTGGTGCCGGATATTGTTATTATATCTCACAGGTGTGGTGCCGGATATTGTTAATTATATCTCACAGGTGTGGTGCCGGATATTGATGGATTATATTTCACAGGTGTGGTGCCGGATATTGTTACCATTATATCTCACAGGTGTGGTGCCTGGATATTGTTACCATTATATCTCACAGGTGTGGTGCCGGATATTGTTACCATTATATCTCACAGGTGTGGTGCCGGATATTGTTACCATTATATCTCACAGGTGTGGTGCCGGATATTGTTACCATTATATCTCACAGGTGTGGTGCAGGATATTGTTACCATTATATCTCACAGGTGTGGTGCCGGATATTGATGGATTATATCTCACAGGTGTGGTGCCGGATATTGTTACCATTATATCTCACAGGTGTGGTGCCGGATATTGTTACCATTATATCTCACAGGTGTGGTGCTGGATATTGTTACCATTATATCTCACAGGTGTGGTGCAGGATATTGTTACCATTATATCTCACAGGTGTGGTGCCGGATATTGATGGATTATATCTCACAGGTGTGGTGCCGGATATTGTTACCATTGGTAAACCCATGGGCAACGGTCACCCAATAGCAGGCGTGGTTACAACCAGGGAGATCGCAGAGAGGTACCGCCAGAATAGACCAGAATACTTTAACACGGTTTGTCAGGATTTAAAATTTAGATTTTAAAGCAAGCACACCTTGGCCACGAAATACGTCAATGACAATAGAAAAAGTAATTGGAGGCTCCGCCGGCCGCCCCCACTATCTATAATAACCTCGCAACGTGTCTAAAAGAATAATAGATGGATTATGATGAGTATAAGTTAGAAGATCCTTATTCCTTAAGTGCCAGATTATTTGTAATCCAGGAGAGGGGCTGCTTTTCCGGATAATTCACGATTGTCTGGTGAAATAAATGAGCTGCAAACTGATAGATCCTTGAAAACCCACAATTATATCGACAACATCTGCCTTTACTGGGCGGCGCTCAACCTGTCATTCCGCCAAATCTCTATGATTATGAACATAATTATAATAGCCTGGAGTCCCCAGGTAACATCTGCCTATAAGATAATTAGAGATAATTATAATATTGCTCTACCAGTACAATAGTACAATATATCGTAGAAAATTAAAATAAGAAAATTAGAAATTAGAAAAAAAGTATAATATCGTAGCTGGGCGAGGAACAATTATTTAGACATAAACTGAGAGTGAGATGAATCGATATTTAGCGGTGTCTCTCTTTTGTGATACATAATAGGAGGCTGGGTTTCGTGGCTCTCCGGAATTCGAATATCAACTAGGCCATCTTACCAATCAAACTAAGTGTTTTAATACTTTCAACACTACTATATAACAAATAATTTTAGGCATGGCTACCGATGAGTAATCCGTTGGAGTAAAGTCTGCCGGTGTCCTGGGTGTGATGGATCTGAGTTAGATGGCAGGTTGTGGAGGTGGTAATCGTTTCTTCCTATTGCCCTGGTAGTCTTGTACTACCAGGGCTCCTGCGGTCTGGTACGAGATCCAGATTGCTAGGGTTTACAACGGTGCCACTGAAACATCCTGCTGTTGATCTCTTATCCGGATCACCCAGTCTCCTCCCGATCCTCCCACACTTCACAACAAGATGCCAACACTGCCCGCCAACTTCCTCGCCTTACTGCAAAACTTATCTCTTGAAGTAAAGCAACACATGCATACCCTCCTTACTCAGAGTATCCTGGACAGTCTGAAAGAGAAAAAGCTTGCTTCTAAAATAGAACGTATAGATGAAAAGAAGAAGGAAAAGAAAACGAAGAAGGAAACTACTGTTCAAAATGTCTCGTATAGCCCACATGCGCTCGTAGAGCACGTTCCAGTCCTCCCTGGAATGGATGAAAATCTATTCAAGAAAATCACAGAAGAATTAGATTCAATGAATCTTGAAGGCAAATCTAAAAAAGTCCACACCCTATGGCTAAGCCCTTCATCAGAAGACTACTGCTTTGGTAACATAGTTAACAAGCCACATCCCATCAACAACTTCCCTAGCATCTTTAAGTTGATGGGACTTATTAATGACCTCCCCTCCACCACCAACAACATGGATGCTTGCCTTGTTACTAGGTACGACACTCAGCAAGCTAAGTTAAGCCTCCATAAAGACGATGAAGACCTAATAATATCACAGTCTAGCTCCATTTGCACTTACTCAATAGGGGCTCCGCGGTCACTTGAGTTTGTGCTCGATACAACCCAAGTAGAACAACGCACAACTAGGGCCTCTAGGTCAAGGCCAGCCCAAGAGTTGATTAACGCAGACTTCACCCTTCCTGCCACCAATGGCACACTGAACATCATGAAGCCTGGTGCACAGCAAGTCATGAGGCACAGGATTGCCCCAGGAGTTGCACCTTCTGACAATGAAATTTGTTGGAGGTATAGTCTCTCCTTCAGAAAGTTAACCACACCTTCCTCTTCCCCTTCATCTCCTATTCTTCCCTCTCCTACATCCGACAGTCCTAATAAAGTATCCCCAAAAGCTCCCATCACAGACTCTCAAAAACACCAGAAGTCTATTATCCTCATTGCTGGTGACTCCTTTGCTGCCCGATTGGACGCTGATCGCCTCAGTAGAGGTAAAGAAACTGTCACCAACATAGCTAAGGGTGGGCTTAAGATCTCAGCTATACAGAAATCTATTGAGGCCTTTCATACAAAGAACCCTCTTGTGCAGGTAAAGAAACTGTTCTTAAGCTTTGGTGCCAACGACATCCGGTACTGTACCCAGGGTGTCAATCATCTCAAGACCCCTGTGAGTGACCTTATGAAGACAGCAAAAAAACTTTATCCAAATGCACGTGTTTTTGTACAAGCTATTCCACCAGTCCACCCCAACGGACAAGATAAAATCCCTGGCAATGTTTGTGCTATGAATAATTTGATCTTTGATCGCTGCTCTAGGCATAAACTGTTTTACCTTGATGTTTTTTGGGCTTTCTTAGACCGCTATGGAAACAGAAACGAGAGATTATTTCCTAAATGTGACAACAGGGGCTTTTATGATATTCATCCCAGCCCCAAGGCTGGGATGCCAGTGTTGGCAAAGTTCTATCTCAGAATCATACACTCAAAGAGGTTTAATCCATTGGGATACTGATGTGGTAATTCAATTCAATATTTAAATTTTTCATTGTCTGCATCAGTATCCTATTGGATCTGATCATTTGGATGTTATTTATATGTATTCAAACGAAGTGATAGCATAATGTATGTTACTTCATATTATAGCACAATACCTGACAAAACACAACGGCGAGACACAATTCTGTCAATAATATACTTTAAAGTTTTATGGGAATATCGGCTCAACAACACCGTGTTGCAACTGGTATGTTTTCTAGGTATGTTATCATCAGTAAAAGTAATAGAGGTAACGGGGAAAATTTGTTGTCCTGTCTTCTGTCTCGTCATATGTTATGTGCTCTATTGGGTATATTTTATTTTTATGTTATTTTGTATATATTTTCTTTGACTATCGATGCTAATATACTCCCTGGTGCTCCCCTACAACCTAAAATACACTCTGTACCATGTTTGAGGTCATCCATAAATCTTTACTTTATGGTAATATTTTGTACCATTTTTCTCAGACACTTTAAACTTGTGTATAGGGGGGAGGGGGGCATTGGGACAGCCTTAGCTGCAATTTCTGTAAAATTGCTATCTACCACAAAAACCAAACTGTCACCTACCATGTCACCGGAACAGACTGTTAAGTTACTTTTCAGTATAACCAGCAGCTGGCTTGGGGTCATGTCTAGGTGTGGTCTGGTTTTTCTATCTCTCCTTAATATTTCCCTGATAGTAATTTGTAATTGTTCCTTACTGAACCCTGGACCAAATTTATCCGTTGTTTACAATAATGTCCATGGTTTCCTAAATACACGCGATTTAGCATCAGGAACACCACCACTAAATATGACCAAGATACATGAATTCCATGGTTATATCTACAAACATAAGCCTCACATCATTATTCTAAACGAGACATGGCTGAAAAATTCCATTCTCAGTAATGAGGTGCTCCCTGACAAATACAAAGTATTTAGGCTTGACCGATCCTTAAGATCGCATCCAGTGGATGCAACCCAGCCCAAGAAATTCAGAAAAAACGGTGGTGGTGTTCTGATTGCCCATAGAACAGACATTGATATCTCGAGTCTAAAGTTCTCTAAAGTTAGTGTTCAAGCTGAATTATTATCCATCATAATTAAGACTCAGTGTGGAAGAAACTTTTGTATATCAACATTTTATAGAGTAGGAACGCTTGGCTTAGATAATTTTGAATCTTTCAAGAAACATTTTGTTACTTTAGCATCTGCCAGAAAATTGCAAAGGCACATTCTGGTAGGTGACTTTAATTTGGCTTCGATTTCCTGGCCAGATGGTCAGTCATCTTGCCAGCTACATTCTAGCTTTGTAAATTTTCTCACTGATGACCTCGGACATACACAACTTATTAGCTCCCCTACTCACAAGTCAGGCAACACCTTAGATCTTGTGTTCACTAACATTCAAAACCTTATTAAGAATGTTAAAGTTTTAGATCAAAACGAAATGTGTATGTCCGACCACTTTTGTATCACATTTGACATTGATATTAAGACCAAGTATATTAAGCAGCCTAAAAGAAAGATCTTTAATTATAGTAAAGGTAATTTTAGGGGCCTGAATTCTGAGTTATTTAGCATCGATTGGGATAGTATATTTGAGTGTAATGATCCTTATCTTGCCTGGAGTCGATTCAGAGGAGTTCTCGGTGCAGCCTGTGACCGATGGATCCCTAAAAAGACCATTAAGTCTCAGTTCCAGCCCCCATGGTACGACTCCGAATGTGATCGTCTCCTACGAAATAAGGAGAAATGGAGAATAAGGCATAAGGGGAGCAACTCTGAGTCTCATAAACAAAAGTTTCGTGCATTTCGCACAAAATTTAAAAATTTGATGGACGAAAGAATGAGACTCAGTGTTGAGGATGACTCCGATGATGCTCTTATCTCCAAGAAATTCTGGACCTACGTTAAATCTAAATCAAAGTCAACCAGGATCCCTGAAACTGTCAAATATCATAATCGCTTTCGAAACAATCCATCTGATCAAGCTGCCCTTTTTAACGAATATTTTTATGAGCAGTTTTCTCAAGAGAGCGATTATGGCATTGACATAGATTTTCGTGATGATTGTTTTTCAAGTCTTGTGTTTAGTAGAGAAGATGTTCTGTTGATTCTTAAAAAGTTAAATCCTAACAAGGCCCCTGGCCCTGATGGGATTCATGGGAGAGTCCTCAAAAACTGTGCCCAAAGCCTTGCATACCCACTTAGTGTTTTATTTAACCTGTCTTGCTCGAGCGGATGCATACCCCCTGATTGGAAGCTGGCACTTGTAGTACCAGTGCACAAAAAGGGCGATAAGTCTTCGGTTGAGAACTACAGGCCTATCTCGTTAACATCTCTTGTAATGAAAGTTTTTGAAAGGTGCATAAAGACTGCATTATACGCTGCGTGTTCTGATCTGTTGGATGACCGACAACACGGTTTTGTTAATGAACGTTCATGCACAACCCAAATGATACCTTTCACGGACAATCTTGCACTTGCATTGAATAACAGGTCCAGGACTGATATAATATATTTTGATTTTGCGAAAGCCTTTGATAGCGTTTCGCATGACCTCATTTTAAATAAATTAAAGAATATTTTTAATGTCGATGGACTAATGCTTAAATTTATTAAGTCCTATCTTGAGGGGCGACAACAACAAGTAGTGATAGGAGGCCAAACGTCTTCTTCTCTACCAGTTCGGTCTGGTGTCCCTCAAGGTTCTATACTTGGCCCTTTATTGTTTGTAATATTTATAAATGACATGTTCTCCTGTGTCTCTGAAGGCACCAATATCGCCCTTTATGCAGATGACACTAAAATTTGGAGGGAGATTCTTGGTTACCCTGACCATCACATAATCCAAAATGACATCAATAGATTATATGATTGGTCAGTGAGAAATCGAATGAAGTTCCACCCACAAAAGTGCAAAGCCCTCTCTGTGTCCCTGCAAAGAAACGTGCTGGATAACTTGCCATTCAATACCTTCTTTTATAAACTTTCTGGAAGTGATATTGACTTTGTGCCCTCTCAGTCAGATTTAGGAGTTGCAATAAACTCCAGGTTTAATTGGGGTGCACAATGTAAAGCGCTTGTTTCCAAAGCTACATCTAGACTTGGACTACTTAAGAGAACATGTCATTTCACTACTGATAAAAGGCAGAAAAGATCGTTCTATTTAGCGTTAATTAGGTCTATATTTGAACATTGTTCTGTCATATGGTCCCCTCAATCTGCAACTCATCTTCAACAGTTTGTTGCTATCCAAAAGAGGGCTATTAAATGGATCAATGGTGAACCTTACTCCAGTTATAATGACGATAAACTTGCTACAGAGCAAAAGAAACTAAATATTCTCCCTGTTAAACAGAAGTTTATTTATAACGATCTTATGACCTTCTATAAAATAGTGAATAGCATAATTCCAGTTTCGCTCCCTACATATATAGTCCTATGCCGTCCAGAGGGCACCCGATACACTAGTACTCCAGTAGCAGGGAATAGTTGAGTGTGCACTTCGATGTACACGATTTCTGACAACACAGGGTTGTTTGTTAGATCATTCTTAACCAAAATCGTTTAGGTACGCAATTTGTGTCGCTAGACATAACCCTACAGGGCAAATTTTCTAAATTACCCTCAGTCGCGTATACGGGATTTTTGTATTTCAGCTCCTAAAGGTCATAGAGACTTGAATTTTAGCTTAAAATTACCGCAATGGCCACATTTATATACAAGTTATGAAGCAACATAAGGTCTCCAGTGCTTCGTTTTATAGATATTGACAAAAAACTGGTTTTTTTTTCTCAGCGAACCAAAAATGGCACTGAATTTTGATAACTTGGACTAGGAAAGTCGTAGAGACTTGAATTTTAGCTTAAAATGACCGCAAACATCATATTTATATACAACTTATAAAGCAATATAAGCCCTTTAATGCTTATTTGTTGAGATATTGACAAAAATCAGTCATTTTGGCTACACGTGTGAGGAAAAATACCAAATTGGGCAACTACTTTGGTATTTTGACACACCCCACAACACTTACCATCATCCTTGATTACACATCTTGATTCCACTGGCATCCTCCCACAGGACTGCCATACCCCAGAGGTAGGCAAAGCATTCTTATGCTATCCTCTCGTGGGCCAACCAGGCCCAGCCTCTCTAAAAAATAAATACAAAATTTAAAAAAGAAAACTACTTTGGTCTTTTTTTGACAATTTTTGTGCTCAAGTTATTAAAATGTGCTTTGCAGTTGTAGATCGGATGTTTTCTTCCAATATGGGTTTCGGTATAAATCCGGAAGCACCCGGTTCATGGGTGATAGGGGTTAAAAACCCTGAAATGTCAGGCGATGGGCGAGACAATTGTCTGAATTTGGTTATAAAATCGCTCTTTGCTAGGGTTTGCTTTTTTCCGCTATATCGATCCGCGTTCTAACTACTGATCATCCCCCTCTACATCATTGATCATTCTCTTTTAGATACATGATTTCTATAAGTTCTTGAAGGTACATCCGGCATGATGTAAAGTCTATATCAAAGCATTTTAATGTGGTCTTAACAAGTTGCAAGATATTCAAGTTCACTAATAAAACAGAGATTGTAGGATATCCTTCTTTTACATATTGAGTAATTGTGGGATTTTTGAGGGGGAGGCTATAAAATGGCCAAATATAATTTAAACGTAAACGACCCAATAATAATATTAAAAGTAGAATGAAACTACTTAAAACTTATACAGATTTATGGTATCCTGTTGCAAGACGCTTGCTCCTGATTTTTAGCAACAATATCGACTGACCCCACAACGTTGTAATATAATTGTGGGTAGGCAATCACTTGATCTATAAGTTTTGAACGGTAGTTTGTAAAAATAATTATTTCCAAGGTAATACTAACTTTCAAAGGTACATCTTAAGTTATCATCAAATTATTCGGGTTGACAGTTCTCTTTAGTGTTTACGTTCAGGTGGTTCATAAAGGTTTGGAGGCTGCAGTTGTAAATGACTCGAACTCCAAATTCTACTGTCTGGAGCTTGCAAGCCCATCCGTTGGCTTCTATCTCTTCTGTCAGCTGCTGATATCTCCTTATCTTATTTTCTCTTGATCAGCAAAGTTCTCCTCATTCAGATGCACCTTCTTCGCTTTATCTAAATAGATCACTACATCTGGTCTCAATAGTATTATCCTAATGTAATGTCTAACAATAACGTTTATAAGCGCTACAATTTCGAACTAGCGGACCATATTCGGAAGAGAAATTTGGGACAGTTTTTTGCTTGGAAATGCTGATTTAATCGAATTGTAACCACAAAAATGACTCCCAATAATAGTCTTATGGAAAGTGTGAATAAATATTAAATATTAAAAATAATACAGGTTTGACTATGAAGTTTCATCAATAATCACGTAAAGAATAATAGATAACCTACAATCTTTGTTTGGTAAACCAATTTGGTATATTTCCTCACATGTGTAGCCAAAATTACTCAATATGTAAAAGAAGGATATCCTACAATCTCTGTTTTATTAGTGAACTTAAATATCTTGCAACTTGTTAAGACCACATTAAAATGCTTTGATATAGACTTTACATCATGCCGGATGTACCTTCAAGAACTTATAGAAATCATGTATCTAAAAGAGAATGATCAATGATGTAGAGGGGGATGATCAGTAGTTAGAAAGCGGATCGATGTAGCGGAAAAAAGCAAACCCTAGCAAAGAGTGATTTTATAACCAAATTCAGACAATTGTCTCGCCCATCGCCTGACATTTCAGGGTTTTTAACCCCTATCACCCATGAACCGGGTGCTTCCGGATTTATACCGAAACCCATATTGGAAGAAAACATCCGATCTACAACTGCAAAGCACATTTTAATAACTTGAGCACAAAACTTGTAAAAAAAAAGACCGAAGTAGTTGCCCAATTTGGTATTTTTCCTCACACATGTAGCCAAAATGACTGATTTTTGTCAATATCTCAACAAATAAGCATTAAAGGGCACCTCTGTATTATCTAAATTTGACAATAAACGTGACATGACCACCGACAATTTGACTCCACAACAACGTACCGCTCTTAAATCTTTAAAATCTAAGAAATCTGAATTGAAATTTCTTCCTGCTGATAAGGGCAACGCCACCGTTGTACTGACTCACGATCAATACATAACCAAAGTTACCGACCACTTATCCTCAGGTAGTTACACCCTCTTAACGAAAGACCCCACTCAATCCGTTACCACTAAACTACAGAAAGTCCTCAAGAAACTACACACCGACAAGAAGATCACGACCGACCTATACCACAAGATGCGCAACCTACATCCTAGATGGCCTCAACTTTACGGACAACCTAAGATACACAAACCCGGCGCACCTATCCGTCCCGTAGTCAGCTTCTACAACACCCCCCTCCAAGCCCTCCACAAAGTCCTCGCATCTTTCCTCAAACCCCTAGCCCAGAACCCCTTACGCCTCAAAGACTCTTCCGACTTCAAACATCGCTTCGACTCCTCTCTCAATCCCTCCTTCCACTACCACGCCTCCTTAGACGTCCAATCCTTGTACACCTCCTGTGACATGCGCCTAGCCCTCAAAACTGTCATCTCCTCCTTTGAACAGAACCCCTCTCGTCTTCCCTCCAATGTCACCACCACCACCATAGGCTCCCTTATCAACTTTTGCCTTGACAACTCATACCTTGAATTCAACGGCTCCTTCTACTCCCAAGACGAAGGTGGTACAATGGGATCCCCCCTCATTGTTGAACTAGCTGAAATCCGCCTTGCTGAAATCGAGACCTTAGCTTTATCCTCATGTCCTGACCCTCCGAACACTTACTCCCATTTCGTTGACGACGGCCTTGGATCTTTCAGAGACAGAAACCACGCAGAATCCTTCCTTACATTCCTTAACTCCCTTACTGAAGACCTCAACTTTACCCAAGAACATCCCTCTACAGACGGAACTATACCCTTCCTTGACGTTCTCATCCACCCTGACAAATCCACATCAGTCTACAGAAAACCCACCCACACCAACCTCTACACCAAGTACTCCTCCTGCACCACCAACTCATCTAAGAACGCAGTCATCCGATCACTGACCAGAAGAGCCCACAACATCTGCTCACCCCAACACCTTGACGACGAACTCCAGACAGTACGACACGTTTGCCTCCAGAACGGCTTCCCTCCTCACCGCATCACCACCATCATGGACGAAGTACAACGGAAATTCACCAACCCCTCTCGCCACCAATCCCTAGCCTCATTCAACCGACAGACCCGTGAACATGCCCTTAGTGTTTCTCTTCCTTTCCATCCCTCCCTATCCAAACCCATCTCCAAGATACTCGGACAACACGACATCAAAGTCACCCACTCCTCTGCTACCACCCTCCGCAACCTCCTCACCAAAACGAAGACCACACCCCCTACTCACCTCACTCCCAACACCATCTACGAAATTTCCTGCTCACAGTGCCCCTCCAAATACGCCGGACAGACCTACAGACCCTTGGTCCACCGCATGAAAGAACACGAACGATGTTACAGACTCAACAACGCCATCGACGAATCCACAGACAGAATCAAATCAGCTCCTGCACATCATGCCCTGACCACCGGCCACACCATCTCCTGGAACAACATCGAAGTCCTCAAATCCCTCACCTCACGCTCCCAACTTGACCTCACAGAACACGCAGCTATACAAATACGACAACCAGCTATGAACAGAACAGACCGCGCACCCAAATGTAGTTCCCTCTGGGACCCCATTCTTCCTAAAATTGCCAAATCCTTAAAGTCCAGACCATCTGGCATTTCCTTCTCAACCTCAACAGAAGACTAAATTTTTATTGACATTGTACTGTAATTTTTCACTTTCCCACCCACACCTCCCCCACCCTCCATCCCTGACACCACTCAATCACATATAAGCATTGTCCACCACATCACATTCAGCTGACGACGATTAACACATGTTTATTGAAAGCTTCTACAAGTTAAATCATCGTATCTCTTATATGTTTTTAACCCAACTCCACTCAGTATTAAAGGGCTTATATTGCTTTATAAGTTGTATATAAATATGATGTTTGCGGTCATTTTAAGCTAAAATTCAAGTCTCTACGACCTTCCTAGTTCAAGTTATCAAAATTCAGTGCCATTTTTGGTTCGCTGAGATAAAAAACAGTTTTTTGTCAATATCTATAAAACGAAGCACTGGAGACCTTATGTTGCTTCATAACTTGTACATAAATGTGGCCATTGCGGTAATTTTAAGCTAAAATTCAAGTCTCTATGACCTTTAGGAGCTGAAATACAAAAATCCCGTATACGCGACTGAGGGTAATTTAGAAAATTTGCCCTGTAGGGTTATGTCTAGCGACACAAATTGCGTACCTAAACGATTTTGGTTAAGAATGATCTAACAAACAACCCTGTGTTGTCAGAAATCGTGTACATCGAAGTGCACACTCAACTATTCCCTGCTACTAGAGTATAGGCACAATGCTCAAATAATTGATATGTCGGATACTTCAACTTACATGAGTACCACTGTGCCCTGCTCGGATGCCTTCCGAAATAGCTTTTTTCATAGATCTATGCTGAAATAGAGGCGTGAGCTAGCCGGCTAAGCCGGCTTAGCCAGCCGATTGAAATTGCCGGCTTAGCCAGCCGATTGCCATCGGCTAGCCGATCGGCTAACACATTTTCAGCAGTTATCACTTATCTCTACTTCAGGCCGGGAATCTAGACGGCATGTAACAAATTATACCATGATCGACTTTAGAGATAAATTTCAGAACCGTCAGACGGATCGTCTTCAAGACGAAATTAAAGTATATAAGGCCTTGCAGTGCCCTAAAAACTTTCTGTCCAAGATGGACACTCTTAGATTTTGGAAATGTCGTAGTGATACATTGCCCCTTCTTTCAAAATTAGCATGCGCTATATTTTCGGTTCCTGCATCCGCTGCTGATGTGGAAAGTTAACATGGTCAGCAGCAGGGCTGACTGTAAACAAGAGGATATCAAAGATCTCATCAGACAATTCAAAAGCCATTATGCTCATTAATCGTAACAGAGATCTTTTGTTAAGTTTTATAAGTAAATTAGAGATTGACTCTGACCAGTGAGAATTTCCTAACTTATTATTGACTAACTTATTATTATTGAAGTTGTGAAATTGTATCACTTGTTACCTTCCATTTCAAGTTTTGCCCTTAAAATCGACATAAAGTATAAAGAAACATAAAGTATAAGCCAATCAATTTTAATACAAAATAGTAATATTAGCAAAATAAAAATTTTTGGTACAATATCTGATATTAGGATCTGGTAATCCCATTCCCAGTTTTAGCCGGCTTAGCCGGCTAGCCAGCCGATTTTTTCTCTTAGCCAGCCGATTGCCATCGGCTAGCCGGCTCACGGCTCTATGCTGAAATGGAATAGTCTACCAGTATGTATCCGGCAGTCAGAGCGGATTTCTACTTTTAAGGCCAAACTGATCAAGTACCTCTGGGCTGCCGATACAGTCTGGCCAGATTAGCTCATCAGTCTTATGAGTCTCAGAAATTTGTTTTTGTTGGTTACAATTCTGTCCGTCCAATTTCCTATCTGCTTGTCCTTTTCTTTTTTCTTTATCAGTTGTGACGGAATTGTAATGAACAAAATCCTTATAATTATTTATGATATGTTTGATTTCTTGTTAATGTTTGTCATTCAAATTTGGTAGACGGCCCCAACGTTAATGTGGCTCTTGCTATGTGTTGGTTCAGCCGAATTAATTATTATATAATCAAGTTTATTTTTCTCGTTAGTTGTCATCCGGCCAAACATTAAGCAACTTATATTGCAGTACCATTTATCATTTAGTAATCAAAATATGTCATTGTAATTTTGCATGGCTGAAATGTAACGCTTGATTTATATATATAATGATTAATTGAATTTTCAAATAATAAAAAATAGTTATGTGTTGCCAGATTGAAGTGGCTTCTTCAGGCATTTATAAGAAATCAGCTGATTAAGTAAAAAACAGTTAATCAAATTAAAATTAACCTTAAAGTCTCATGAATGTATAAAAAAATATATATGCAGTTCCAATATACTCATCTCATGTGACTCACTATTCAGTACGGAGGAAACCCTGTGTCGATGGCAGTGGGGTTGGCAGTACTGGATGTTATAAAGAAAGAGGGACTCGTCAAACACGCCAAAGTTACTGGAGACTTGTTCCTACTGGAACTGGAACGACTCAAAGAACGACACAGCTGTATCGGGGATGTCAGGTAAAACTCACATTAACTTTAGAGTTATCTGCTGCTGTATGAAAGATTCTATACCTCCAAAATCCAAAAAAAAGATTGGTATGATCCTAACTTGGATACTACTGGACTGTGCAATTTTGTCGAACTCGGACCAACTTAACCAAGAAATTGTATAATATGTCAAAGTGAAACCAACTTGACGTAATATGAGTTAAATTTAAATACAGCAGTGACAGTAAAAGTTTAGTTAACTATGCTATTTTATAACTAGTAGTAGCACTCACCATAATTTGACTATCGGACTTTATTTGGTCGAACATTACGTCAACGTGAGCGCTAGAGAGTTAAGTGCTTACGCAATATTTTAAATCTTATCACTATAAGATTGAAAATATTACGTGAGCACAATTATTTTTTGGGAGGACATCTCCTCCCAAAATAAAAGTCATATCCAGCTACCATGTATTTTCAAAGAAATGTTTGCTTTTTGCTTCATAAGTATGTCCCCCAAAATTATGTCCGTCCACGTAATGTCTGCCCAAATAAGGTGCCATAAGGTGGATTGAGCTAAAATTGGATAAATTGAGACCTGCGGTAGTTTTCAAGTTGTTTACTTACTGTAGTTGATGGTTGAGTTCAATCTGGTGGAAATCAGAAATGTTAAACTTTGGAAAATGGAAATTTTTCTGCTATCAGCTATTTAATCATATAAAGCTTGGTTCAAATTTTCTCAAACCGCGAAATTAAGGTCGTTTCCATATCACACATCTAAACTCAGCGATCTGGAAAACTTTCAGCTGTGGGAATCCGAATACCTAACAAAATCATTTCCCGCAGAGGTATAGGGCTGTTTTTGGGTATCGAGTTCGTGAAGTGCCGTGAGTCAAGGGAACCAGACGAGAATACTGCTGTGTTCGTCAAAAAGGAGATGTACCGAAACCGAATAATCGTGAGCACTGAAGGGCGACACAATAATATCGTCAAGATCAAACCTCCCATGTCATTTGATCAAAATAACGTGGCTCATTTCATCAACCATTTCGATAGGGCCATTTCTCAAGTCAAAGTCCAATGATAAAATTGATTACTTTTCAATGACAGTGGATCACAGCAAGTGGGATGAACTATAATTAAAAGGCGCTCATTTTTCCTCAGCAAAATCTAATTATAATCTGCACCATTTTAAAACGTTAAAAGATTGATAAAATATCTAATATTGTTTAATTTCATTTAATTCAATTAGGAGATTAATTTAAATTAAGGCTGGAATGATTTTTATATTGAAATGTTTATTTTTCGTGCCATACAGCTATTCATGGTAGCGGCGAATGAAGTGTAACAGAAACGTGGCCATGATTTAAGTTTAGTTTTACATTTCTTTTAAACACTAAAAGTAAATTTAATGTGTACGCTTATTTTTACTCCACACATTTTGTCGTACATTTTTACAGCAGTTGCATAATAACTGTTAGTGTTACATGTTTACTGCAGTACACTCACTTTAAAAGAACCTAAAAGATAAAAAGCTTCATTAACAATGATACTAACAAACTAGGTTTCTTTTGTTAAATTTATTTTAAATTTGAAAAATAATGATGGCGGTTGAGATCTATAAATATAATGGTGATGATTATAAAGGCCAGGGGAAAAGGCTGAAAGGCCTTACGGTAGTTCCATTAGGAACGAAAGCAGAAGGAACTTTCAACATACTATAATACGATTTACTAGATGTATTTTTGACCATAAGATTAAAATCGATTAAAAGTGGTCCGGTAATGATATTGATAAGATTAGCATATAAAAGTTGAAGATTTAATACCACACGATGAAATGGATTTTATGTACATGGTATAATTTAATTTTAAGTTGTGTGAATCATTACTCACACATTTATAAAGTGTGGAGTAAAGTGAGTTCACTGAACCTTCTTGAAGATGACAGTAATGTTTTTGATGATACTATTAGTATTACTAGTTCATTATTTTTATTTACCGCAGTTATTTGGTGTTGTATAATTTTTTATTTTGTTAACAGTCAACATACAAAATAAACTAGAGAACAGGGAAATGCATGAATGACCAGATTTCAGGATTTGCAGATTGATGATGTCGATCCTTCGCAGTACCTTTTTAAGGTTTTTCACGTCTTTTAAGGCCCCTTTTGCTCTTTTGACTTACTTAATCACGTGACTACTTCATAAGTCAAACATTCAAAGTTATCGTTCTCCCAACACTCACAGTAATCTTACCCCTAATCAATTTAAATCATCTGCGAAGGTCATGAACCCAACAAAATTAAACACACTTATTAAGCCATTCAAGCCATTCAAGCGCTTTTTTGAATTATGACACCAATTATAGTCGATTATAAGCGATTTTTTTTTAACCGTTTATAATCGTAAAAAAAGCGATTGTAAACGGTTTTTTTAAGAAAAAGCGCCGAAAAAGCGCTCAATAAGCGATTATCGGCGCCGATCATAAAATATCGTTTATGGAAACTTGCCTAGTTGGCAAGTTTCCATAAACGATATTTTATGATCGGCGCCGATAATCGCTTATTGAGCGCTTTTTCGGCGCTTTTTTTTTAAAAACCGTTTACAATCGCTTTTTTTACGATTATAAACGGTTCAAAAAAAATCGCTTATAATCGACTATAATTGGTGTCATAATTCAAAAAAGCGCTTTTTTTAATTTAAAAGCGCTTATAAGCGCTTTTAAGCGCTTACTAGCGTCGCTGAGCGATTTGAAAGCGGTTTTCCAGTAGGATTGGCGCCAAAAACGGGTGGATAAGCGGTTGGCCGGATAAGCGATTCGTAGGCGCTTTTTTGAACCATTTATAAGCGATTATAAGCGCTTATAATTGGGGTGCAATTTAGCTGTTTGTAAAGCGCAAATAAAGCGCTTATAAGCGCTTTTAAAATTGAGTCAGGAAAACGCTATATTACATTTTATAACCGCTTATAATCGATTATAAGCGTTTTTTTAGAAATCGCTTATTACGGCCAATTCATCGCTATTTCACCGCTTTTACCGCTTTTCCTATCATCCATGGCCAGGTGAGCAGGAATTAAAAAGCGCTTATAAGCGCTTTTTCGATGCTGCCCCTAGCCTGGTCGGAACGGGGTAGTGCCCGGAATTTAAAAGCGCGCTTATAAGCGATTTCTCAATTCCCCTTAACCTGGTTGGAACTTTCATGTGCTTTTCTGAGCAACCTGGGGTGCACCGGCAGAGTCAGGATTTAAAAGCGCTTATAGGCGCTTATGATCGCTTTTCTACCACTTTTCCTATCACCGATGGCATGGGTTGGCAAGAATTATAAAGCGCTTATAAGCGTTTTTCAATGCTGCCCCTTAGCTGGTCGGAACGGGGGAGTGCCCGGAATTTAAAAGCGCTTATAAGCGCTTTTTCAATGCCGCCCCTAACCTGGTCGGAACGGGGTGGTGCCCGGAATTTAAAAGCGCTTATAAGCGCAATTCCCCTTAACCTGGTCGGAACTGGAGAGTGCCCACTTGCATGTGCTTTTCTGAGCAACCTGGGGTGCACCGGCAGAGTCAGGATTTAATTTAAGCGCTTATAGGCGCTTATGATCGCTTTTCTACCGCTTTTTCTATCACCCATGGCCTGGTTGGCAAGAATTATAAAGCGCTTATAAGCGTTTTTTCAATGCTGCCACTAACCTGGTCGGAACGGGGGAGTGCCCGGAATTAAAAAGCGCTCTTAAGCGCTTTTTAAATGCTGCCCCTAACCTGGTCGGAACTGGAAATCAGAGTGCCCGCTTATAAGTGCTTTTCTGAGCAACCTGGGGTGCACCGGCAGAGTCAGGATTTAAAAGCGCTTATGATCGCTTTTCTACCGCTTTTCCTATCACCCATGGCCTGGTTGGCAAGAATTAGAAAGCGCTTATAAGCGCTTTTTCAATGCTGCCACTAACCTGGTCGGAACGGGGGAGCTTGCATGCTTGTGAATGTGATTGTAAGTACAGCTGTGCTGTAGTTTATAAATTATACCTAATTACCCCTACTGCAGAAACTGCAAAGTGCGGCCCGGGAAATTTTGGGAACCAATATATGGTTGCCAAAATCGATGGAGGGTTGGCGGCTAGATCAAAGCTCAACGGCTCTGGATTAGGGGTGGACGATAAAACAAACTTGCTCAGATTTTAAAATTTTTTGTAACACTGTTTTTTAGAGACTGTGAGAATTTTCACAATACCAAATTTGTCATACCTTTTTGGAAAGATCAATGAGTTTCGCCTCACTAGCTGGGTGCCATTTGCTCTATCCAGAGCCCTTGCGCTTGCAGTAGCGCGCGCCCACTCACTTCTTGACGTACTTGTGAAACAAGCGCGCCTGAAGTGGCGTGAAAGCACATGGTTAGGTGAAGGGTGCCATATTTGATGGTGCGCGGCTTTTGGAGCAAAAGTAGATGTAAAAGTCGCGTAATTTGACCAAATTCGTTGATTTTTGTCGTATTATTTCGGACACTTTCCTCGTAAGTCTATGAGTACAGAGTGAGCTCACCAATTTTTGTTGCAATCGGAGGTCGGGAAGGATACTCAATATTTATTTGTTTGAAGAAAATTGTGCTGGCCGAAATTAGCGCTAAAAAACTATCCTACTATACAGTCGGCACGTGCGGCTCACTGTTGTTGGCACACTACCTATCTGGATAGAGCAACGGCAGCACGAAGGCACATGGTTAAGTTAGGTGCAAAATAATCGAACATGCAGAAACTCTTAGCTTTATTGCATTGTATATCATGTGTACGCTTATTTTTGTATAAAAACCGCGACCGGCTCTTGCTAATTCGCTCGCCCAAAAATTTCACATGACCTTGGTTTTTATGGTTTTGCAGCCGTACAAAACAATTTTACATAAACCCTAATCCCAACCATAACCCCGAAGCTATCCATAACCCGCGTACCTTAACCCAAACCCTAACTTGAGCCCTAAACAATCGAAATCATGTTTTACTAGCCTGTCACGTGACTAAAACGGTTTTTGCCCATGTAACTCTCCAGGGAAATATTTTTACCCTACGTCATGGCGGGTTTATTCGGGATCAGCGTCCAAAAAATACACCGATTTAGATCAATGTCATACCCAAAGGTGAAAGGCCTTTTCACAAGAATTTTCTTAAAATTTGGGCGAGCGATTTCGTAGGAGCGATTCAAACGCGCAATCTGGTGCGGTTTATTTGTTGCAGTTTTACTATCTAATAAGTTATTATTGGTGAGATAGCTTGTAAAATTTGGTTATTAAATAACCAAATTTTACAAGCTATCTCACCACGCCTGCACGCGCACGGCTTTACTAGCGTATATATACATTACTTTTTTCCTATTGGTACTCAGCGTGCACTTGTTTTTATGTCCACGATTAATTATGAACAAGTACGTGAATGCTGGTACCACGCACACACTAACTTTCAATGAGCACCGCACTTTTTTCATGTTTCAGACGTCGTGATTCGCTCAGCCCGACTAGAGATTCCTTGGAATGACATAAACAGGCCTGTCATACTCGTTGACAGACTGAGCGTGGCCCAGCGCAATAATTTAATTTCATATACTATATTTTTCTTTTGCAAGTTCTGAATGTGAAGTGTGTATGACTGATGACGCAGCGCGTATCGACCGCCACCAGGACAACCACCACCATTAACAACATATAAATAAACGCTTGCAAGCGCTTTACAATTTCTGACAGTTATTGTCGGAGAACTTTGCCGCGCCGTGCACTTAGCCTTCTTGCTTGGCTTCTAGATCGCCAGTCAAACAACTATGTTTAAATCCATGTTGATAAATGATAGATAAATCGGTAAAAACCAGAAATAAAAAGTGATTGTAATCGCTTATAACTTATAACCGCTTTTCAAATCCTTAGGGGCAGCTTTAAAAAAGCGCTTATAAGCGCTTTCTAATTCCTGCCAACCAGCCCATGGGTGATGGGAAAAGCGGTAGATAAGCGATCATAAGCGCCTATAAGCGCTTTTAAATCCTGACTCTGCCGGTGCACCCCAGTTTGCTCAGAAAAGCACATACGAGTGGGCACTCTCCAGTTCTGACCAGGTTGAAGGGAATTGAGAAATCGCTTATAACTATAAGCGCTTTTAAATTCCGGGCACTCCCCCGTTCCGACCAGGTTAGGGGCAGCATTGAAAAAGTGCTTATAAGCGCCTTTTAATTCCGGGCACTCCCCCGTTGCGACCAGGTTAGTGGCAGCATTGAAAAAGCGCTTATAAGCGCTTTCTAATTCCTGCCAACCAGGCCATGGGCGATAGGAAAAGGGGTAGAAAAGCGATCATAAGCGCCTATAAGCGCTTTTAAATCCTGACTCTGCCGGTGCACCCCAGGTTGCACAGAAAAGAACTTATAAGCGGGCACTCTGATTTCCAGTTCCGACCAGGTTATATATATATATTAAGGGGAATTCAGAAATCGCTTATAAGCGCATATTAATTCCAGGCACTCCCCCGTTCCGACCAGGTTAGGGGTAGCATTGAAAAAGCGCTTAAAATTCTTGCCAACCAGGCCATGGGTAATGGGAAAAGCGGTAGAAAAGCGATCATAAGCGCCTAAAAGCGCTTTTAAATCCTGACTCTGCCGGTGCACCCCAGGTTGCACAGAAAAGCACTTATAAGCGGGCACTCTGATTTCTAGTTCCGACCAGGTTAAGGGGAATTGAGAAATCGCTTATAAGCGCTTATTAATTCCAGGCACTCCCCCGTTCCGACCAGGTTAGGGGCAGCATTGAAAAAGCGCTTATAAGCGCTTTCTAATTCCTGCCAACCAGGCCATGGGCGATAGGAAAAGCGGTAGAAAAGCGATCATAAGCGCCTAAAAGCGCTTTTAAATCCTGACTCTGCCGGTGCACCCCAGGTTGCTCAGAAAAGCACATGCAAGTGGGCACTCTCCAGTTCCGACCAGGTTGAAGAGAATTGAGAAATCGTTTATAAGCGCTTTTTAATTCCGGGCACACCCCCGTTCCGACCAGGTTAGTGGCAGCATTGAAAAAGCGCTTATAAGCGCTTTCTAATTCCTGCCAACCAGGCCATGGGCGACAGGAAAAGCGGTAGAAAAGCGATCATAAGCGCCTAGAAGCGATTTTAAATCCTGAGTCTGCCGGTGCACCCCAGTTTGCTCAGAAAAGCACATACGAGTGGGCACTCTCCAGTTCTGACCAGGTTGAAGGGAATTGAGAAATCGCTTATAACTATAAGCGCTTTTAAATTCCGGGCACTCCCCCGTTCCGACCAGGCTAGGGGCAGCATCGAAAAAGCGCTTATAAGCGCTTTTTAATTCCTGCTCACCTGGCCATGGATGATAGGAAAAGCGGTGAAATAGCGATGAATTAGCCGTAATAAGCGATTTCTAAAAAAACGCTTATAATCGATTATAAGCGGTTATAAGATGTAATATAGCGTTTTCCTGACTCAATTTTAAAAGCGCTTATAAGCGCTTTATTTGCGCTTTACAAACAGCTAAATTGCACCCCAATTATAAGCGCTTATAATCGCTTATAAATGGTTCAAAAAAGCGCCTACGAATCGCTTATCCGGCCAACCGCTTATCCACCCGTTTTTGGCGCCAATCCTACTGGAAAACCGCTTTCAAATCGCTCAGCGACGCTAGTAAGCGCTTAAAAGCGCTTATAAGCGCTTTTAAATTTAAAAAAGCGCTTTTTTGAATTATGACACCAATTATAGTCGATTATAAGCGATTTTTTTTTAACCGTTTATAATCGTAAAAAAAGCGATTGTAAACGGTTTTAAAAAAAAAAAGCGCCGAAAAAGCGCTCAATAAGCGATTATCGGCGCCGATCATAAAATATCGTTTATGGAAACTTGCCAACTAATACTATATTAGAAATACAATATTAGAAATACTATATTAGACATACAATACTATTAGAAATACAATATTTGAGCTGTGATCAGATTAACAAACATTCATGTCCAACACAAGGTGACGAGACATTTCAGCTAATTAAAACGATTCGATATGCCCCTACATTCAAACCAAAAACATACTATCTTGCATGCAGTATAACATACAATTAAATATTTAATCTACTACAATCTACATGAAACTATCGAGTGTTTCAAACAATTTAAAATATCATAATTTGCGAAATGATTTCGTGGGTTTCATGGCAACATAATGTTCTAAAGTTTAAAAATTCGAATAATCAGAGTGTCTTCATAATTAAACTAATCAGCTAAAAAGAAATAATATTGATCAAAGGTCATACTAATGTTTAAAATAAACTGTCCATAGTTATAGTGTTAGTTCACAACTAACCGCGAGGTAGCTTATTCTTGTTTTTACAAGAGGAGGTGCAGCAGGAAGAGCACAGTTAAAATTTCGGATCCCAGTTTTACATCACCTCCAGAACCCGTTGCTACTGAAAAAATTATATTTAATGTTTGGATCCTTTCGTGAAACACAAAATTCTACCAGATGCAAATTGTAAATGTTATTATATTGCCCTCACGCAGCCATGAGCTTAAAGTTACTGTTAGGGCTAGTCCCTGATCAGGTATGATTATGAATTATATAGACATTTTTGACAATTAGTTAAATTTTGCTCGCGAATTCAGCTGGCCTGGAATCGAAGAATCGGGTTTGTAATTTCCATCTCACCTTTGGTTTCAATGGTGTACCCAGCTACCATTGGTCCCTGATAGACATGGAACCGTTCGTCGTTTAGTTCACTTTTTCCGTCAACGGACCTCTTTCGTTTGCGGTTTGAGCAGAGATCTGTGCAGCCAAAACTGAAAGAATTAGAAAATGATAAGATGCGGTGGAGTATAAAATGTTAATCGGATAATTGACGAGGAACTATAAATATAATATAGTATATTATACTATATTTAATTATTTAATTATTCAAATTCTAACAGAAAGTTTTTGAATGTTAAAAAAGTTTCTAAATAATGCACTCAACCTATACAATATTATTGTAGGAAGTCCAAAACATATATTACGACAAATTACCTGCTATTCGAGACACTGCAGACTTTTACAACTGCATGGACGTAAATTGCAGCGTGGGAATCCAAAAAGCTAAAAGATTTAAAAGTAAATCTTTTTACTTTGGGGTCGGAAAGTGGCTGAGAGTTGGCATCAGTGTCGATAAAGTCGAAGGTCGAGTCCTTAATACAACTGAGGTGAATTATATAACTTTAAAATCCCAAAATAGGTCTTACCATGCATAATGTAAAAGTAAAACTACCGAAACGTAACACCGATTTACCGTGGACCCCGATTTATCGCGGATGCATCCTTTCCCCAAAGTCAAACTCCGCAGTAAATCGGGGTTTTACTATATTATAAATATATGATATGATGATGCTTCCTATTCCTTGTAGGTGATATTTTGAAACTAATATCTGATATTAGTTTAACACTTTATAGAGCGAGTTTGAATAGTGCATTAAATGAAATATATATTTACTGGAATGACTCTTGTATATAAATTAAATACTCCAAACTTTGAGGAGGATTTAAGATATGGACTCTTGTGGGAAGGTGACAATATTATTTCTGATACGTTTAACAGATCAGCATTCAGCGTTGACAAATCAAAACCAGGTATCACTGTCGGTGTCAAAACAAATTTGGTTCACCTCCCCATCAGTTTCTATTATATCTACTTATAGCAGGAACCCGTCTAACCCTAAAGTGGTGCCAAGACTCAAGAGACTAAAATAGTTTTAATTATCATATATAATATATATCGTCTCGCTTTATTTATAGTAAGATAATAGTATAATTGATCAACTAACCCTTCTTTGACTAGGTCGTACGACAAATTTCCCTCGTCCTCAGATTCACTGTTTCTGGCTTGCACGTTCAACACCCCTAGAGAAAGATCTGGGTCCAGTGAATCTAGTGTTACCTGGTAATATACATTATTTTATAACAAGTTATTTACTTGATTGATAAATATAATAGCCCTTATCAAACCATTGGTCGCAGTCATAGTAGTACAGTTGCTTTCGTGCTTAACGATCATAAAAATTGAATTACATACGCAGCACCTTCAGTAAAGTTCCATTTGATGGCATATCCTAAGCTAAATAATAATCTTTCAACATATGAAAAATTATAAAAATAACATCCAACGCGTGGTTAAGAATATATTAAAAGCTTAAGTTTAGTGCAAGACCTGCATATACATATCTTCATTTAGAGACAGTTCAAAGGGAAAGTTTTCTACTTTGTCCATGTCAGTAAAATTTCCATTCTTATGGAGATTTAGGACAAATCGAAGTGAGCCAGCACCATCCACTCTTTGCACAACAGTAGTTCCTTTTACCTGCCAAGAGGCATACTCAGTCGCTCCTGCAGGAGGGTGGAATTGTTATTATAATTGAGATATGTATCTCTAGTCTGTATATGGGGTTTCTCGATATAATTATAGTTATACGTGTTGGTCCAGTTCGTGCAAGAAATGTGAACTGTCACATCGCATTAAGTGGTGATATGAGTAGATATCGAGCTGTATATCTACCTACTACCATAATAAAGAGAATAAAGAGTATTCAGAACTGTGAAAATCTTAATAATCTGACCTGTTCTACTATAAGAACACTCAAATGCTAATTTGAATTCTCCTTCTCTAGTAATACCATTAGTGTGATCAGTTGTCTTTGTTACGCCAGTCATCTGAAAAATTAATGAATAATAAAACCACAAATTACTATAACTAAGAAATTCTTTAATGAAACATGCTTAAACTTTACTTAAAGGATCAAACTATTTTTGTAACACCCGTCTTTTAACCCAATGAAATTATTACATATGAAAATAATTACCAACAAACATGAAAGTAAAATATCAATATTAATTATGTATCTGACCTGGTTTTTATATATGACGTGGGTGCTATTAAAAGAGGTTTTTGTTCCGCATTTCTCTAAATCCGTTTTTATCTCTTGAACTTCTCCCGTAAATTCACAATCTGCAACGAAGTGTCGATAACGTGAGCTACAGTGTAATAATTCTCTCAGATATACAGGAATATATTTAAACATTCAAATAGCGCAATGTACGGAAAATTAATAATTTTTATTTACAAATTAACAAATAAAATACCTTTTTCGTTAAGTCGAATAGTATCAAAACTGCTTTTCTCTGCAAGGGTCAACTTCATTTCTTTCTCGTCACATGTCACTGTGGCCACTAGACACAACAAATTTTAAATATTAAATAATAACAGGGAGAAGGTACAAATTAATTTCTAATGACGATATCAAATTAATAGTTGTTATGATTAGAGTTTTATGATTAGAGTTTTAGGGGATCCTAATAACACTTCCGATCCCATTTACAACTTTTGCTTTTACTGAGCAATCATTCTATCTTTAAAAGTCATGATACGTTTGGTAGAAATTTACCTGGTACACAAGTTGGAGATACGGAAAGCTCGCTGTTCGTACAGGTGATTGTTGACGATCCAGAGATCACGAACCCGTTGTCGCATGACACGTTGAATGTGGCGCCCGAGTAAATTTCCGAATCCGGGGTTATTGTGCCTTTTTCAATGATGGGCGTGCTACAATCAAGTGCTGGAAAGAAATCATTAGAATTCTTATCAAAAGTGAGCAATAGTACTCAGTACTGTGTAATTACTTACTGATGATTTGCAAATGAATTCTAATTGGGAGATTGAAAAAAACGAAAGCTTTATTTTCATTTTTCACTAAATTCGAAACTCGAAGTTTACAGCTTTACAATAATTAATACTGTAATAATAACATCGCATGGATTATTTGTAATACAAAGTAGGCCAATGATTAACTTATGAATTAATATATAGTGTTCCATAATGGTATTCTTTAAAAATAAAAGCTTCTGTGTAAATTTCAGCAGACTGTAGAAAATACCATAATAATAAGTCAGTGATATAGACTCCTACCTCTCCCAATGATAACTAGTACCAGTATTTGAATATACCCTGTAACACTCCCATCAAATTTAACAGTGTCTCCTATCATGCAATCAGAAGCAGCATTGTCCGGGACTGTTCCATCCTCAGAGTACACTGACACGGGCCACCAGGAGCAGTAAGCATCATTACCACTGCAGGTACACGCGTCCCTCGAGCATGTGTGTGTTTGAACAGTACCACCATACCAATGACGTACTTCCTCTACACAATACTGCCGGCCTAACTTAGCTTTAAACCAGGTGTCATATCCATTGGAGTAAGTTCTAGTATCTGTATTCCTGTCTATAGCTTTACTTGCCACATAACCTGAGCCATACGCTGCAGTCATAGACACGGAAACAGGTGTTATTTCACCATCTACCTCTCCTATAATTTCACCTGAAATAATAAGCTCGATAAATTGTCGTGTTTCACTACTTAGCACCCGCAGTTCAATTAGAGACATATGGGACTCCAACTTAATTTGTGTACATATTATGTATTCTGTGTTAATTCTGATAAGGTTGTGATATAAAAATATATTACAATTTTGTATATTAACCTTGTATGTTGTATGGATAACCACAATAGCGTCGTAAAGAGGATTATCTTTATCTTCATGATCATATAATAGTCGCTAGACATGAGCATATTCAAGTTACAGAAATTATTCAAATCAGTCAACTGCTTTAACGTTATCACAATAATATATCATCTGACAGAAATTCGTCACATATTCCAATTGAGGAATAAGGGAACCGAATGATAGCCTTGGAATGCATGTTTCAAGGCTATCAAGTATCACTCGAAGAGAAAAGAGTCATGTTGTAACAATGGAGGAATGTTGTTAAAGCATCAGCTGTACTATCACAGATGACAGACTAACTTAAATTTCTGTTTAATTAATATCAATACTACAGAACGCAGCTAGCATCATCACGTGTTAATATTATGACCCTTTCAATGCAAATCACTACAGAATAGATAACTGGCCGTGAAGCAAACCTTATTCGATTAATTTTTAGCAGTGATTTAACTTGACTTGACTGATTTATTGCTCTTTTATACCTATTACATGAAAATGAATTGTTGTTTAATAAAGGTGACAATAAGCACACCTAAATTTGTTTAACCATACAATATAAATATGATAAAATTTTATAACGTAGGTACCATAGATTTCACCTATTAATTGACAATTGTGTGCACTGTGCACTTTAAACATTGTGACAGTTAACTTAAGTGATACCATATATTATTAGCAATCATTTGGTCGAAAAAAAATCGTGATAGGCTAAAGTGTTAGCTTTTTAAAATCTTCGAACTGGCTAAAACCATGTATAATATGCTAACGATTTTTGTTTAAATACGATGAACTTAATGATATATTTCATAGTTAATATCTGCACAAGTTTCGAGAATAAATTGCGTCCGCGTCGTACACCGCGACCCCAAATTGTGAACCCTCGAATCTCGATGCGCGCAATTATGTAAAACAATCAACTTAGATAAAGTTAGAAAAGCAAGTAAACATTGTTACGTAGGGACTGTGCTGAACATACGAGTTAACGTCCCACGAGTGAAAAATCAATTAGTAACCGGGTAATGGTTGCTCGGAAATAATGTTTTCCTCTGAATCTCCTTGCTATGTATATGCACGGTAAACAGGTTGGCATCAGGTGACTGTATTCCGAGTTTCGTATTGATGTGATGCAGCTGCGGGCAGGCATCTACTCACAGACATGTTTCAACCTACCAGGCAAAGTTGTCTCCTTATTTGGATGTAAACAAACCGATACAATCGAGCATTCCGTCTTCATTGTTAGAGCTTCGTGTTTACTTCTTAGCTCTGCACGTTTATCATGATCACCATGACCAAGATATTATATGGAATATTATTGTAAGTTATTATTTCTATAGGTATTACACCAATGTAGAAGAATGACTGGAATGATCCTACTGCTACCTTCAATACCATATTATCTTTAAGAAGTGTTTAACAGTAATTATAATACGGTAACTTAATAATTAACAGACATTTTTATTGTGGTTGGGGTCGGTGTCCGGGTCACCGACAAAGTTAACAGACTTCACCAGGAAAGGTAAAGTAATGGCCCTAAACATACCAAAATAACACCAATATCTCCATTCTCCATACCACACGTAGATTGGTTTGATACATGTTTCGTATCCCAATATCGGCGGCGCGCGAAAAGTGGCATGCAACGTATGTCAAAGATTGGTTTAGGGCATGACCTATGTGTGAACAAAAAGAAGATGCCGTATCTAACTGACTGGGACAGTGCCGGGCCATAGCACAACTGATATCAGAGATAGTATTATTTCCTATCCCTAACGACATGATTATCGACAATAATTAACATATTCCTCATCCCTACCATAGTCAATTTCGCAACACGCACCAGGAGTCCGAGTGATTACCTTTCCTCTTTTGGTTTTTATTTTTCCTATTTACACGGGCTCCACTATGACTCTCTTTTCTCTCGCCACTATATCAATGGCATCCCTGGTAACCTCTTCTTTAAGCCTAAGGGCTGCCAACCCCAGAGGTAGCAAAGCATTTATATGCTACTGCTATCCTCTCGTGGGGCAAATCTTCTAGGTTATGAAATCATAAGAATTAAAATGAGAGATACCACTTCGTTTACTAAGTTTCGTCAGTCTAATTTTCACGCAAAATTTACCATTTTATTTAAGTTTAACCTTCGAAAAGGATAGTTTAGGTCGAAACGTTCGGTAAATCGAAACCCGGTAAATCGAAGGTCTACCATATTTATTGTGCTTTAATCATCAGTAATTGTTCAATATAGAGCGATTCTTTTAATTGTGAGTCATTAATATAATACTTCCTACAGCTCTAGTAATTCATAATTTGACTTTGGAGAGGTAACAAATTAAACTATTATCTAGTCAATGCTTTTATTGTAACTATAACGTATAATTTATATTTATTTTCAAATGACAACAAATTGTTCAAATTCAATAAATTCAAAAATCGCTCTCAAAGCCATGCGCAATTTATAAACAATCCTTATCCCATTTAACCTTTATCAACGATCAAAGCTACAAACTAGTAAACACAATCTAACTCTTATGGTAAACTTTAACTTATAGCTCTGATGAGCGTGAGCCGAAAATAATTTTACGTTAATAGAAATAGTGTCTTAACATGACAAAGTTAAACTAAGCTCTATTCATTTTCTAAATAAAAGTTAAAACAGCTGATCATAACGTAATTTATGTTCCTCTTTCTCACAATCATCAATTTTCACGAATCAACGACTCAATGTTATCAAGACTTTGCGTCAACCTATGAATTCAAACCAAACAAGAAAAAAAGTTCACATAAGTGTTTTAAAAGCAATTAACTAAATTAACTAACTAACTAACTGAATTTAAACCTTTCTTTATTTTTACAGGGACCACAAAGAGAAAAACAAATATCTATAATTTAATACCTTATTCTCATACGCAAACGTAAAAAACATAACAAAACCGACTCTACTAATCACCATTCAAGATGATGATTTGGTCAAGAGAGAAAGATTCTGGCAAGTTTTACGCATAATTATTACTAAGTCGCTTTTTCACTTTTGAAAAAAAAATCCACAAGACTTTCTGGATCAAAATAGTTAAGTGTCACAATCTGGTTTTTAAAATCCATATAAATTGGCACACTGCATTTTAATGAATTCATTTCAACAAACCAAGCAAAACCACTTCATATCATCACAACAGATTATGTTGATCTCGGATAAATAATTGCCACGAGACATATTTATTTCCAGCCAATCAGCTTGAGGAATGAGGATGTTGCACAAATAGTCGCCACGATCCTGTCTCCCTCCCAATGATTGGGGAATGTCTCTATTTGTTTCTTAACTCATTGTTCACTAGGTCAACTTCTATCTGTTAAAAGCATGGTGAGTGAAATTGGATGATGTTTAAAACCCATGAATCCATAAAAATTCTCCTGAGTAGCGACTGAAATACCTTCCCGGCTCTTATGATCGGTTTCATTGCATACACAAAATTAAAATATCGGTCTTTAAAGTGACCTGAAATCGCAAAATCGCATGATTTTTGTATAGTAAACTACAAAACAGTTGAACAGATCTTAAAATCATCCATTCAATTACCATTTCGAATCAGCACAATTTTCAACAAAAAATTATTTGAAAGTAAATTCGACTAAAACAGTTACAGAACTGTAAAAGAACTGAGAATAAAAATCAGCGGGAAAAGTTCAGCAGAAATATCTAAGCAACGAGCAACATTTATCATGATCTAGAACATTCTTAAAGGCGACAAAGAAGATACGATCACATTCTTGGATACGTCACTTGACTATACCAATTTATTGTGTGACAAATCAACAATCACTTGTTCCGCTGATAAACACATCACTTTAAATTAAAAACATTTGCGTACACAATTTTTTACAGTTTTATTTTAAACCCTACACGAAATATGTGTCTCTATCTTAAAAAGCTAGATAGTATCTCTCTGACGTAACCTCGGTACCCTAGCTCAGACGAAATTAATGGAAGTTAACCTCACTGACACCACGACAACGTCAAATAGCCAATTATCAGCAAAAAGTAAAACTTGTCAGCATTGTCCTTTATAATATGACTCGGTAATAACTGAGACATTGTTGTGAACCAGCCTACACTGCAGTGGTGTGAGATATGACCGCTTTCTCCACCTCCCCCTCCTCCCCTTCCTCTTCCTCCTCCTCCCTATCTTTCTCACTGCCACTGTAATAGATATCACTGGTATCATCTGAACAAGAAGAAGAATCATCTGATGACGTTATCTCTCCCATATCCTCCCTGATGGAGGAAGGAGCTTGTTCGCCGGGTTCCCCCTTATGAGTGTCCGTTGAAGTGGATTGTCTGTCATGGAAGTGATTGTTCAGCTGGTTTTGTAGTCCTTGGAGCTGTTCGTTTAGATCTGCCATTGTGTTTGGAAGCTGGACTCCTGAAATAAAGGAGTTTAGAGGAGAACAATTAATGTGCTTTATCAACTTTTCCTCGTTACAAAACAGCAATGATCTAAAATACAAATAATTATACTCACTATCAGAGTTTCCGAGACAACTTTCTCCACGGCAAATAAGGAAGGGAACTACCGTATACACGAACGCTATCATCATAGGAACACCTGAAATATGTCACGCGTAAAAATCAGTTCAAGATGAAAATCAGTTCAAGATGAAAATGCAAAGCGGTGGTGGCGACTTCTGTTTTATTGATTAAAAACAGATTGTGGAGTGGGGCACAGGTTTCAGTAAAAACACACTAACCGACAGATACGGAGACAGCGGCGATGACAGGAGAGCATATCGAGGCCAAAGCAACCCCGCAGCTCACTATTATAACCCGTTTACCAGCCGGAGCATGTCTCCTCTTCCACGCCAGATTTAACTGAGGATAATTATTTTATAGCGACAGTGTGGTCATACGATAATACGATAATGCATTTGATTGTCAATGTCGTTGGTTTGATCCAGTCTGAGCATTATTCATCATCATGTCACAATCTCTTAGAAAGTAGTAACACAATAATACATTAGCTAGCTCTAACAAAAAAGATAAATCCTCATTTCGTAATTTAATACGCCGCGCGCGCGGCTCCTTATTACAGTGAATGCATAAAAGATGTGTTTTTTAAACAAACGTCCATAATAAACTAGCAACAAGGCGCGAAGTAATCGGCGCCATAAGGGGTGAAACTTAATTTGACGTAGGGACATGACCTAATAATCATACCGAATTCATTAGGCTGATCAAATGAGTGTATTCTCAAAATACCCTCCTAAATATAGCTCTGATCTCACGAATATCAGCATAAATTATATCTTCATAAAATTATCGCCGGAAATTTGTATAGTTTATCTCGGATATGAGCGTAATAATGATAATGGTAATAATGATGAATAGTAATTCAATCCGGATGAATACACAGACAAAGAGTATGCAACAATCAAGATGAAAGACTGATTGATTTCGGCACGTGTATAAATTTTGTTTGAAATTTTCTCCTTTCTGAATCCTTCAGACTGAAAGAACAATTATTGTTTTAGACAAAATAAAAATACCGTACCCGTCTCCCGACATAAGCCGGAACTGCGATAAAGATAGCAGGAAGTGCTACAGCGCTGAGTAGACAAATTCCGAAAGGAGCGCCAACTAAAGTGCCCATCTGCCATAGCATCCGCTTCTTTCTTGACCAGGTCCTCTTTCCCCAAAACGTGCAACCGGTAGGACTGAAAGAACAATTACGTTAATTTATTAGAAATTACATATTTCACAATTACATACAGTTACAGTGTACAATTACAGTGGCAGTATACAAAAAGTGTACATGTTATTGTATTAATTGATATAATGTTATGGTGAACACGGTGACGTTAGTACTTATAAAGACAAAATAATTAAGTAAGTTTCTATTGTTTTCTCTGCTGTTTTTCCAACAATTGAGCAGTTGAAGTGGCCGCGTTGTGTTGTTACAACTCTTGGAACGTTATCAAAAATGTAACAATGACCGCATTACAGTTTAATTAACCCCGTTTCATGTCTGAAATTCTTGCTTTAACCCAGGAAAGAGCGCATATATTATGCAACGTTTAGCCTGGAATTATGCACCAGATATATTATATCCGCATAATAATGTGACACATTTAAGAAACGTGATTTGTCTCTTCTTTGTTTGTTGGGATGATGAACATTTCAACAGAAATACCACGCGCCATTAGGTGTCATGGTAATTCAACCCTTACAGTCTTGCCTCGCCTTACAATCTTAGTAGGCTGTAGACGCCATACAATCTTATGTTATCATATCATATTTATATTATATCATTGATTATATTATCATATCATATTTATATTATATCATCTTATATTATCAAATAATATTTATATTATATCATCTTATATCATAGGTTCACTGATCGACTTGTATAATTCTGTCAGAGTGTCTTGTAGAAACACAGGGCACAGATTGAGAAGGTGCAAAAACTCAAACAATAATATTAATATACAATACCAAAACAGAAAAGGAGTCAGAAATTCCTATGATTGTGTTATTATGAAAGTTATAAAATTATTGCTAGTGTGCGTTAATTAATAAATATATCTGCAGCTGCATATAATTTGATAATGATAACTTGATAATGTAAGTTATAACTATTCATATTCAGCAGGTACTGAACACTGGACAGGTATCTCGGCTCGATCAGGAGAAATTGCGTTCCTCACCCTACCCTTAATAATATGCATATTCCCTTAATAATATGCATATACCCTTAATAAATGCATATTAATAATATGCATATTCCTTAGTTTGGCAGAGAGTTAACAATTTAGCTACGATCTTAAACCAAGCCATAATATTATGTCGAGCACAGGCCAAATTATACACAAATGTCTGCTGCTGCTTCTAATTTTATCATAGCAGTGACAGTAGTACTAATGTCTGCTGCAGTATTTAATTACAGTAATTAGAGGCAATTAGAGGTAATAAGAGGCAAAAGTAAGATGTAAGTCTGTAAAATGGGCCTCATCCTCACTACAATTGTGGTAATTTATTTCTATTAGCGTACTGGGGTTATAATATTTAAACATAATATACTACCAGACTACCTACATAAGTATATTATATATAGCTTACAAAGCTTACAAATTAGCAGAGGCCACATGGTTTTAATTTACTTATATTGGCGTATAGAGCTTACATAGCTCAAATGGCTCTTACATAGCTTACATAGCCTACATAGCATAATATATAGTTAACAAAGCTAACATTTTAAAGCTTCACAGTCTTAAATGTAATCAGCATTACTTTGGTAATTAGCAACTACCACTAGCTACTATGTAACGCCAGGATTTCTTATTTGTAACAGGTTCTGGAAACATCTAATTGATGCGAATATTATATAAATATAATAGTACTATGTAAATACAGTGATATTAATGCGATCAAAAGTTTTTAAATATCATGATCTGATCGTAGTCGGAAGTAACCTACGAAATATCATGTATGATTAGTGTAAAATCGCAGATCTAAAGATAACAAAGTCCTTCCCCGGAATCTCTTAAGGATCTTACCCGGATATGACGTAATTATCAGGAGTTAACGACGTGTCAAATGTTTGGTCAGAAATATTACGAGCAGCTTGGTCCCAGGCCAGAATACGTCCAATAATCCTCCGACTGCAAACATTAACCCTTGCTGGGGCACTGTGCAACACCCCTACTTAGTCCTTACTGCGCAACACCATTGCAAACTATTTGATTCAGCTTGGCGGGGGTTCTTGAAACATGGTTTAAATGATACCAAAGGTTTCTATTAGCAGGAGCTTTCAAAATACATATGTATATCGTATATTTGATTCAGCTCTGTACACTACAATTACGAGTTAACTCTAAAGTTGAGTAACTATGTTATAGTGATATAATTGATGTACATCATAGAACACAATACTTATTTTTATTAATATGTTATATATACAAAATATGATGATCTACACTCGATACTACAATATTGTTGGCAGGCTGCATAGTAGTAATTTCTTTCTAATGAACGCAGCTTTAATATTATTTTACTTTTCTATTGTAATATAATACAAAATACAACCGAGTTACTTTGTTCAATATATTCTCAGAATGATAATAATAAAAGAATGATAAAGTAATAAAATATGACGTATAATTTTTTGAACAGGCTGAATTGATGACTGCTTCCTAATAACCTACCATCAATAACATGACTAGCACTTGTTCTCTTAATTTAGTACTGACGGTCAGCAACTGACCCACTGCAAGATAAAAATAGTAAGTGACATTGTAGAAAGTTCTGATGCAATTCCGGTGTACAAGCTAAGAAATACCAGACTATCTGTTAGTTCAGAGTCGTGTGCTACAGATAATTATATTAATGATATAGACAAGTCAAAGATTGAGGAAGTCCGGATATTTTAACCTGATCAAATGTCGACTGTGTTAAGATATTATCCGGCCTGTGTCCTTAGTGTATGACCGAGTGACAAATCGTAATAATTTGAGACAACTAGTCACTTTGATGGAGTTTTATTGAAGGGATCTTGTGCAGACTGGTGACATGATGTATGTGGATGGTAGGAAATATGAAATTACCGATATTTCGGTTCGTTTCGGTTTTCGGCTGCTTTTGACCGGTTTGGTTCTGGTTCGGCAGAAATTTTAACTTTCATCAATTCCAAGAAATAAAAATAGCGGTAAAATGCTATAATATGGAGAAAAAATCAGTGGACTGTTCTAGAATGCTCATACGATAAGTGAATACTGAATAGTGAGATCACTGAGCACCTTTTCTGATATTCATTGAAAATCCCATCAGTAAAATGCAGAAAGTATAGGGCAAATTAGTTCGATTCTGCAACCGCCGTTACTAAATGGCTCCTGTGGTCCGCGAGTGAGTGACTGTGGCACAGCCATTTTGACTGTGGCACTGCCACTTTGACTGTGGCACTGCCACTTTGTCAGGGGGAGTGACAGGATTATAGTTAATAGTTATATAGTGGTGTGATCTCACGTACAATCGATCTTAATAATCAAGTACTGCAGAATCTTAATATTATTATTATGGCATAATATCATCACGACGAGTTGTAATGTTGAGTACCTTACGAGACATATTTAAAAGGTACAAAAGTCGATGGTTTTCCGGGGGAAAAAAACATATTTTCGGACTACCAAAAATTTAGGTCACCATAATTTTTCGCCCAAATTATTTTTCACGTATTTTCTTTAATTATCAATATAGTAAGTTATCAATATGATTCATCTAACAAATGAACACTAGTATTACATCTGGGATTACACTGGAGAGAGGAACATCCCTGAACCAGAAGATCAAGAAGATCAAGAAGATCAAGAATATCAAGAAGATCAAGAAGATCAAGAAGATCAAGAAGTCAAGAAGATCAAGAAGATCAAGAAGATCAAGAAGATCAAGAAGATCAAGAAGATCAAGAAGAAATTGACTTGTCATTTTTCAAATTTCATATTTCATTTTATTGATTTTCTCAAATATTGGGTTTTATTTTTGTAAAATAAAGAAATGAAAAAAATCCCCAAATACCATGATTTAATTTGGGGTACGAAATGATTGGTTTTCGACAAAAATCCCATATTTTCGCTCCCATATTATCATATAGGTCAACGGAATTTCGTCGAGTATAAATGTGTCTCGTAAGGTATTAGCATTAACATGAGATAATACGGATCATACATTACAATCATACCTCTAACAATGGTTCTACTATTAAAACACGTACTCCACCACTGTTACTATTAGTATTAAGCAAGAGCAAGTTACGGTTTAATGATCATCCCCAATATAGGCGAGCCTCTACTTACAGCGCAGAGTTGAAATTTGTCAATAAATTATGTTTTGATAAAAATTAGATATCAAACTATATTTTTGCATCGTCCTAATACTTATAGCTACAACATCCCACACTCAGTTTCATATTAGTGAGAGTCTCGAGACCTAAATTATTCTTTTTAAGAATTAATGAGGGCAGTGGTTTTTAGTCATTAACTTCTCATTAACTAATCATTAAATCATTAACTTTCACCAATAACAGATACTTAGATGCTCATACAACAACAAGATACAAGGGCAGGTCTCTCCCGAACGTTGGGATGGCCTGAGGTGCTTATCTCCTTTTCAGTAACCCTAAGCCACTCTGTGCCGAGGTACTATACTAGCTGTAGGGGGGTTAATCCTACGAGCCAGAGAGTGTGTATCACCAGCCGAAGCTGTACTAAATCACAGCTTGGTAACTGGCCGACTTGCATCCGACCGGATTTAAACCCAGGTCTTCTGCTTGGGAGGCGATCGTGTTACCACTACACCACCCGGCCGATGCTCATACGATAAGTGAATTGTGAGATCACTGAACACCTTTTCTGATATTCATTGGAAATCCCAAAAGTATAATGCAGAAAGTATGGGGCAAATTGGTCCGCGAGTGAGTGACTGTGGCACTGCCATTTTGACTGTGGCCCAGCCATTTTGACTGTGGCACAGCCATTTTGACTGTGGCACAGCCACTTTTTCAGTCCGTCAGGGGGAGTGACAGGATTATGGTTAATAGTTATATAGTGGTGATCTCACGTACGCAAATCCATCAAGAACTGCAGAATTTGAATATTATTATGGCCTAATATCATCATGACGAGTTGTAATTTTAAGTATTAGGATTAACATGAGATAATACAGATTACAATCATACCTCTAACAATGGTTATACTATAAAAACACGTACTCCACCACTGTTACTATTAGTATTAAGCAAGAGCAAGTAACGGTTTAATGATCATCCCCAATATAGGCGAGCCTCTACTCGCACAATGTCGTCATGCAGTGGTGACCATTAATACGCTGTAATACAGCTGCAAATAGCGAAACTATTACCAAATATTCTGGATATTTACGGTAAAATTTACACCTGCATGCTGAAAAGCGCATTGATAACTGCACTGTTGTGATATATTCATTGTAGTTATTATGATTGAAGTGCGAGTAGGTGTTATGTAAGTAACATATTATTGTTGTTACACATATAATTCATATTAATATTATTAGCTTTACAACAACTGTGCGGGATTTAGCAGCACAATTAAACATTAGCAGGGTGTTTAATGTTTACAGTGCAGAGTTGAAATTTGTCAATAAATTATGTTTTGATAAAAATTAGATATGGAACTATATCTTGCATCGTCCTAATACTTATAGCTACAACATCCCACACTCAGTCATCCCACACTCATACTTTACAAGCATTGAATGAGAGCAATGGTTTTTAATCATTAACTTCTCATTAACTAATCATTAATCATTAACTTTCACCAATAACAGATACTTAAAGCGGTACAGTATTGATCAGCCTTCGATCTGCAAACTGATATATAACGATAATATAAACCAGTAGTACAGTAGATATAAGGGGTTGTCTCTTACGGCCACACCCGACACATTACATCACATTCAGCCGTATTTCCTGGCCTTCCCACTGGGAATTACAAATTATCACATCCATAATTTTATGTTAGGACTCGCTTAGGCCATAATTCATGGCCTACCTACTGGGAATTACATATTAACTGCAATCTTGTTTCGGGAAACTGTTGAGGTAACACAGCTTCGGTTATTACAAAAATAATGATAAACAGAGCAACCTAACTCTCTCTCTCCCTGATGTAGTTCTACTTCTACGACTCTATATTTGGTGTTCCTTTCTGTCGGATAATCTCAAGCTGTGTCGTAAAACTGGAGTTCATTACAAGAGTTCATTACAACAGTTCATTACTTGGTGGGCAATGTTCTCTCTCTCTCTCTCTCTCTCTCTCTCTCTCTCTCTCTCTCTCTCTCTCTCTCTCTCTCTCTCTCTCTCTCTCTCTCTCTCTCTCTCTCTCTCTCTCTCTCTCTCTCTCTCTCTCTCTCTCTCTCTCTCTCTCTCTCTCTCTCTCTCTCTCTCTCTCTCTCTCTCTCTCTCTCTCTCTCTCTCTCTCTCTCTCTCTCTCTCTCTCTCTCTCTCTCTCTCTCTCTCTCTCTCTCTCTCTCTCTCTCTCTCTCTCTCTCTCTCTCTCTCTCTCTCTCTCTCTCTCTCTCTCTCTCTCTCTCTCTCTCTCTCTCTCTCTCTCTCTCTCTCTCTCTCTCTCTCTCTCTCTCTCTCTCTCTCTCTCTCTCTCTCTCTCTCTCTCTCTCTCTCTCTCTCTCTCTCTCTCTCTCTCTCTCTCTCTCTCTCTCTCTCTCTCTCTCTCTCTCTCTCTCTCTCTCTCTCTCTCTCTCTCTCTCTCTCTCTCTCTCTCTCTCTCTCTCTCTCTCTCTCTCTCTCTCTCTCTCTCTCTCTCTCTCTCTCTCTCTCTCTCTCTCTCTCTCTCTCTCTCTCTCTCTCTCTCTCTCTCTCTCTCTCTCTCTCTCTCTCTCTCTCTCTCTCTCTCTCTCTCTCTCTCTCTCTCTCTCTCTCTCTCTCTCTCTCTCTCTCTCTCTCTCTCTCTCTCTCTCTCTCTCTCTCTCTCTCTCTCTCTCTCTCTCTCTCTCTCTCTCTCTCTCTCTCTCTCTCTCTCTCTCTCTCTCTCTCTCTCTCTCTCCGTTATAAAGTAGCGGGTCCTGTTAAACGACACACGGCTTGAGCTTCTACAATTTATTAGTGTGCCGCTATACAGTGTATAGTATATAATATAACGTAATTGTGAGCCACTACTTTCGTGAGTAAGTTACCATGACATTACATGTGATTCTAATAATAGCTTGGTAATGGTAGGAGTAGTAATACAGGGAGAGTACGGGGAGGATTTCCTTGGAAAGCAGTGTTATTGGGAATAAATCTTACTCTAATTTGATTGCTATAAATATTCCAGAGACAGTGTGATATTTACGTTAATGGTATCTCCGACATACCTGTCAAACATACCAAAAACAGGCTAGGCATAAAAATGTAAGGTATTGCAACATTCTGATAATTTCTTGAGAACTACAAAAAATGTCGGCTTCTTTAGCTCTGGGCATATCAGTATCACCACGTACCAGCATATTTCCACATATAATTGCAGTCACGTACCCGCTCCGTCTACTTATCAAAATCATAGAAAAGATTTCCTCGAAAAGCCGGACCAGCTGAGTAGAGAATGTAGCTTCTCCAGTGGTCGACTTCTCAGCTCCCGACCAGAGAGAAAGGAATGTTCATTCCTTAATCCTCCCTGTTGGTCAGTTCAAGAGGGAATGATGATGATGAAAATCTTAAAATAACTGGCTACAATGAGCATTTTATCAACAAGAGGGGATCATGAACCAGGAAGCAGCTAAAGTTCTAGAATGAATTTTGAGAAACCTGACGGCAGTGGCACTACCGGTAACAATATGCTCCTTCAGAAATACTTGTGTTCTGGGAATATTCATCCGAAGATTTACGTATCGGAAAATGTGCAAGATTCCCGCTTTGACCCCGCTCTGAGAATGTCGGCCGGAAGCAGGAGGACAATTACAATCCTAACTTGGCTCCACGCCAGTCATTTAACCCTTTATTTTCCCTGAGGTAAAGCTGTAAAGCACAACCCAGTTTTTGAAATTACAAATTTTTCGAAATCTTAGGATACAGGTTTCTTAAATTGCCACGTTCTTCAGCCCAAATCGTGTGTCTGAATTTTTAGTTCATGTTAATCAATTTTCAATTCGTGAAAACCGGGAAGAATCAGGTGTTAATCATCATATAAAAATAATACTCCTGATGAGTCATATCAGGGATATTCAAAAAATACATTCTTGCACCTTCATTATCGTTAGTTTAATTTCTGCTAAACTTTAATACGATTACTGCTATGAAATCTATAAGAGTTTTCCAAAATATTTTCATTGGAATAGCTGATGGAAAACAAATGCGTCAGATACAATTTCCTACTGGTAACAACTTCACTCAAGAATAATTTCCTTAAATTGAGTTTCCAAATCAATGAGATGATTTTATAGTTAATTAATTTAGCGTTTTTATTGTAAGCTTTCTAATTTTTTGCAAAGTCTTAAAATACTATTTTTGGGGAATGAAAATCGAAGGCTATGTTTCTTATAAAAACAACTGGTTATGGAACTATCCAGTTGAAGATTCACAACGCAAATTATAAGGCCCCACTCGGACCCTGCGAGGAGAATGCTCAGAATAATTCAATTCTGGCCGGAAGCAGGAAATAGGGAATTCGTAAAAATTCTAACTTGGCTAGAAGCCAATGATTTTATCCGACATTTTTACCTGAGGTAATATGCCGCTTAATGACTATGAGTCATTGAGTTTACACTTATGCTATAATAAAAACCTCGCGACTCAGCAATGCTTGCACAACGTTGCCAAGGTCACAAATTTGTGATAATAAACGCTGTACACTTACGATCTGTAAAATCACGAACAGGCAATAAAGGAATGTGGCGCCAATTACATCACTTAAATACATTCTGATTATTTAATTATCAAAACGCGCATCTTCATTAAAACTCGCTCAAATTAGAATGCTTATATTTACGCAATGATTTATTTGAGGAGAATACTGGATGAATTGTTGCTATGTGCCTTTCTTAATTCTTAAAATGCTATTCTTTAAAACGGCGAAGAGCTGCGAGCTGCAATACTGCACTATAAACCAATATTTTAAAAACAAGGTTAAAAAACAAGGTTAACAAGCTTGATAAATCAAGCTTCTTTGTCTTTAGTATTAAATGTTTTGCGTTTTCTTCTGAACAATATTATAAGGGATGAAAGGGTGGTCCCAATGGGCTGGAGCTAATTGAATCTTCAATGATATTATGAGGCCAGGGAGTGCTATTCCTGACATACCTGACATATTTTCACTTTGTGTTTTTTGCAGCCCTAAAGTATCCTGTCTAATAAATCACGAAAACATGTGATCAAACTTGAGCCTAGTTCCAAATTTGAACTCTGTGAATAACAAATTCACAAATAATAAAAACCGTTCCTATTAATAACATGCACATATGACATAACACATTAATTAGAAAAAAAAGGTCATCACCTGAGATAGTGGATGTCCGTGACTTCTCGTAAACACAGCCAACAAAACTCTATACCACACACGGCGCAGGTCATATGATTACAGGAGCCATCGTCCATTTTGGTCACGTGAGCCATGCAACGTGGACACTTCTTTACAACCTGCAAATAGTGCAAGAATTAGATTATTTTTTTGGGTTGATTAATCAATAAACTATATTATTTTTGGTGGTAATTCATGATCTTCCTGGTCCAATGAGCTACCTGCAGTGTCTGTCCTACTTTGAAGAAGTCAGACTCCAGCTCACTAACACTTGGTGGTTTCACACAAGCCAATTCATCAGAGAGCTGCGGTGCTCATTACATGATATAGTGCAACAAGCTGCGTACAAATGGAAGCACGTTAACATTATATATTATACGGGGCCTGAAATTTGCTGGAGATGGTTGAGGCTACAGCTTTATTCTCGAGGTCTTGGTAATTTATCACATACAAAATATACAGCACATTTTATCTTAGCGCTCTCTTCAGGTCTGGGACGTGTGATCTGTACAGTTTACTAGTTTACAGTGCCAAAAAACTCGGCCAAAAACTTTTAACTTTTAAATCTTTTTTTTCTTGTCACAATGTGACCCTTGCGGCACACCCATGGGGCTCCTGAGTGTTTTAACAACTGAATAGTGAATATGGATCTTTTATTAACCACCTGTACTGTTAAACATTGAAAATGGTTCTCTTAAAGAAATATACTCAGGAAAAAGGCAAGTAACACCAGTACTCCCCTGGTATTACCACACCAGAAACTTCTAAATTCTAATAGGGTGTTAAACCCTACAATTCCCCGCATAGAACCCCTGAAGTGCGGGGCGTCTGTTTCCGTTTTGGAAACATAACCCAAGTATTTGGAGCTCATTGTTTGAGATAACGACACCCCCGGTTGTGTTGTCCCGAGTATTGCTCAATTATCACCTCCCCCGGATTAGCTCACTGCTGTCCGGGGTATCTCAACTTGCCAGGGTTCGTATTGACCGGTATAATACTCATTACTCAGCATAACATCAACCCTATTTATAGCAACCAGTAGAGCAGGAGAGTGGGGATCAGTGTAATTGTCCTGGACACTGGACAGTGACCAGAGACGGAAGCTCTTCAACCACCCTGTCGGGACCTGGTATCTCAGTTCACAGAGTCAGACACGTCGTTAGAATACCAGGGAATACCAGATACGTGCTTAGAATACCAGATACCTGCTCATTGCTCAACCAAATACTTGACAGCTTTGGCACTTCCTTCCCTTTCAGTTCTCTTTAGAATAGCTTACAGGGCGACAGTTAGTCGTCTACCATGGCAAATTAACCTCCATCTCCAGTGCATTAATTGCTTAGGTTATAACAAATCCTGTAACTAGTTCAATGCTGTATTAACAATAATATTTTATCAAAACCTCGATCATAGCTCGCAAGGATCAGTTTACGATCGTAGTTCTTTACAAATATTTATTATTTCATTGATTTAGCTCAAAACGTAACCTGTTGTCCAAATATAGGCACATTACTTCAGATATCAATAAACTTGTAATTATGAAGGAAGAAGTCTAGTCATTGCTAAAGACCCTTTTAGTTTTATTTAAAATAAACTGTGTTCACTGCACTGTTCTGCAATATTACTAGTTATTAAATAAATAACTGGTACAGTTTCTACTCCACTTACTCGAACACATAGCTCAGGAAGGACTGTCAAGGCTGGGAGGCCAGGGATGATTATCTCTCTAAATCGATAGATAAGGATACGTGAGGCTAAACTGTGTATATTTAATATGTATGGTTTTATATAAATCACGTCATTGTATCTACTACACCTGGATAATGGATATTACTCCCTCCATAGGTGTGGAGGGAGTGGCAAGGTTAAATTCCACCCCAACTGTGGCTTATCTAGTCTCTCTAAGTCTATAGATAAGGAAATTTGCAGGTCAACTTTTAACAGTGACACTACATAGCTACACTGTGTTAAATGACGTGTGGTATTACTAAATTATAGATAAAAGGCCTTTGTTCAATTGCAGTAGAACAGCTAGGGTTCATATGACCTGGGAAACCTAGCGACGCTCCAGTGACCCCATAATAGACATCTAAAATTCCATTAAACCTTTAATAACCCATCAGTGACTCCATAATAGTGACCATTTAGTGATCATATAGCAACCCATCAGTGACTCTTCAATGCGAATGATCTACTGGCGACCGGCCAAAGAGATCTTGAACAAGAATTTTTCGCGACTTTTCCGATAGAATTATCAATCACAATCCAAGAAAAAATTTCTCAAAACTTTCAAGTTATGTGGACCTCGTACCAGGAATCTGTAATCTGTAATACCGTGTTCTGGGCACTACGGACACGGTGCCGGAGAACAGTAAATCTTGATATCTTTAAGTTTAATAATTTTATATCGGGTAAAATTATCAATCAGATTAACGGATAGTCTTGTAACAACACGGGAGCTTGGCGATTAAGTTTAATCATATTATTATATAATTATAATATTATGAATAACTCCGTCAATATCATATTTACATCTCATGAAGTTAAAATGGGGAGCAGAAGTTTTAATTATAGTTCACCTCAGTTGTGCCAGTGTCGTTGCTAGCCAGGAATATGGGGTGAGGGTTCATCTGCTTTCTTGCATCATCGCACGTCTGATTAGGATGCCACAATCCCTGAAATGAAACAAATCTATCAGGAAAATTAATTGATTAATTAATAAAAATAGAAGTTATCAGGATAAGAGCCTTTTCCACTACAAAATAAGAGCCATTACAAATTTTTTCCCAAAATCGTTACAACAATGCGACTAATAAATAATGTTCCGATTCGGATATGATATTACATAAAAAAGAAGTATTAAATTTGTTGGCTTTTTTTTGTTATGTCATCTTTCAAGATCAAATTCGTCTCAGTTTTAGATTGATTGTTCAGACGATAGCCAATATTGCGCTCTTTTTATTGTCTTTTGTCAAATGTTACTTATAACGTTATAATGAGATTAAAGAATGTACAATGTTAATACATTACGTAGCAACTGTTCAACAATTTAAATATACAGAACTTTTTGAGAGGGTATTGGGCTAGCTTTAGCTGTAACTCATTCTCATCAACACCACACTGTCACAGCAGAAATAATATTATCCAGAAACATATTTCTGAGAAATATTTCTTTGCAATTTAGGTTTATCAGGTATTTATAAAACGATATCAGGTATTAATAACACGATATCAGGTATTTATAACACGATATCAAGTATTTATAACACGATATCAGGTATTTATAACACGATATCAAGTATTTATAACACGATATCAGGTATTTATAACACGATATCAAGTATTTATAACACGATATCAAGTATTTATAACACGATATTGGTCAGACTTCTAACGGGTTGAAAGAAGATGAAATGGAACAATGTCACTTGCAATGATTATTGTAAAATACCCTCCTATCATCAAGTCTCTAGTTTACTGATTAGCTATTAAACTATTAAACTATTGAACTATTTATACAACTACACATGATTTTACTTATTTATAGAAGTACACTTCAACTTAAAAATTTCGTCTAATTTTAGTGATAAATTATAGATGAGTGAAGACATTTCACATTGGTGGTTTATAATATATAAATTATAACATAACTTTCAATAATACTGCACAACTGTTTTAACTCCGAAATAACGGGTTACATTATCTCTGAGGCTGCATGACCTCATCATTAACATACCCTACATCAGTAGTTCTATTAGTCCTATTATGGAGTATAGTATCATCGTCCATAGTAGCTGATAGCAGTATTTATAGAACATTATGGCAGCCGATTTATAGATACACCGCGTAATACTATTGTCTCCTATAATAATACTCTTATAGTCTTATTGCAAATTTGGAGCCCACGCACAATAATTTTACTCAGAAAAAAGTAATGGTACGATATAAACTATAGCTTACACAATACACACCCCGTACCTTCTATTCGGAGAAGGTCTCTGCCTTTTTTTGTGCGTGATCTGGTGTAGTTTATAGGTACCGAGGTTGGTAATGAGCAGGTAATACGTTTAGTGATGTAATACATCACTCTATGTAGATGGGAAGAGTGATTATTGTGGAATTTTTGTGCAGTTTTTAATAAGACATTGCCTCGGAATGAGCCAGAAGGATTCTGCAGGATAAACTGGAATATTCCAAACTGCACTAAAAACAGGTCACTCATAAACTTGTCTCCCAATAAATTTTAAATTACTAACTGATGGCATTAACTAACTTATAATTGTATCATAGGACTGAAGTGAGCGGTATTTAAGGTATTTCATGTCTAAATTTGGTGAAATGACTAGATTAATGAGTAAGACTTAAAATGTCGCAGAATAGAAGGTAGTCTGATTGTTGATAGCAATCCCCCCCCCCGCCCCCCGGCCACCTTAATATCACAAATAGATGGAACAGGACGCGACTATGCAATGGTCGGTAGGTAATGCTTAGGTAACTAGGAAACTTAATGGATAATCTACTGCATGATGTAATAGATCACTTGGTGGACAGAGTGAATCTATAGTAATTGTGGAACAGTCGAAACGTGATGTGCTCTCCAGTACGTAATCCGGTCTACAGTCCTAACCATAGTCGGTAGGTAACGCGGTAGGTAACGCGGTAGGTAACGCGGTAGGTAATTCGTGGGTAATAAACACAGCAGTCCCTGTGTTATTGTGTAGTTGGGGGATTTTCTCCAGCAGGGGAATTTGCCAATGAACGATCTCGAGAAATACTGTTTTTGATATTGATTGTATGTATCTTCAATAAGTGGGACCCTCGTCCCTCAGTGAAAAGTAGATGAAGTAGATGAAGTAGATGAAGTAGATGAAGTAGATGAAGGAGATGTAAAGAAGGTAGATGTTCGCTGTAAAGTAATATTATCAGAATTGGATACATATCATAACGTCAGGAACATAACTTGTCTTGTTGTGAAATGGATTGCAAAATTTCAAACTGTAAGGTTTACATTTATTTTACGTTTTCTTCCTCTTTTTAAAATTCAAAGTGGTCGAAATCGTCACACAAACTTCTTAGAGGAGAATTGCATGAAAATTAATCATCTTGGATTGGAAGCAACCATGGATACTTCGAAAGAACGATATCAATATATCAATAGTTTCCGATCGTCTAGCTTTTATCGAGTCGGAAAAGTACCAAAAAAATGTTGTTTTGTTCAACATGATATTGGCCGATAAATAAAATCGAATCTGAGGGCAACGCCCCATGGCCTATTGAATATGATCTCCCCACCCACATGAACGTGGCTAAAAACGTGACTTGGAAAAAACAGGAAGAAAATGTAACATTATAGCAGCCAAGACTAAAGATCATGCACGAATTTTTTTGCATACATTAACATATCCTTGCAATTGTGGAGGGTTCGTACCCGGATATGAGAGAATTATAATTGACAAAAGGAATGTCCGTCTGAAATTTACTCCAAAAATATTGATTTTTGCAAAGCAACTTTTCTCCACGTCTACACAACATTTTCTGAATTCACCATCAGATCGCTGTTTAAAACTTGTGTGAAGCTTAACTTTGGTCAGCTTGATCGCCGCACCATAACACATAACACTGCTTAGTCGTATGTAAACGTAATTCTAGCTCGCCACATTTCTTTTAAAAATATGAATTATTGTTTAATGGTTACTACCACCAATTATATAAATCCACAATTCTTGCCAGAAAGTTGTTATGTTTACTATGAGTATGATCTCGGTGCATGTAACAGTGCTGATTATGCAGTCCAATCATCCAATGTCCATTGAAAATAACACTACACGAATCCACCAGATTAATCCATTGAACATTAATTTTGTCTTTTCCATTTTGAGCAGAAGCTTCCTACCAAGAATAATAACCTGTAGAAATCTTGTAAATCGTGTTAATCTAGTCGTCGAACACACACTCCAGTTCAATGTAGCACAAATGAGGCGTGTAATAAGGGTCCTCTGGAGTAGTAGTCTCAGTGAGGCTGCCGCGCCGACAGAGACCACCTGAGCTCCCAGAGGATTTATTGAGTTATTGGGCGGAAACTTTTCGACGGAATCCTGCCATATCCCATATCATACGCCCCATATCCGGCCCTATATACGCCCAAGGGTGGTGCCTTTCCGCAGAAGCAATGACTAGCGAGCTAAATTCTATACTATTACCGCTAAGCTTGTGGTATCCAATACGCGTGCCTACTTAGGGCTGAGAGCTGCTACTGTCAAGGACACCTGTCCATTTCATGGGGCCCTTTATTAGTTGCCCCTTGCATGGGTCAAGCTGGGTATAAGAGATGTCACCCAGTTTTGAACAAATTGACACCAAGTGCAATGGATATAATATGCTCATAAAGCTAATATTTATCTTAGCAATAATATTCCTCCATCCTGTTCAGTACTTCCTCAGAATGCTTAAATTTGTAAGATATCCTTTTTTGGTCAATCTTTCAAATCGATTAAAGATCAAATCAGTTAAATACAAGTTAAATCTTTGCTTTCATCAAAGGGGAAATATTAGGGATATTAATGGTGAAATATTTGTCCTCTGTATCATTTTATGTAGGGTATTTGAGCCTGAACCATTTCGATTATAATCATAAAACTGATCACTGATGTCAAGACTCAAGCCAATCATAATCATAATAATAAAATCATAATAATATGGCATAACATAATGATATTTGGGGGACATGGCAAAACGTTGGTTCAATTTCAACCGCAAAGTGCGCAACGCCAATGGATATTGGATATGCTTCTAGATAATTTCATATCATACACAACTTGTCAAAAAACATATGGTTTATACATACGTTTTGACAAAATGTGAGTAACAGAAAACTATCGGTTTTTCTTGGGACACATTTACATCTTTGTAACTTACAAATCGAGAATTTCCGATCTATGATCGCCTTTATAAATACGAAATGGACGCATCCCTCAGTAAATTGTACATATTATCTGATCGTATTTAAATTTTACATATTATTTTTAAACCCCAACACGCCTTGTTCCTCTAATAAAATGTATGTAACACATTAGCCATAATGTGTACAACATCCGACATGTACCTACTACTTAAATAATACCATAGGAAACACCATTACAGCAATTATACTAGTGCCGCTCTATTTTGAGGTATATTCTGTAATGTATTCTGTAATGTATTCTGTAATGTATGTAATGTATTCTGTAATGTATTCTGTAATTTATGTATTCTGTAATGTATTCTGTAATGCTTTTATTAGAGCGGCTGTGCGAGAGATAATAAAGTAGTCGTGTTTGTGTTTGTAAACACGACTAATACCTTTCTAATTCCTTAATTTTGAAGATCGCAGAAATCAATAATTTCATTCCGGAAATAACATTTGTAGATTTGACTTTCCTGTGAAATGGCAGCGCAAGTTGGTCCACGATCTGCCGCAAATCCTCATAATGTCATGGAAACACAACCCAACAGTAAATCTGTTGGGATGTAACATGACAGAGAGAGTTAATGACTGTAATGGTTAACGGCACTGTAATAATACACTATATTATATATAACGTGTTATCATTAATGTAGCACCGGACTACTATTACAAACAGGACATTTATATTTACACATCAGTGTATGTGTAAGTACTGTGTTCTATTACAGCATTACACTGTCACAGTTTTAACTTTTTAAAGAGTGTGTGCAGACAATTAACACCCTGTCTGAGCACTTGTATGAAACTTACATCTGGACTTTTTATAAGTTACATCTGGACTTTTAATAAGTTACATCTGGACTTTTTATAAGTTACATCTGGACTTTTTATAAGTTACATCTGGACTTTTTATTATAAGTTACATCTGGACTTTTTATAAGTTACATCTGGACTTTTTATAAGTTACGTCTGGACTTTTTATAAGTTACATCTGGACTTTTTATTATAAGTTACATCTGCACTTTTTATAAGTTACATCTGGACTTTTTATAAGTTACGTCTGGACTTTTTATAAGTTACATCTGGACTTTTTATTATAAGTTACATCTGCACTTTTTATAAGTTACATCTGGACTTTTTATAAGTTACGTCTGGACTTTTTATAAGTTACATCTGGACTTTTTATGACTTTCATCTTGAAATGTACAGGCCGCACAAATAAAAGGCTATTAAATTACGTTTACTTGGCTACTTATACGTTTAAACACGTATATATATAAATTACATAAGTCAAACCTGGCCAGGCTAATAAAACGTGATAACCAAGTCATCTAGACTCATGGAGTTAAAAGTTGACAAAACATTGTGATAATGTAGTTAAAACTCTACCATGAGAAAACACAGTGAGTTGTTAATACTGACCATGATTTTAACACGTGCTATTTTGAGGTCACAACAACAACACATCATAACCACCTGACAACGACAACGGAGAGTCAGTTTGTACTGAAACCACAAACTCTCATGTCTTGTAGGTTTAGTGTTAAAACAATACGCATTATAGCATAGATTGAGGAAGTCAGCTTATTAAATTACATTTTTACATTACTTTTTTATATACCTTTTGGAGGGAAGATATAGGTTTGACGTTAGAACAATATGCATTACATTATGGGTTGAGCTTATTAAATTGCAAGAAAGTCAGGTACTAAGACTCAAGACTGTTATGATTATACAATTATACTGCACAATTAAATTATTACATAACTTTTCTAACGTAACTTTACAGAGAAGATGTAGGTTCTAAAACAACATGCACATCGCACAATAGCATGGATTGAGCTTGCAAGAAAGAGTGTGCCTTGTAAATTATGATGGATAATTAAATCATCAAATATAACTTTTACAGTGCAGATGGCTTTAGCTTTGTGACCATGGCAAGCATTATATTGTATTAGCAACTTGGTCATGATCCAGTTCAAAGAACAATCATAAAGAATAATAAATTGAGAAGATATTGACATTAATCCGCCAGACAATATCATGGATTACCTAACACATCAACGTACATTATTAGCTAAATAAAAAACATCACATTACACTTACCATCACTTACATCAATTTGGTTTGGACACATAGTAAGACAGCACAAATATAGGTGAATTCTTCGTAGATTTACATCACTAGTCTCAAATTATTTGTTATATAGTAGTGTTGAAAGTATTAAAACCATCACTTACATTATACATAGTCTAATGTAAAAGTAAAACTCAGCTCTAACCACTCCTGCCATTCCACAGAAAATTCTACAGAATCACAAAAGATCTCGGACTGCGACATTTCAACATATGAAACATTTTTAATTATAAAAACAGCCAAACGCAGATATAGTGAAAGAGAGACAGAGCCGTTATATTACTTTTAAATACCACTATTAGACTACTTAGTACTTATATGTAAGTTTTTGGTTTTGGTTTTATAGTACTTTCATACACTATTTCATCTACTTTGTTCTCAGAAACAAACTCCATTACCCTCGAGTTCTCGGACCTGAGTAGCTACGACACCGAACATAAAACATCCGTTTGATCACGTAATTTCTGATTGAAGACTGCTCATCGTGCAGAATACATACGTTTAGATCATGCCTTGAATTAGCTCATTCAACAATTGATACTTACAAACTTTTAAGCCACACCTTTCCAATTCACTTATGATTATTATATGATAAAATAATCTGTATTTTAAAACATGACTGCTGGCCATTTGGCTAAGTTCCAATTAAGATCTTTTACCAAAACTGGGCTTGGATTGGTCTAATATTTCGGTACCAGTTGTGAAATCATAATGGGCCTTATCAGAAGTTTTTCGGTGCAGTCCACTCAGGTGATTAAGGAGACTTCTTCGACTAGTACAAGTAAGTAAGTAATCAGAAATCAGCTGGATAATGTTTTTGTGGTTACCCACTCTAGCCGGGCTGTGCCAATCTCAGAGAAGAGGAGAAGTGAATATGATGTCATTGTGAAGGTATTGTGGGCTATCAACCCTACAGGTGATCCCAACTTTAGCTACTCACCCTTAACTTTTAATTAATACGTACTTTGTATTTGTAATTTGTAATTTGTAATTTGTAATTTGTAATTTGTAATTTGTAATTTGTAATTTGTAATTTGTGTAGATGTAAATTGTAAGAGGTGGTTGTGAGCAGTCTGCAGTGAGGGTAAAATTATATATTATAATGTGGAGATAAACCTTAAATATTATATTATATATATATATACGGCTTACACAGTGACCATTTTAAGTAATCTGTAGTTACTTATTACTTATATTAGGGCTATTAGAGATAGCGTGAAATTGGTTGAGTGTTTGAACCATTTGGCGGTTCCAATGTGCACCTTCTCTGTATTTAATCAGTGGTAGAAACATTAAACCACTCACCTTGCGGTGACAGAAACACAGGAATTCACGTCCATTTCATTTGTTATAACAAATTCTTAAAATCGAGTGAAATTACATCCGCTTTCATTTTAGAACTCTGAGTGAACACGCTAATAAGTCTCCTTTGGGTATGGGAACTTCCACTTCACTTCCCCCATAGATATATGTAGAATATTCAAACTTCAGGCATGGGTTCTAAATTTACTGTATGAAACAAGAAAATTGAGTTACAACGAAAATCATCTAACGTATCGGATCAGTCTCATTATTACATGATGAAAATGCATATATTTCTGATTCCTTCAAGCGAACAGATTGGAACGTATTGGGATCCTGATCGAAAATAACATAGATTTACTGCCGGATCCAAGTTTTTAAGTTATTCGCCACATGGAATGTTAAAGTTGGAATAGTTAAAATGACTTTCAGCTATAAGCCATTTCACAAGGAACACGCCCTGATATTCAAACTTTCAAAGAGTCCTACCGGCCTCCGTGGTCACACTTTTACAAATTATGATTCCGTAATTGATTATTCAAAGTTATGATGGCTGATATATTATTACTGCCGCAAATATTCGGACTATGACTGTGAATACTAAATATTATTGTTGTACAAGTTTATACAGCAGAATATTGTGGTACATCTTACAACTTACTATGATACTATGATATTGTTTACTGCAGTACACAAGCCCCTCCCCCCCCCCCCCCCCGGCTCCCCCCTCCCCCTTCTACCCTCCTCCCTGATCCTCTCAACCTCTAAACTCCTCTAAACTGACCTTGCAGTGATAGCAGAACTCAGTGTTGCACTTTCTGCACTGAAGAAGAGGACAAGCTGCACACCCGGTGGCGATGACAGCGTAACCACAGTCCGGGGTCGGGCACCACCTACAGTCAGGCTCGTTAGACAGCACTTTCCGTACCATGAACTCTGAAATGAGGAATAGGATGAGAATTGAGAAGGCTATATAACATAAGGCTGGGATAGTTGAAATAAGATTGGTGATTGTATCTGTTAAATTTAGAAACCTAGGTAAAAAATTAATAGTAATGAACATTGTCAGAGCGAATACGATGTGCCAGGCGATTCATGAACTACAAAGTTTCCATAACGGGGGTGATGCAACGTCAATTAATGTCAATTAATGTCAATTAATGTCAATTAATGTCAATTAATGTCAATTAATGTCAATGTCAGTTTTGCAAAATTTTGGAATACTGACATTAATTGACACGATATTTTTCGACCAGAGATTATGTAGTTCTACCATATTTTTAGCACTTTAGAACGTTTATATCATCAATTTATTCACTACTATCACATATGGAAATGTGAAATGTGAAAAAATTCAGATCATTAAACAATAAAACTAAAATAATACGGTTTTCCGAAATTTAATTTTCTTAAATGGGCGTGGCCATCCAAGGGCGTGGTTCTCAACATCATCAGAACTTAAAACCCACATTAAACGAAATGCCTTCATGACATTTATATTTGAATAACGAATCTTAAACAGCTAACATAACTCCTTCATACTAATAAAGCCGATTCTAGATATTTTACCTGTATAAGAAACCAATAAAATATGGGCGTGGCCGGTGGGGACCGAAGATGGAAAAGTTGGAAGCTGAAATTTTTTTTGGTGGTCTTTGAACCTAAGGATCAACAGATAAGAACATACTCATAATTATTCAAGGACATTTTGTTTTTTTGAACCGGTCTAACTTACATAGACGTGAATATCTTGAATATTTATCGAATAATGATAATCTCAAATTTCAAGACAAGTTAATGTCAATTAATGTCAATTAATGTCAATTAATGTCAATGTCAGTTTGGGGTTTTTATGGAATACTGACATTAATTGACGTTGCATCACCCCCTCCATAACTACCATCATGTTATTGGATTTATGTATTTTCTAGGTGTAAAGTTCTACCTACATTTCGACACAAATTTTTATACGAAATATTTCTGCAGAAAAATTTTCTACTTACATGTTTGTACAATGTACTTACAAATGTATGGTTGTATTGTGAAGTTCAATAGGTACGACTGTGATATATTATTACGTGCATTATCTAATGTCGAAGGAGACTGTAACTGTGTGTAGGCGTTGTGTGTGAATTTCTATAAAACGCTTCAAAATGTGTGGAAAAATAGTGGACTGCTCACGGAATATTTCAAGAAACATTTAAAATCTTTAGAAAAATAACTTTTTTTCATTAAAGGTCGAAAAAACTCTCTGTAAATTGTAATAATATATAGTTGGTCAAAGCAAGAAGTTGTATCAATGCAGTAGCAGCAGTAAACTCATAGAATATAATATGTCATATCTGCAGAATTCAGACTTTTCTAAAGAACTTAAATGAAGCTTAACCGCCTCCCCACGTCGTGTAAATCCATTCTCCTTAAAGGTCAAAAAAACTCTCTGTAAATTGTAATAAGTTGGTCAAAGCAAGAATTTTGATCAATGCAGTAGCAGCGGTATACTCATAGAATATAATGTGTCATATCTGCAGAATTCAGACTTTTCTAAAGAACTTAAATGAAACTTAACCGCCTCTCCACGTCGTGTAAATCTATTCCCAAATATGCTGCTTTATCGCGAAAAAATTTGGGATGACTCTTTACCATCTGATTACCGAGTAAATTCATTTACCGTATTAAGAGCTTGAACTTTAATACCTTTATAGAACCTACGTCAATCAATAAAATATATCATTTATTTAAATGGTCTGCTTACGAATTCATAGAAGATACGCTTAAAAATGAGCCATATCGTGCGCGTGAGTTGGTATGCAAAAACATTGAGAAATATCGCTTTTCAACTCTTTGAAATTCATGGACAAACTTCAGAAATTAAAGAATACTGATTACTGAAGTTGAGAGGCGCGGCGTAGAATATATTCGAGAATCCTGTTCTCATTGCTGTACAGAACTGCCGTGGTTTAAATTATTAATTAAGTCATTGATTATTATAACATCCGCGAGATAAATGAATTTTCTGCAGAATCGAGATGTTTAGTTCTAAGATTAAATTAATTCACTGATTATTATAAAATCCTCGAAATTAATTAATTTTCCGTAGAGCCGAGACGTTTCTTGAGTTATAAAATTATCTGCTAATATATTCCAGAAAGGCCCGCATCACTACACAGCGAATATTCGTTTCGTAAATCCCAACACAATCCCAAAAAGCTCAAAACCTGTCTTATTGTAAGAAAGTCATCGCTGAATATCCAGTGAAACTTAACCATCATGGATCCGGAAATTGAGCGGCAAGTTAGGTTCAATAAACTTTGAATTTTCTCTAAATGTTTTAGATACAATTTCGTTTTATTCCTGAACTTTTGTCTCGTTCCTGCGCTTCAACTAAAGACTTAAAAACTACCGGAGTTTATTTAGTCTCTTTGCTGTCCAGACAACTCTTTTTAAAAGTCTGGCTAAGCTCCAGGATCATATGAATATGTAATGACGTTATGTGTTTCACAACATATGTACGTCAGTACGTGTTAAACAAGACCCACACCTCCCATTTACAAGACGTCTCTAAATGTCGACACAGTAATGTTTGTCATACAGTCAACTACTACTACTAGACAACAAAATAATCATTTCCAAATCAAAATAATACGTTCATTTAACCTAATTATTATACATTTGATGTACACTGCGAGGACTTAGAATGGCCATGTATGTTATTTACATGTAACGTATACATGTTATGCTATGTATGTTATGTATAGTGTATACATGGTATGTATGTTATGTATACATGTTATGTATGTATGGAAAACCTACTTTTAAAGTACTCTTTTTAATTACTGATTTCTGACAGCACATGCCACATAGTTATTAAACAAATCGGAGTCCAATCATGACATTTTCCTCTGATATTAACTGTAACATTATTAACAAGGGTGTTAGGTTACAGCTAACAAGTTGGACAGTACCTATAACCCTGGTATAACCTAACATTAATCCGCACAATTAGGTCTTGCTAACCACGCTAACCACTTTAACTAGACATACATTTTTACCTGTATAAGAAACCAATAAAATATGGGCGTGGCCGGTGGGGACCGAAGATGGAAAAGTTGGAAGCTGAAATTTTTTTTGGTGGTCTTTGAACCTAAGGATCAACAGATAAGAACATACTCATAATTATTCAAGGACATTTTGTTTTTTTGAACCGGTCTAACTTACATAGACGTGAATATCTTGAATATTTATCGAATAATGATAATCTCAAATTTCAAGACAAGTTAATGTCAATTAATGTCAATTAATGTCAATTAATGTCAATGTCAGTTTGGGGTTTTTATGGAATACTGACATTAATTGACGTTGCATCACCCCCTCCATAACTACCATCATGTTATTGGATTTATGTATTTTCTAGGTGTAAAGTTCTACCTACATTTCGACACAAATTTTTATACGAAATATTTCTGCAGAAAAATTTTCTACTTACATGTTTGTACAATGTACTTACAAATGTATGGTTGTATTGTGAAGTTCAATAGGTACGACTGTGATATATTATTACGTGCATTATCTAATGTCGAAGGAGACTGTAACTGTGTGTAGGCGTTGTGTGTGAATTTCTATAAAACGCTTCAAAATGTGTGGAAAAATAGTGGACTGCTCACGGAATATTTCAAGAAACATTTAAAATCTTTAGAAAAATAACTTTTTTTCATTAAAGGTCGAAAAAACTCTCTGTAAATTGTAATAATATATAGTTGGTCAAAGCAAGAAGTTGTATCAATGCAGTAGCAGCAGTAAACTCATAGAATATAATATGTCATATCTGCAGAATTCAGACTTTTCTAAAGAACTTAAATGAAGCTTAACCGCCTCCCCACGTCGTGTAAATCCATTCTCCTTAAAGGTCAAAAAAACTCTCTGTAAATTGTAATAAGTTGGTCAAAGCAAGAATTTTGATCAATGCAGTAGCAGCGGTATACAGCTAACAAGTTGGACAGTACCTATAACCCTGGTATAACCTAACATTAATCCGCACAATTAGGTCTTGCTAACCACGCTAACCACTTTAACTAGACATACCTTGTGACTTGTGACTGTGTGGACAGCTACATTATAATTATATGTCTCCGAATCGACCTTTTGTATAAATTATATTGTAGTACGCTTCTCTGTGCTTTTATTGATTAAACAATAAACAGGGATCGCGAACATCAAAGTGGATTTTCATATATTATGCGGAATGCGCATGGAAGTTTCATGTATTTCTGAGCTTAATTAACATTTGATTTAACATGAACAAAACCCAAAACTTCAAATGTGCTCACTACCCGGTCGTAAGTTTCGATTTTGGGCAAATGGTGCATAATTCGGCAAGTTTCCATAAACGATATTTTATGATCGGCGCCGATAATCGCTTATTGAGCGCTTTTTCGGCGCTTTTTTTTTTAAAAACCGTTTACAATCGCTTTTTTTACGATTATAAACGGTTTTTAAAAAATCGCTTATAATCGACTATAATTGGTGTCATAATTCAAAAAAGCGCTTTTTTGAATTTAAAAGCACTTATAAGCGCTTTTAAGCGCTTACTAGCGTCGCTGAGCGATTTGAAAGCGGTTTTCCAGTAGGATTGGCGCCAAAAACGAGTGGATAAGCGGTTGGCCGGATAAGCGATTCGTAGGCGCTTTTTTGGACCATTTATAAGCGATTATAAGCGCTTATAATTGGGGTGCAATTTAGCTGTTTGTAATGCGCAAATAAAGCGCTTATAAGCGCTTTTAAAATTGAGTCAGGAAAACGCTATATTACATCTTATAACCGCTTATAATCGATTATAAGCGTTTTTTTAGAAATCGCTTATAACGGCTAATTCATCGCTATTTCACCGCTTTTACCGCTTTTCCTATCATCCATGGCCAGGTGAGCAGGAATTAAAAAGCGCTTATAAGCGCTTTTTCGATGCTGCCCCTAGCCTGGTCGGAACGGGGTAGTGCCCGGAATTTAAAAGCGCTTATAAGCGAATTCTCAATTCCCCCTAACCTGGTTGGAACTTTCATGTGCTTTTCTGAGCAACCTGGGGTGCACCGGCAGAGTCAGGATTTAAAAGCGCTTATAGGCGCTTATGATCGCTTTTCTACCGCTTTTTCTATCACCCATGGCCTGGTTGGCAAGAATTATAAAGCGCTTATAAGCGTTTTTTCAATGCTGCCCCTAACCTGTTCGGAACAGGGGTGTGCCCGGAATTAAAAAGCGCTTATAAGCGCTTTTTCAATGCTGCCACTAACCTGGTCGGAACGGGGGAGTGCCCGGAATTAAAAAGCGCTTATAAGCGATTTCTCAATTCCCCTTAACCTGGTCGGAACTTGCATGTGCTTTTCTGAGCAACCTGGGGTGCACCGGCAGAGTCAGGATTCAAAAGCGCTTATAGGCGCTTATGATCGCTTTTCTACCGCTTTTTCTATCACCAATGGCCTGGTTGGCAAGAATTATAAAGCGCTTATAAGCGTTTTTTCAATGCTGCCCCTAACCTGTTCGGAACAGGGGTGTGCCCGGAATTAAAAAGCGCTCTTAAGCGCTTTTTAAATGCTGCCCCTAACCTGATCGGAACTGGAAATCAGAGTGCCCGCTTATAAGTGCTTTTCTGAGCAACCTGGGGTGCACCGGCAGAGTCAGGATTTAAAAGCGCTTATGATCGCTTTTCTACCGCTTTTCCTATCACCCATGGCCTGGTTGGCAAGAATTAGAAAGCGCTTATAAGCGCTTTTTCAATGCTGCCACTAACCTGGTCGGAACGGGGGAGTGCCCGGAATTAAAAAGCGCTCATAAGCGCTTTTTAAATGCTGCCCCTAACCTGGTCGGAACTGGAAATCAGAGTGCCCGCTTATAAGTGCTTTTCTGAGCAACCTGGGGTACACGGCAGAGTCAGGATTTAAAAGCGCTTATGATCGCTTTACTACCGCTTTTCCTATCACCCATGGCCTGGTTGGCAAGAATTAGAAAGCGCTTATAAGCGCTTTTTCAATGCTGCCACTAACCTGGTCGGAACGGGGGAGTGCCCGGAATTAAAAAGCGCTCATTAGCGCTTTTTTAATGCTGCGCTTATAAGCGATTTCTCAATTCCCCTCAACCTGGTCAGAACTGGAAATCAGTGTGCCCGCTTATAGTTATAAGTGCTTTTCTGTGCAACCTGGGGTCACCGGCAGAATCAGGATTTAAAAGCGCTTATAGGCGCTTATGATCGATTTTCTACCGCTTCTACTAAATCGCTCGCCCAAATTTTAAGGAAATTCTTGTGAAAAGGCCCTTTGGGGCATGAAAGTGATCTATATCGGTGTATTTTTGGACGCTGATTCCGAATCACCCCCCATGACGTAGGGTTAAAATGCTTCCCTGGAGAGTTATGGGCAAAAAACCGTTTTGGTCACGTGACAGGCTAGTAAAATACGAATTCGATTGTTTAGGGCCCGGGTTAGGGTTAGGCTTGTGGAAAGGGTTATGGTTAACTTCGGGGTTATGGTTAGGGTTAGGGTTGGGATTAGGATTTATGTAAAACCGTTTTGTACGGCTGCAAAACCATAAAAACCAAAGTCACGTGAAATTTTTGGGCGAGCGAATTAGTAAAAGCCGAGTTGGACTCCAATATATGGAACAAATATTTTACGAGTGTCACCCGTCAATTCTCGCAATCACATTCAACATTGCGCTTCGCTAGTTTGGTAAAAATTCACCACTAGACTGGGCCTCGCCAAGCTGTGAATTGAAAGATTGACATCGCATTGTGAGTCAATATTTTATTTTGTCTCATGTTAGTTCATGCTGTAAAATGGGCATATCAGCTTGTTTACCGATTCACGATTACCGCGCAATTGTTTAATTTACTTATGACTATGTCACGACGCGACCTGAATGATACAAGTAGACCCAATACCCATGGTTAACAGGTGATACTCTTAATTGACGGATGTTACTCGTCTAAAGTAGCGCGCGCCGCTTTCTTCTCGAAATGCCACGATGGCACGTGCTATGTCGGGCCAGACCAGTAACATGTAACATGCAATGGTCAAGTGATACTCTTAAAATATTTATCACAAAGATAAGCAATTAGACCGGCGACAATTAAGTGTCTTGCATGCTTATAAATACGTTTTGCATGGTATAAATACGTCTTGTATGGTTATAAACACACAAACTTATGGTTATAACTATATATAATACAGCCATGAGGGGTGATTCGGAATTGAGTTAGGTGCAAAATAATCGAACATGCAGAAACTCTTAGCTTTATTGCATTGTATATCATGTGTACGCTTATTTTTGTATAAAAACCGCGACCGGCTCTTGCTTAATTCGCTCGCCCAAAAATTTCACGTGACCTTGGTTTTTATGGTTTTGCAGCCGTACAAAACAATTTTACATAAACCCTAATCCCAATCATAACCCCGAAGCTATCCATAACCCGCGTACCTTAACCCAAACCCTAACATGAGCCCTAAACAATCGAAATCATGTTTTACTAGCCTGTCACGTGACTAAAACGGTTTTTGCCCATGTAACTCTCCAGGGAAATATTTTTACCCTACGTCATGGCGGGTGATTCGGGATCAGCGTCCAAAAAATACACCGATTTAGATCAATGTCATACCCAAAGGCCTTTTCACAAGAATTTTCTTAAAATTTGGGCGAGCGATTTCGTAGGAGCGATTCAAACGCGCAATCTGGCGCGGTTTATTTGTTGCAGTTTTACTATCTAATAACCAAATTTTACAAGCTATCTCAGCACGCCTGCACGCGCACGGCTTTACTAGCGTATATATACATTACTTTTTTCCTATTGGTACTCAGTGTGCACTTGTTTTAATGTCCACGATTGATTATGAACAAGTACGTGAATGCTGGTCACGCACACACAAACTTTCAATGAGCACCGCACTTTTTTCAGACGTCGTGATTCGCTCAGCCTGACTAGAGATTCCTTGGAATGACATAAACAGGCCTGTCATACTCGTTGACAGACTGAGCGTGGCCCAGCGCAATAATTTAATTTCATATACTATATTTTTCTTTTGCAAGTTCTGAATGTGAAGTGTGTATGACTGATGACGCAGCGCGCATCGACCGCCACCAGGACAACCACCACCATTAACAACATATAAATAAACAATTGCAAGCGCTTTACAATTTCTGACAATTATTGTCGGAGAACTTTGCCGCGCCGTGCACTTAGCCTTCTTGCTTGGCTTCTAGATCGCCAGGCAAACAACTATGTTTAAATCCATGTTGATAAATGATAGATAAATCGGTAAAAACCAGCAATAAAAAGTGATTGTAATCGCTTATAACTTATAACCGCTTTTCAAATCCTTAGGTGCCCATGGGTGATGGGAAAAGCGGTAAATAAGCGATCATAAGCGCCTATAAGCGCTTTTAAATCCTGACTCTGCCGGTGCACCCCAGTTTGCTCAGAAAAGCACATACGAGTGGGCACTCTCCAGTTCCGACCAGGTTGAAGGGAATTGAGAAATCGCTTATAACTATAAGCGCTTTTAAATTCCGGGCACTCCCCCGTTCCGACCAGGTTAGGGGCAGCATTGAAAAAGTGCTTATAAGCGCCTTTTAATTCCGGGCACTCCCCCGTTGCGACCAGGTTAGTGGCAGCATTGAAAAAGCGCTTATAGGCGCTTTCTAATTCCTGCCAACCAGGCCATGGGCGATAGGAAAAGCGGTAGAAAAGCGATCATAAGCGCCTATTTAAGCGCTTTTAAATCCTGACTCTGCCGGTGCACCCCAGGTTGCACAGAAAAGAACTTATAAGCGGGCACTCTGATTTCCAGTTCCGACCAGGTTAAGGGGAATTCAGAAATCGCTTATAAGCGCATATTAATTCCAGGCACTCCCCCGTTCCGACCAGGTTAGGGGTAGCATTGAAAAAGCGCTTAAAATTCTTGCCAACCAGGCCATGGGTAATGGGAAAAGCGGTAGAAAAGCGATCATAAGCACCTATAAGCGCTTTTAAATCCTGACTCTGCCGGTGCACCCCAGGTTGCACAGAAAAGCACTTATAAGTGGGCACTCTGATTTCTAGTTCCGACCAGGTTAAGGGGAATTGAGAAATCGCTTATAAGCGCTTATTAATTCCAGGCACTCCATCGTTCCGACCAGGTTAGGGGCAGCATTGAAAAAACGCTTATAAGCGCTTTATAATTCTTGCCAACCAGGCCATGGGTGATGGGAAAAGCGGTAGAAAAGCAATCATAAGCGCCTATAAGCGCTTTTAAATCCTGACTCTGCCGGTGCACCCCAGGTTGCTCAGAAAAGCACATGCAAGTGGGCACTCTCCAGTTCCGACCAGGTTGAAGAGAATTTAGAAATCGTTTATAAGCGCTTTTTAATTCCGGGCACACCCCCGTTCCGAACAGGTTAGGGGCAGCATTGAAAAAACGCTTATAAGCGCTTTATAATTCTTGCCAACCAGGCCATGGGTGATAGGAAAAGCGGTAGAAAAGCGATCATAAGCGCTTTTAAATCCTGACTCTGCCGGTGCACCCCAGGTTGCTCAGAAAAGCACATGAAAGTTCCAACCAGGTTAAGGGGAATTGAGAAATCGCTTATAAGCACTTTTAAATTCCGGGCACACCCCCGTTCCGAACAGGTTAGGGGCAGCATTGAAAAAACGCTTATCGTTTATAGAAATCGTTTATAAGCGCTATTAATTCCGGGCACACCCCCGTTCCGAACAGGTTAGGGGCAGCATTGAAAAAACGCTTATAAGCGCTTTATAATTCTTGCCAACCAGGCCATGGGTGATAGGAAAAGCGGTAGAAAAGCGATCATAAGCGCTTTTAAATCCTGACTCTGCCGGTGCACCCCAGGTTGCTCAGAAAAGCACATGAAAGTTCCAACCAGGTTAAGGGGAATTGAGAAATCGCTTATAAGCACTTTTAAATTCCGGGCACTACCCCGTTCCGACCAGGCTAGGGGCAGCATCGAAAAAGCGCTTATAAGCGCTTTTTAATTCCTGCTCACCTGGCCATGGATGATAGGAAAAGCGGTAAAAGCGGTGAAATAGCGATGAATTAGCCGTTATAAGCGATTTCTAAAAAAACGCTTATAATCGATTATAAGCGGTTATAAGATGTAATATAGCGTTTTCCTGACTCAATTTTAAAAGCGCTTATAAGCGCTTTATTTGCGCTTTACAAACAGCTAAATTGCACCCCAATTATAAGCGCTTATAATCGCTTATAAATGGTTCAAAAAAGCGCTTACGAATCGCTTATCCGGCCAACCACTTATCCACCCGTTTTTGGCGCCAATCCTACTGGAAAACCGCTTTCAAATCGCTCAGCGACGCTAGTAAGCGCTTAAAAGCGCTTATAAATTTAAAAAAGCGCTTTTTTGAATTATAACACCAATTATAGTCGATTATAAGCGATTTTTTTTGAACCGTTTATAATCGTAAAAAAAGCGATTGTAAACGGTTTTTTTTTTTAAAAGCGCCGAAAAAGCGCTCAATAAGCGATTATCGGCGCCGATAATAAAATATCGTTTATGGAAACTTGCCCATAATTCTAATTATAATAATTTAGGAATCCCTCCCTTTTGACTGAGCCAGGCGGATGAAATTTCATTACTCCAATAAATTTGCTACCTAGGGAACATGTTAAAAGGGTGCGTCATTGGGTGCACATGAATTTACCAACGCCAGGGATGGCTAAGTGGTTATTTTGTACTAGCCTTTGTAATATTATAATGTGAATATATTTTAGTAAATTGTGTACGTGTTGCAACTGTAGAAATACTATCACATTATAGGCCGACATTAATACCGATCCGTTTGTAAATCTGCAAAATTCACCCCCGTACGAGCCGTATTATTGTGTTGTAATAATGGGTTTAATAGGTTTAAGTAATGCCGCGAACTCAATGGCTGGATTGTGCAGTGGTGCCGCTTATCAAGTTACAGCAGTAAATACTAAATAGCCAATAGAAATGCCAAAAATTTAATGTCGTTTTGAAATTAAAACACGTAGATGAGGGTTTTATAAAGTAAACGTTTTGGCGGTTACTAGAGTAATTACAGTTAGATAACTGGTTGAGTAGTAGAGATAACTGGTTGAGTAGTTTTAGCTAGATCATACTGTAGTACTAATTTAACTAATTCAAATAGTTCAACAAAAAAGCAAAATATTTACATTTTGAGTAGATATCGAATATCATGATCGGTTCATTTCAGTAGTAGTTCATTTCAGTAGTATTATAGAGTGTTGTCAATGACGACCCATATCAAATATCAAGTAAAGATGTGTCAATATGAAATTTTATGTATTTATAAAGAGTTGCTCAAAGATACAACAAAACAGGCCTGGATAGTATTGTGGCTAGGTGAACCATAATATTTGTTTTGACACCTGACAGTGATTCTGGGTTTTAACTGGCCGATAATGGAAGCTGATAGGTTTATCACAGTCACGTGTCAAAAACATTACATGGTTCTCCTCCCCATCAGTAACCGGGTATTACGGTCTGTGATAATGACATTGTGACTTACCTTGGTATTTATTGTGAAGGTGGTCGTTGCGGAGAACCATTTTAACATGTTTTGGAGTATACGTTCCATAACACCCAGGATTGGGACAAGTTATGTTCGTTGATCCCGTGCTTATCTGAGAGAGAGTAACAGTATGTCAATGTAGGGAGATATAGGATATCTTAAACACCCCACTCACCAGTTAGAACCCGGAAGTTGAGATAATGTCAAATTCTTCTTAAATTGTTGCACACAGTTTTGAAACAATGATAAAATAAGTAATGAAATCTGCTTTACCCGCGTCTTAAAGTAAAGTCTAAGACACTCTTCACAGGTTCTGTGACTGCATGACAACAACTTTGGGAATTCGTACTTCACTTTGTTCTGAGGGGAGATATTACTGTTACATATAATTAACTCTTTCATTTGTCAAGAAGTCAATTACAATAATTCCAATCTATCCGATGCTTCATGACTGATTCGATTTGAAGCGACCATTTGATTCTCTGGAAGCTTATTTATAGATTTGAGCTTTTCTCTGGAAAACTATTTATAGATTTAAGGTCATTACCAGAAGCAATTTAAGTATTTCAAGACAGGGAGAAAAAAGGTAAAAATAGCTCGGCTGGGGTACACTAGAGATTGTTAAGTGATATATATTACATATCCTATCGGTTCGGTCAGCCAATGAAAATCCCTGAATAGATCTAAAGTTTCAAGTAATCTTATCTTACTCTTGTCACTTAGCATTTAATTCTAACTACCGTAGATATGCTATTTGTGGACGTTAGTAAAAGCAGGAGAGGCAATCCAATATAAATTCTTTTTATACTTTCTGACAATGAGAGATATTGAGTTACCGGGGGTCGATCTTTAAAATACTGCGCTCTAAAGGTCTTAAAACGTTTAATACTAGAGCACTGCATAACTGGACAGTTTACATATGCAAAATCAGAAGGTTTTATAAATTAAATTTACAAAAGTGAGGTTATAGTGCAGTTTAAAATTAAATAGATGGTTATAACAACTGCAATGTCTCCAGTGTTTAGACATTATTGTATAACTATTTATAAATTTATCCAACTGTGTAAAGACAATATTGTATAACTATTTATAAATTTGTCATAATTTGCGGATGGGGCATGCTTGATGTTGGTCTTATAATGCACATGACGTAATGTATCTAAGGAACGAGTGGAGTGTGGACTCTTTTAGAAGACAGTGATTTAAATGTCGACAGTTATCCGAAGTGTCAAGAGGGATCACAAGTTTAGTGTCGGGATTGTAGGCATGAGCCACCATTTTGATGGGACTACAACTGCTTTATTGCTTTATGGTAAGCAACAACTTCATACTGCAGTTCACATGACAGCAGTTTGTTAAATATGATGGTGATCACACCTGTCGCGGATTTCATGTTAATCTCTGAGCTCAAGGTTGCAGACAGTTGCAATCGACTCGGGTTGTGTGTGTAGAAGTTGTCAAAAGAATCAGCGATTAGAAGTGCAGGGAAGTTGCACTGAACTTGCAGGAGTCATCAAAGGCAACTCTCTAGACGGGATTTATTTATTTAAATAGAGAGAACTTGCTAAGTGGCAGTCTAGGCAGTGGTTTTTGAAGTTTAGTAAACTGTTTATAATCCGTGGGTGGATACATAGTTGCGCTTAAAGATGTCATTTGATATTTAAAGATCCTTACCTGAATATTTTAATGTGCTCTCTTGTTATAACTAGAGGAGCAATAGTCTCCAATGGTGTCATGAAATTTTAATGAAGAAGGCCATAATTATAGATTATAATAATTTATATAGAAGTTAATTCTCATCACAATTCAGACTTCTTGTAAATTCTTGAAAATTCCCGCTTTAAACGGATACACTTACCATTAAACACACACAGCACATGTACTCCCTATACTGTCTTCCACCAGTCTTCTCACTCTTTTTCCTCTTCCTCAGAAAGTTAAACACTGTGTTTCTCATGGGTTCAGTGGTACTGGTTCCCGAGGTTTGGGACGCGTTCCTCATCAGGTCGGCTGTTCCTTCGGAGGCGGAGGAAGCCACCTCGGCTGTCGTACTCGCAACTCTGTCTGTCATAGCTAGGAAGTGAGGTGGGTTTAGATGAAAGTAAGTTTCAAAATAAAAGATAAAGTACAAATACCATAATATTATGACAATAAATCAACACAACACAAAAGCACACGAAATCAGGCGATGATAGAGTGAAATGAGGCCACCCAGCTCCATGACCTAATATTTGTCTCCAGACAGTTTGTGTCCATGACAATTAGCACATGAGTAGCTGGTGTTCTATAACAAATCTGGCACTTTCTACTTTTGAAAACATGACCAATCTTAGCTCATTATTTTTTCTTAATTAAGCCAATTAAATAATATGCAAAAGTAATCAAACCTTGGGAACTTTTCACTCGCAGCAGGAGAAGCGGAGAAAATAATAAATTGGTTTCATGGCACACACACACAAAGCAAGCACGCGATTAGTGTGACGTAGAATATTATTGTTGCAGTGCGATACAACGCACGTAGACAGACAAAGGTAAACATTACGCACAGTTTTTTTCGCTAGGTAGCCCCCACGCAATCCTAGATAATGACATCGCAAATGTTTCATTTATGCTACATTCCATACATCGCAGACAGTAATATAATGCATAATCTATACTGAATTATATTAGGCCAATTATGAAGGAACGGAATTTATGCAAGTTCTGAACAACTACTGCAAAGGAACACAAATTAAAATAAACTTTTTTAAAACGGGGCACAGTAACGTATCGCTAAAAACTACAAGAGGGCAAATAGACTATGTTACCGGGCCTCAAATGGAGTATTTCAAATTCGTACGAATTTAAAGGCTTATATATAAAAACGATTATCCTTTTTAAGGACCGCGAAGCTAAACTATAAAAATATCATATTATAATCATAATGTAACGTAAGTGCATCGTGCTGTGGCCAGCTTGGACATCTATTGTTTCCGTATTACAGGGGAATATAAGTGAATTAAACGTCTCAATATTAGCGGTAACATTATACCGTACCGTAACTCGTGTCAGCGATAAGCACCTTATCTGCGATACTTCAACTCTTGTTTACATTTCAATTGTTAGATTTCACTGATGTCACCTCAGGCTTATTTAACATATTTTATCTAAGGTAAATACTTCAGTCAAAGGTCAAGGAAGCTACCAGTAGTTACATCATGAACAATAAGTCAGGGTCAAATGAAAATGATGGCTACGTGGTCTAACTTAACCACGTGATAATAAAGTACTTTTACTTTCCATTTCACTTTCATTTTCTCCTAGCAGGTTAAGCTATTCATGAGCTAATGGATTCTAGTAAAGATCATAGAAACTGCTCTTTGTCACTACTTACATCTTACATAATATAAGATTAATTAAGTTCAATGATGACGTAACTTTATAACTTAAAAATATTCTAAGTTATTATATGCTGCTAGTTATTATTAATATAAATACTGAAATCTCAAATAAATTATTTTAACTGTCTAACTAAAAAATGCTATTTCCCCATTTAAGACAGCTAAAGTGAAGCCTATTTTAATAACTGATATTTATTGAAATACTTTTTAACTTCTGATTTAGGATAGGGTTTAACAGCTAAGCAAGTTGGGATGTTTTCCGGCTGCTCTACCCACAACTTGTGATCGATACCGTTTTCTTTCAACTTCTCTGACAGATTCTTCAATTGTTCCTCACTTTTTATCTACAATATATGAGCAATTACAATGAAGGAAGAGTATCTTTATGTGGATAATGACAGGATTTAATGTGGATATTAGATTTCGTCTGAAATAACAATCAACTCCAGCTCACTAAATTAACTAAATTAAACTAAAATTATAATTATGATAAAACACGAAATAACTTTACCTCCAGTACACACTTGTGCATATTATCCATATCTGCGGTGTAGTTAACAACATTTTCATCATTTCTAAACTGATAAATCACGGCAGTGCATGCATGACAAGCTTGAGCTATGATAGCACCCAGTGGCCAAGTGCTTTTTAGATCACCCCGCACCAGAACATACTGCACCAACCCAGACATAATCTGCTTTCTGAATTTAAAAAGAAGTTAGCGTATTTTTTACTTTCTAGCAGTCAGTGGTGATCTCTGAGCTACGATCCTTATTCCTTATTTGCACCTTACCTTTAGCTTTCAAAATTGCTTTTCTTTCCAGTACTCTTGCACAAAATTTCTCACCAGCCTGCAGGGCATTTATAGTTGGGTCCCAGAAAATTTTTACGTTTTTACTTGACCACATTGAAATCTACAATCAAAAAATTTTAAAAGCCTCCAAAATCGTGTATTTTGAGAAATGAACTATTTTAAACTATTAAATATATTATGTGCCTTGCATACTGCATTATAGTAGAGGTAACCATGCACTGAGAAAAGTTGTATGTGCAGCCAACATAAACCTTTGCACAGACAGAAATTAACGTTTTTTTGCTGAAAGCAGATCATTTTGACAATTTTGCTAGAAGCAATTTGGCAATAGAGATCATTTTCAATCACAGTTTCAAGTACTATTAAAATAATAAGATTTTTTAATGCATATCAATATAATATATATTAGGGCCTGACAGAAATAGTCGTGAAATAAGTGTGGTTCGAAAAAGAGGATGCAGATTGTAGGCCCTCAGAGAATGTTTTGGAAATTCGCTTTCAGGAATGAAATCTCACAATGACAGATGATAAATCTAGTCAAGTGACAATTTACGACAAGTACATCTAGTAATCTAGCAAAAATTAAACTTCCGTCTTCCACAGCATAAATGTAGATAAACTTGAACCATAACAAGCATAGCAATAGCCAGCCAGGTTCAAATACACTCAGAGGTGCACATGTCATGTAGAAGTTTAGTGTAACTACATGTTATGGGATTCACCCTTAATACTAAGGATCAATCATCAAGTTCAATTGATAGTGATGTCGAAAAAAATATATTACAACACATAATATTATTAGCATAGATGAGCACTTTCTTGGCATTAGCAGGCCATTACTAGTTTATGTTAATTTGTAGGACCAATTTCGCCTTTAATTTTACATAAAAACAAAGATGAAGGGTAGCTGTTTCAGTGCAGTGACGTAACATTGCCATTGCCTTTGGGCGCCCCAACTACTTACTATTAAATTGATCGAATATCCAGCTATAATAGTAAGTAGTTTAGAAGGTGCTTGGAGGTAAAAACAAGTAGGGTAAAAACAAGTAGTCAAAATGCCCTTTTTACGATGAGACAAACAGGTAACTATTACACAGTCATGCGTAGCATAATCATGCTGAGGCAGTACACATATGCAGGACTACCAAGACAATTAATATTAAAATAACAATTAATTAAAATACAAGTTCGATAGCAGCATACCTCTCACAAATCTTGCAGCATATCCAAGGTAAAAGAAGAAATAATTAAACACAACAATTGTCTTTGGTTTCATCCTTATGTGGCAAAGGAGCACTTCATAAATCTTTATTCCAATGGGTTGGATCCAAGTATGAATAGGTTTTTAAATTATGATGTATCTAATAATATTTAATAAAAAAATAAAAAATAAAAAATAAAAAAGGGGGGACCCCCAACCCATGTAGCTGGCTCTTGCTTGTGAAAGGTGCGTCAACTACCCGCCGAAGCGGTGGGTTGGGAGTCCCCCCTGGGATCATTTCGTCCGTAAAATTATATACAACATAAAATAGTACAGTAAAATATCAAAATTTGCATAAACAAATCTAGGAGACCTCAAAGCTCGTCTTCTGGGGGATGAGGTTGAAGGAGATGTCATGCAGTTCAAGATGTTGGGCCGTTGATCTTCCTCTGATTCCTCTTAGTGCAATGAGTGTACTTCTTAACAGAATAATAATATTTAATAAACTGTATTCGATAAATTATTACTGTCGGTAAGGATATCTTTATATAATTTTTCATGTAATGTGATGAGATGTAGAAATGAGTGATGATGTAATGTCATGAATTTAATTTACTTTACTTTATATATGCAAAACCATGAAATAAGAAAATCTGGATCAATACGTCGCAAAAACTATTAAATTTGTAATACTCTAATCAATTAAATCAAGTGATGCAATTGGCAGAGGTAACTGATATTGTCCACTACTACCAATATTACATAATATTAAATATCAACAATCAAATATACACACATCTAGCTACTCCATCATGAGATAGGGGCAGGGATGAGGTTGTAAGAGATTTCTGATAAAGGAGCCACATATTTTACACTTTAAAATACTACTATACAATGACATGACATGAAACAATATTACTCAACTAAATGGGCGAATGAAATCATACTGGTCAAGACAACATGATGATACAAATTATACAACAATATCGTTACTTACTTACTTACTTTACAGATAAATCAGACATAAATCAATTGATAGATGCAACGCCGGATTTAATTACATACTTTTACATTCTAACACCAAAACAAAAAAACACGTACGCATAGTAAAATTCGGTTTACTAAAATTGAAAATTAAAATTTGGTTTATGCTTTTAAAAATAACAATTTTTTAATTTCGGATTTTAAAAATCAATATTATATATTAGTTGCTGAAATGAATACTGTTCACGTACACTTTTCCATTTAATTGTTAATGGACTAACTAGGGGTATAGTAGCACTATATTGCGGCTAATATTGCAAGAAGAAAGCGGCGCGCGCTACTTTGAAGAAATTTAAACGAGTATTATCCGTTTGTAGCGCGATGCGTTACTGCATCCTGGGCCGCGCCGCGCACTCAATTATACTTCTCGCTAGATCGACGAGATGTTGATACATGTTACGCCTTCGCGCGCGAAAAGTGGCATGCAACGTATGTCAAACGAGATGCACCACTGGGCCTCACCGAGCTTCGAAGGATTGATATTGTGAATCAAGGCCAAGGACATTACATCGCCAAGCTGCAATGAATTGATATCGTCCGCGTCAAATATTAAATTATCCGTCAAACTTACATTTGAAACTTACATTGAAATTATGATTATACTGTATCATAATATTTAAGGTATAAAACCCAAAATAATTAAATATTATGTTCATGACTTTAGCTTTTATTATATTTTTCAAATTTTTCCTGGATGGATTTTTCAGGATTATAAACAAAACGCTTGAGACTTTCCAAAAAAAACAATTAAAATTTCATAACCATTTATACCATATAATATAATAACATTTAAATTTTGTAATTAATTGACGATGTCAATTTTTCGTTGATAATTCAGGGTGTCAGTCGTCGCATCTCTGATCTCGCCGATCTGCATGTTGCGAGAAAATGCGCGGCGCGACCCAGTAGTGCATCGCGCTACAAATTTTTCGCAGCTCGGATCGGATAGGCCCACAGAATCATTATTGGATGCGCGGCGCAGCCCAGTAACGCATCTTGCTACAATTTTTTTAGCAATGGAAAATTTCTATTGCCTGTCAAGTGTATTCTGCTGTGCCAATTGGAACGAACTTAAATTAATACAAATGGAAAAGTAAGTAAAATACAATTTTTTTTAAAGTAAAAAAGTTTGTCATTTACCAATTTTTAACGAAATTGAGATTCATAAATCCTTCAATTCAGCTATTATCAAAATATTTTGTTTCTTTTCTGACAATCTAACAAACAATTTTGTGCAATTTATTATAATCAGAATTAAAGTAAAACAACAGGCTAAAATAAAAAATGTTTATTAAGGACATGAAAAGATACAGGCAGGGTCTTCATCAAAATTCTCTCGAAATTGACTTTTTAGTTGTTTCTGATAGAAGGGAGTGATATCTATCAGCTGCTTTTGGTCCCATGGAAAAATATTGTTCCTAGCCAAAATTATCGCTGGTCAAAGGTCAGCGCTTATGCGTAATTTTCAATCACACGCCCTGAAAATCGAGTCTAAAAATCTATCTTCTCCTACATTTTTTGAGCAATCACCCTGAAACTTTGAGGATATGTTCTAAGGACCATTTGAAAGAGATTATCAGGCCAGAATATTGAGATAGGCCACAGAACATTTTTTATTCGATTTTGAAGATCTTGGACCTCGTTTTTTGACGATTTTTTCAGGTCCAAGATTTTTTGGGAAATGGGCGCAACTGTCGGTAGGCCGCCTGGTGTTCAGCAGTAGGGCATTCAGTTCATGTTTTTGTGGTGCACCGTAGTAAGGGATACAGTAGTTATGGGGTCAGAGGGAACAGTCCTAGGAGACCAAGCTAGGCTGGACATTTCTGCAAGATCGATTTGGAATGCTTCAGAGAGGGCATATTTTGATGTAAGGGTATTCCATGCCCCAGCCCCCTCCAATGCAAGCAAGTCGATCCCAGCAATGTACCAGTCCCATGAAAATGAGAAGAAAAGGTGTTACAATGCAAGGGTTCTGGAAGTAGAGAAAGGAAGCTTCACGCCGTTAGTTTTCTCAACATCTGGTGGAATGGGTGGTGAAGCTGAAAGACTAGTAAAGAAGCTTGCTAGCAAGATGGAATACCACACAGGGCAAAGGTATTCCGATGCTGTTGGATACATAAGAAAGCGCCTTCGTTTCGAAATCCTAAGAACAACAGTGATTTCTCTACGGGGGGACAGAGGTGCAAGAAAGAACTTTGTTGATATAAACAGTTTAGATTTGAATTTGGAGCCACAAGGCAAAGGTTGATATTCAAATTTTTCTCCCAATATTTGAGATAGGGAATATATTGATTTTTTGAAGGGTTGTTTTTATATAGGGTCATAAACTTAAGGAGGCTCTCATTCGTCCAAGTTTGAAGAAACGTGGCCTTGACGGTGAATCTCTATCTAACTATAGGCCTATTAGCAATCTCTCATTCTTGTCAAAAATCATTGAGAAGTGTGTATCTATACAGCTCACCAGTTATCTTGAGGATAACAACTTGCTTTCTAAAGTTCAGTCCGGCTATAGGAAGTTTCATAGCTGTGAAACTGCAACAACCAGAATCCATAACGACATCTTGATAACTATTGACAAGAAAACTAAAGTTGTTCTTTTACTTCTAGATTTGAGTGCTGCCTTTGATACTGTCAATCACCCAAGATTAATCAAGAAGCTAAGATCTGCTTATGGCATTACAGGCATTGCTCTTACATGGATCAGGTCCTACTTGGCTAACTGTTCATTTTGTGTCAAAGTCAAGGATTCGTCTTCCTCAGCAACTGTTCTTGAGATAGGTGTGCCACAAGGTTCAATCCTTGGCCCCCTGCTATTCATATTGTACACCAAAGATCTTGAGAACATTGCAAGTATGCATGGGTGCTGTATTCATTTGTATGCTGATGACACCCAGCTGTATTTCACTCTTGATTCTGATGACCCATCACAGCTAGAGCACAATATGGAACACTGTATGTCTGATATCAAGAAATGGATGACAAACAATTTCCTTCAACTGAATTCTTCTAAGACTGAAGTCATCGTTATATCCTCTAAATTTGACTCAACAAATATTCCAGCCTCTCTACAGATTGTTAAGGATCAAGAGCCACATGTTGTTAATGGAACTGTGAAGAGTCTTGGGCTGTATTTGGACAGTTATCTTTCAATGAGTGATCAGATTACATCAGTGGTTCAAGCATGTAATATTCAGATCAGAAATTTGTGGTTTATTGCATCAAAACTGTCTTTTAACCTTAAGATTCAGCTTGTTCATGCTCTAGTAGTACTCTCTAGAATTGATTATTGCAATAGCGTATATTTTGGACTGAGCTCTTATGATTTAAGTCGTTTACAGAAGGTGCAAAATTCTGCTGTAAGATTTATTTTCGGGAGAGGAAGAAAGGCACACACTACTCCACTACTTAAGAAAGTTCATTTTCTACCAGTTAGATTTAGAATAGATTTTAAGATTGCCCTACTCGCCTACAAGTGTTTAAATAATATAGCTCCTCCTTACTTAAAAGAGTTGATATCTCCTAGGCAGCAAAGTTTTAAAAATGTACGTCTTGATAATGATTATTTTTACCTTAGTTTTCCGCCCTCTCCTAACTATGTAAACACAGAGAAAGCTTTTAGTCACTGTGCAGTTAAAGTATTTAATTCCTTGCCATACGACATAAGATCAGCTGAGTCAGTTACATCTTTCAAGACCAAACTTAAAACATACTTCTTTTCTCTAGCATTTGATTGATTTTGCATTTACATAGGTAAAATGAACTTGTCATGTCTAATTTTCAATTAAACTAAGCTCAGTTAATGTAAGAGCCGCTTTAGAAAGCACTGGAGTTTATCTCGAGTTATATGATTTAGCTATAAGGCGGTTTATAAATTTTGTATTTATTATTATTATTTATTTATTGTGACAATTATGTGTATATTGTTTGAATAATTTTACTTTCAAGTTATGGGGTCATACTCTGAAAACATAGTTTCGGCTCATGCCAAAACTACCAGCACTATCGAAATGTGTTTAACATTAATGGTGGACTAAAATGAAATTCAAATTCAGTGATTTACTCTACTTCCAAGTCATGTGAGCAAGTACAAATGCCATGTAGGACAGGGTCTTTGACTCCCATACTTTGTGCAAAGCAAAATTTAACACCATTAACATCTAGTTTAGTTATCTGCCATTATAATATTTGCTATATTGTTATACAATGTACATGAATAAAATACAATTTTAAAGCTAGATGAGATTCAAGGATATTTACACCACTGAAGAAACTGAAGAGCCCTACGAACAGCCTTACGCAACAATTGAAAGTCTCTGCAAATTTGATAAAGAGTCTCAAACTGATGTAATTGTGAATAAACAGAGGAAATGTATCATTTCTGATTTGGATGTACTGTACATTACTTCATAGACTTGAATATCAGAATCTACAAAATTCATTCAATCAATTAAGCTTGACTTTAGCCTTTACATGTTACTTGTATTTGTCAAATTGCTAATAATAGGCACCATCATCCTCTTTAATAAAACATATCTCTCAGGAAACTGAAGATTGCCCATGCAGAAGTGGTCAAACTGATAGGGATATTAAAGATCAAATAAAAGGTAGATGATTAAAAGTTTGGTAATTGGCTCACGAAACAAATATACCTTATTGGACTAAAAATATTTAAGAGAAAACTCCCTAAATTACATTATCATATTGGGCTGAAAATAGTGATTTTCCTAAGCCAAATTATTTCCTTTGATAATTGAAGCCAAATGTTTTTCATTCATGCTATGAACTGTAAGTAAGTAAGTATTTTTATATATTTTAAAAACTTAACATGTTATGCCAGATGCAGAGGTTTGCAAACGGAGATTGAAATCGTGGATATTAAACCACGTTCCTGAACCTGAACTTAAGACTTGGTTTCAGATGAATGAGTCCTACTCTGACACTTCAGGTAAGTTAAAGTATCAGGTATACTGTATAGTGTATATGGCATTCCCTGTGATATTAATTGTTTATTATTCATAACCCCTTAAATTGATTATTGTAAGCCCCAAGTGCAAGGCCGCAAGGGTGCACATATTATAAACTCAGTTTATACCAAAAAAAACTACGACTGTCAGTACCAAACTGTCCAGATTGTTCAAGCCTAAATTTGGTGAAATACGAAAATAGGCCTTAACGGAACTTTGAATGACGATCTAGAAGTAATAGTCGGATTCGACTTAAATTAACTCAATAAAGCTGAACCGTTGTGCATCATCTTATTATATCCCTTATGTTGATCTGATGTCTCTTTGTCACGTGACTTCACTTGAGTTCAGCTAAGTACTGACAGCTAAATTGAATAAAGCTGTCTTATAGTTCAAATATCTTAAATTAACTTCAGTAAATACTCGGTGAATAGATACCTATTACTTAACCATGTTATCTTTGAGAGATAAGGCAACTCGTTTATACTATAGACATTTTTGCATAATTTATCACATTCGTTAACAAGTAATATGCTAATTGATTATTTTTAATGCAGATAATTGTAACGTTATTTTAGTCCAAGTGTAATAGCCATAGGCCAACATCTAAGTTTTTGATAATTTTCAAGTCCTGATATTTTTCAAGTCCTATATTTTCTAGTCCTCTTTCCCTTTAGTCCATGTACTCCAGTTGTCGATTGCATTTTTCAGATCTATCTTGGGGCATTTACTGCCAAAACCTCTAATCCAATGTTGACTTTCATTTTGAGGATATCTTTTGTTCTGTATGCTACACCACTGTAGGTTCCATTCAACTGGCAATGGGCTTCGTCAGACCAGCGGAGTCCTTCAGATGTTGAAGTATCCGGATCCGGTAGGGATACACTCCTAGCTCTTTTAGGTTGCAACGAAGGGAAGAGCGGGACTGGCGAAGGTGGGAAGATCTCCTTCTGGTTCCGAGCTTTGGGGACTCAATTACAGATCCTATACCTCCAGGACTTTCTTTCGGTGGTTGCGGTGACTGGTCTTCCTGATCTTGGTCTGTCTGTAGTTTGGTGGGTTTGTTGGATTGTCTTCCAGATCCAGACATATCCATTTCTACACGGTCCTGGAATACCATTTACTTTTGACGGAATATGTTTGTCATGGTGCGGTATGGAGCTTGATGGAACTGTTTCTGACTATAAATGAAGAGACGGTGTTGTGGTGTAAACTTTGAACGAGTCATAACGATGATACTGTCATGTGATCTTGTCTGCGCTCCGCATTTTAAATCAACCACAGATTTGACACGGCTTAGCTATCTATGTCTGACAGTACCGAAAACCAGAAACCGAGTTTTCACATATTACCATTGACACAAGTTCCGAAGAGTAACCGGGTCGCGTCACTCAATTTACTGGCCTCTAGAGCAGTTCTCGTCGGCTAATTAACAGGGTCATCACGTGATTAGAGGATGATTAGGTTAACCAATCACCTGATCACACGTAATGAATAAACTTGTTAATGCTTCGTATCTCTGTCATCTGAGAAGCTATAACGGGGGGGGGGGGGGGGGGGGGGTGTCAACGCCTCAAAAGGCCCCACACATATCGAAAATCCGAAAAGGGCCCTAGAAATCGGGCCTTTTTGGGGCCTTTTGACCCTGACCACTATTTGATAGTGTTTATGGACCATAATCTCCATGTAAATACACTCAAATAAACATATAAGTACTGTGCAAGTAGTCAGATAATATCATTAAAGCACTTAGCATATATCAAACTTGATGAAATTGAAGTTAATTCTAGGGCCCCAAAAGGCCCTACACATATCGAAAATCCAAAAAGGCCCTAGAAATCGGGGTTTTTTGGGGCCTTTTGGGGCCTTTTGACCCTGACCACTATTTGATTGTGTTTATGGACCATAATCTCCATGTAAATACACTCAAATAAACATAAAAGTACTGTGCAAGTAGTCAGATAATATTATTTCAGCACTTAGCATATATCAAACTTGATGAAATTGAAGTTAATTCTAGGGCCTCAAAAGGCCCTACACATATCGAAAATCCAAAAAGGGCCCTAGAAATCGGGGCCTTTTGGGGCGTTGGCCCCCCCCCCCCCCCCCCCCCCTATAACTCTCATTTTTTTCAGGACAAACGTAATTCGAATGGCCAAACACAATCCAATAAAATTTGGCTCGATCCGACTATCCAAACTATCAAATAAATGCGAACATGAACCTTCATTTGAAAAAAAAATGAACTCGAATATTTTTCGATTTGACAAATTTCCCGAACCAGTGCCCAGTGGTGGTAGTAAGTCAAACCAGAAAGAATTGTTTCAATTGGGCACTCACTACTCAGTGACTGAGCTATTAAGGCCAACGTATGCCCAATGACTTTTGACTCACCCTGTGCTGTATAAATATTAAATATGCGAATAAACGTGAGTGCTATACAGTTTAGTTATAACTAAACTGTGTATAGCACTCACGTTTTTTACTATATAAATAGTAATGGAAACGTTTTAAAGTTTTATTCGGGTTAAGAGGCACCATTATCCCGGGCGACTAAGGCTAGTTCTTATAAATAACTTTAATTGAGTACCAGCATTTATCTCTAACAGCTGACTTAGATAATCGAAAGTTAACAATGTGCTCCTTATTCAACTGAGCTAAACTATTTATTGTGATATTTAAAACATTTTTAATTACGAGTAAGACTGAGCTTAGTTGTGATAGTTTGATAGTATTCTCATGTTATAATTAATTTTACGACGAGGTTGAGCACAAAGAAATCTTTCATTAGTTCAGCCGTGGTTACAGTCACACCACGCACGATTAATATTCCTCGCCACGGATAGAGTAAAGGCATGATAATATCGTTCTCAAGCGGAGGCAACATAATATAATTATAAGTGCGGCAAATTTTGCGAAGTGTGTGGCTCGAGTGCAGCGAATGTTCGCGCGAATTTGTGCACCTGTGAGGGAAACGGCTAAAAGTGCATTTCCGCAGCCGCCGCTTTTATATGATTATGTCGGCTCTGTTGTAAGTCGTAAAACTATCTGACATAAATCAAACAATGTATGACCATATTTGGACATACCATATTTGGTACCTATGAGGATAACACTAACAGGTGACATTCAATTAAAATAATAATTGATAACTTTGGCCATACATAGACAGTACATGAAAACATAAATTGATTGACATTCGCGAAAATGAAAGAAATTCACTTAATAAATGGAGTATAAAATATAAAGTATAAAATATGGCTAAATTATTGTCAAAACTGTTTAAATAAGAAGTTTTTTTTAATTACCTCAAAACTATGTTTTTGGACGATGTTTGGTAATGTGACCGGCGACATGATCCCGTTGAAGTAACGAAAGGTGCCTCACTGCTCATGCTGTTCATTTGTCAATTCATAAAAGTAACTCTCCTAGTCTCCTTAAGTAACTCTCCTAGTCTCCTAAAGTAACTCTCCTAAAGTAACATCAGTAACCGAGATACTGTAATACGATAATATTATGTCGACGGCCCCGACGTTAATGTGGCTCTTGCTATGTGTTATTGTGTTTTTTTTATTTTATCTCACACTTATTTTACTTCGGAGTATTCCAACAGCCACATTGTTACACAAGTGTAACTAGCCAATTACAGGAAGCCGAAGGATTTAATTAGGCCAGTGACGGTTAAGGTAGTGTGTACCATACTTTCTTCGCCCGAGACTTCGCTGCAATGGACAGCTTCTCATTTAACCCTCACACACGATTTCTCGAATATTCGGCTGAGTAGACCGGGGGGCTGCATAGACCACTCAGGATCTTTAGCTGAATGTCGACGACACTCACCCCACGACTAGGCAGGCAGTGGGTTTCGAACTCACAATCTCACGATTACAAATCCGATGATTAACCAACTACGCTACCTGGCCGTTAATTCAGCTGAATTAATGGTTCAGCTGAATTAATTATTATATATCCAAGTTTATTTTTCTAATTTAGTTAGTTATCATCTGTACCATTTATCAATTGGTAATAATACATCTAAATAATGTCATTGCAATCTTGCATGGCTGAAATGTAACGCTTGATTTATGTATCTATGTATGTAATAATTGATTGAATTTTCAAATAAAAAAAAAGTAGAATTATATTATTCAAAATCGTTGAGATATTGCAGTACTAGATCGTCACTGGGTGTCACAGTATTAAATCTTTAAATATAACATCAAATACATTTCTTTGCTGTAGTACATAACTTTTCCTCTGAAATCTCCGAGCAGTAGTAGGAGAGTAGTTATATTACTGGAGATGACAGCTAGAGTTTTACTTGGGGGCATCATGACGCATCGTAGTAACACTACTGTGACATGTCCAAATTTTGCGTCTTATTACAGATGCCCATGACAGCAGTGCGATGTTTCTCCCTTTTTATGAGGGCTTATATTGTGTTTTTGTCCTGATTTCGGTTTGAACGTGACCCCTGCCAGCCAATAGAAGTAGCGTGATCCCCCGAGTTAGCCAATGAGGACACGCCGTTCTGCTCGATGTGTGAGCTCCGTATTTACCAGTAGAGCGAAGTTTTAATTGCACTGGATGTGAGGGAGGTAAATGTGATTATTACTCATTTGATTTGACAGTTCTTGTTTCATGACACCAGGGGAGGTGGAAGTGTAATTCTATAGCCTATAGGCTTTCCGGAAAAATAGAAAACTTTGTGTTAAAAATATTTTTAAATGGTCTTACAATTCAACAGGTGCTGCCACGGCTACTTTAACATTCATAGTCGTATTCACAGTATTTACACTTTGTACACTGTACAGTGATTAACTAAAATGTAAAACATGTGACAAGTGCGCCTGTAAAACTAGCTAAATTCCTCTATATTAGGACGCAATGAAACTACCGGACTGCGATGTATGGGGACTTGCCACCCCATGGCAACATTAAAATATATCGACTCTGTTATATCGTTTCCTGTTAGTATAAAACTCCGTTACAAAATTAACTAGGATCTGGCAATACTACACCTTAGATCAATAAAATATGATATAATAATGTATAACTATTAACTAGACTTAAATAAAAGTCTGAAAGAATATAGAAAATAAACTAGTTTACCGCTTGAAAGTTTAACAATAAATTGTGAAAGTAAATAAAATAAAACTGTATCGATACGATCAAAGAAATTATGGCTAAAGGAGAAAGGCAAAAGGTAACATGCATAAGGAATTACAAGAGGGCTTCACACACACTATAATTACATGAAGTCATTAACTGTAAAACTATGCCAGTGTCTGAGGATACACGCTGGCTGACTATTAATAAATAATTAAGGATATCTATGTAAGATTTTCCGTTCAAAATTCTGGGTACAATCACTAATCAGTTTATCAATTAATGATTTAACATCATGAATAAATTCAGTAACTACTGAGGAAGATTTGCATATCCTATATAATTCACCTACAAATACTCCATACGAAGGTTTAACAGGTACGTTGGAGCGAAGGTTAGGAAAAGTAACGACTTTAAAACTAAAGTCAGTGCGTCGTTTGTCATATAATTTAGTGTAGAAACGATTGTTCAAAATATTAATGTCTAAATCAAGAAAAGTCGTAGATAAATTGCTAGAGTTTGTAACTATAATCTTCAACTCTGCGGGGTAAATATCATTGCAAATAATATCGACAGTCTTATTGTTGATATTGGGGGTGGTTAAATCGTCAATGTATCGACTGGCGTGTTTCACCTCACTCTTGTTTCAGATACGTTAGAAAAAGAGGACCTCCTTCCTCTGGACATGACTATAGGGACACCCAGCTGTGTGGACGACGCTTACTTTACTCTCTTTACAATCACCCGGCACGCCTTCCAACGTGAGTTATCACGGGTGTTTTACTGGGTTACAGGGTGACACAGCACACCTAATTATGACCCTTCAAAAGTTTTTTATTCAATTTTGAAAATCTTCGACGTCAAAAAATCGTCAAAAAAAAAGGTCCAGTCCATATTCCTACGTGTGGGCTGTAGAAGAAGAAAGACAGGGTGTCTCCTTATTGTATACTACCGAATAGCTAGTGTTTTGCTCAGAAATAGTGCAACAGAGGGTTGTAATTGTATCAACCAATACCGATATTATTTCAATTTGGTACTCCAAAAAACGTTAACTAACTATTTCCTGACATCTCGTTTCAGTGATTGGAGGTGATCTGTACTCAATGTACATCAAGCAGGAATATTCAAACACGCTGCACCTTTACAACCCTTCAGAAGCACAGCACACGTTAGTATTAATAGTATTATTAGTATATCTTGGAAGTGAGCGTTCAGACGTTCCATTTATCTCAGACCGCATCTAGAATCTAGATAACCCGGTCATTAACGTGATCGATTTGGAATCAATTGATTTAATTTAATTAATGATCGATATTATGATTTATTAAGTTATTAGATAATTTGGATGACTGAATCAATTTATTTACCAGGTGTCACAGCTGCCTAACCCAACACTTTGACGTGACGGAACGTTGCGAGGACGTTACTGTCGCTGCTCACGTAGTCCAGACCAGGAATATCGTCAACGTGGGAGATGTTCTTCAAGAGGACACCAAGTTCCCTGCCGGTATTGGCAAACGAGGTAAGAGGACAACTTGACAAGGAATTGGGCAGGAATGGAGATAGAGGATGAAATATTGCATTGCTATAATTATATTTTTGTTTTTAAATTTTGTTTATTTAATTTTTTTTCGCAATTCCATAAATTCATTCTTTATCCACAATTTCTTATATTACATCTTATGCCACATCGCAAATATCTGATAAAGCAATAATAAATTCGGTTGATCAGTTCAGAAGTTGAGTTTGTAAAGGTACATATTATATAAGTTAAAGAATTAAAGGCAGCATAAGTTACACGACACGCTATAATTATTATAATAAATAATGTTTAATAAACACTGTACTATTAACTGACACTTGTACTCTGATACTCAGTAGGACAGTAGTGTGGAAAGAACTATAATATAAAGGCCCAAATACTAAGATTTAAATAAAATGTAAGACCCACCAAACAAAACTACCAGTTTTAACTCTACAATTTATTTTGTGACATACTCTATAATATCAGTAAAATTTACTGATGTTATAGAGTATGTCACAATATAAGAATATAATATACCCATTAAACTGATTACATCCTAGGATTATATACTTTCTAAAGATACGTTTACAAAAATTAGAGTCAGTTTACATACATACATGTTACATGGCGAGATCTCCATCCAAAAGGATTAGTCTGCGTCGACTGCGTCATTACTTTGTATTATACAACTTCGGCGGGTAACATTTCTCCATCCCTTTCGGTCTGCAGCTAATCTTCTCATACAATCAATCGTGAGTCCATTACGATCCAATCTCTGCTCAGCATCCTCAATGAATACATCATTTAAGCTCTTCCTAGGCCTGCCTCTTGATCTCTTCCCATGCTTGGGTTTCCATTCAAGTAAATAGTTGGGTAACCGATCTTCAGGCATTCTACTGACATGTCCAAACCAACGCAGCCGTTTTGTTGTTATTATGTCAGCAAGGGCAGTTATTGATGCCCTTCTTAAAACATCCTCATTACTTACTCGATGGAACCACCTCACTCTCAGGATTCTTCTTAAGCAGTACTGATGGAAAGACTCCAATCTTCTTGTCTGCACTTGAGTCGTGTTCCATATCTCACATCCATAGGTCAGAATGGTAAGAACAGCTGCAATGTAGATTCGCACTTTGTTGTTAATGCTTATGTTCTTATTCTTCCAAATGTTGTTGAGTTGGTTAAAAGCTCCGGTTGCTTTTCCAATCCTGACACTTATTTCTTTATCAATCTTGCCATCTGATGTAATTTTGGCACCTAAATAAGTGAATTGAGTGACCTGCTTTGCAGAGTTTCCATCGACAGTTATATCTATGGTCCTATTCTCTGGGAGTGGGTGCTGCGATGTATCTTTCCCAATGACCATGATCTCTGTTTTCTTTGCGTTCATCTTTAAACCCCCAAGCCCACAATATTTCGCAATATTGTCCGTAGTTTCTTGCAGTCCTTCAACAGTGTCATCCATTCCTGCGATGTCATCAGCATAGTTAAGATCAATGACACATTTTTCCGGTTGTCTGGAACTTTGTCTGTACTGAAGTGTAAAACCACGGGATATATTCTTAAACTTCTCTGCAAGTTCTAATCCCCAGTTAAGTACAAGATTAAAAATGGGGGGCCCTTGCACATCACCTTGTCCAGTCCCCGAATCGACATCAAACCATCTTGTCAATTCTCCATTGACACGAACTGCACTTTCAGTTGCTCTAAAGAACGCTTTGAAAACATTGATATATTTTGTCGGAAGACCATAATGTTCAAAAGCTTTCCAAATAAAGTCACGATTGATTGAATCAAAAGCAGCTTTAAAATCAATAAAGTTTATGTACAAAGGGACGTTGAATTCTATACAATTGTGTATTATACAATGAAGTGAGTACAGCTGATCTCAGCAGCAGAGTCAGTTTACACATATTTTAGTTCCATTAAATTACACAATATATATAGTCTTTCGCCAGCAGCCAGCCTGAGCAATGAGCAAACTATAGGAACGATGAGTCAGCTGAAAACATTTACAGCTCTACTAATGATAATCAACTAATTAGCTAATTAGCTAATTAACTAATACTAATTACTAACTATTCTCTTTTAAATATTTCTTCTCATTCGCATATCCGATCGAAGCTCCAGTTCTCCCATTTTCGGTTAAAGATGCTAGCTCCTGATCCTCTCCATTCTGACCGGTCCCATTCAGAGTCTGTCTTCCGAATAGTCTTAAAATAGATATCTTTATTCTGTACAACCAGCTTAACACAAACTGTCTCATTTCAACTTTCCTAAGCAGATAAATCAAAGGATTTGTCGCAGAGTTCATGGGCAGAAACACTCGAAATGTTAGGAATTCTAAGAAGTACATTCCCAAATCAGAGCTCCTTGGAATGTTCAGAAAAATGCAAAACAGGACGATAAAGCTGGTGTTGTAAAGACAAAAGATACTGGAGACTAGGAAGACTGTAACTGCAGCTCGTTTGGTTACCTCGATCAAGTCTTTACTGCCTCGCGCCGCTATCACTTTCTTTATTGATATTATGTTGGAAACTATCACAATAATAATTATGCTGCAAATTGATGCAATTGTCAGATACTCCCGCACTAATCCGAAAGTTATGAACAAATCACCACCACCGTTCCATCTTATAGCTGTGTAAGCTATTTCTCTGCCGATAACATAGGCCAGGAAGCACACGGTAGAAAATACAAGGTGGCAGTTGTTAACCTTGTTAAAAGGAAGGCACAAGCACCAACAGCGCACCACGCTCAACAAGCACGTGGAGAAGGACGTGCTCTCACTGGCCACCACGTACACCGCCATCAGTATATCCAGAGTGTGGGTATTTGAGGTGCTGCTTCTCAGTATCTCCATGAAGACAATAAGAGCAGAGGAGGTGCAGACACACAAGTCAAACACGTTGAGCAGCATGAGGAGCTTGCTGCCGAGTTGTTCAGATTCGTACTTAATGAAGTAGACCAGGGAGAGAGTGTTGAAGAGGGTTCCGAGCAGGGCTATTAGCGCGCAGATTGGGATTTCATACCAGGCGCTGACTGTCATGTCGAAGGTGGAGGTCGGTGAGAGGGTAGTGTTTTCCATTGTTCCTGATTATATGTAACCGGGGTTAAGAAAGTTGTTGTTTGTTCAATTTTTCGTAATTAAAAAATATAGCAAAGCAACAAGGAATACTATGGCCGACAACGTTATGTAGTCAAAAATCCACTGGCTTGATAGAATCACAAAGTAATGTGAAACGCTTGATTCCTTAAGTTGGTCGCAACCTCAAGAGGATTATCAATATTTAATATGATCAATGTCTGCAAATATTTTTGCAAGGATGTTATTATACTATAGGCACTTTGATCTGGATATTTTTAGTAATAGTATCCTCTACGCAAAACTCCGATAGTCTGCGACCTGCGTGTCGCTAGTACTTAGTTCCACAGAATAGGGATCTCAATACAGTAAAACCCCCTCCCTCCTTCCCTCCCTCCCTCCCTCCCTCCCTCCCTCCCTCCCTCCCTCCCTCCCTCCCTCCCTCTCTCCCTCCCTCCCTCCCTCCCTCCCTCCCTCCCTCCCTCCCTCCCTCCCTCCCTCCCTCCCTCCCTCCCTCCCTCCCTCCCTCCCTCCCTCCCTCCCTCCCTCCCTCCCTCCCTCCCTCCCTCCCTCCCTCCCTCCCTCCCTCCCTCCCTCCCTCCCTCCCTCCCTCCCTCCCTCCCTCCCTCCCTCCCTAGAATTGAAACAATGAAACTGCTACAACTCTTCAAACCAGCTCAAATACTCCTCGGTTGCAAGCTTTATTTCGGTAAATATCGGCAAACAAACTACAGAATGTCATGACAACGGTAAAGCCCTTATCTTAAGATGTTTACCCTCACTTGCCCATAATACACTAATACAGCATGAAGTAGTAAGCAAACAAACTTGAAACACGTAATCGCGGCACTGCAGCACACACTATTAAGTATTATTAGCTTTAGAAGTTGAGCTCTTATTGCATAAGTTTAATAGTAGTTAAGGGTATGATCGGGTATAATACATAAGTTACATGAGCTACATATTAAATGCTGCAAATGTCTTTAGCGTAAAATAGAGGCGGCCAACCAGACTAGTCCTCCAGGGGCGTACCAGTGATAATCTCTGCCTTCTCACAAGTACTCTCACGATACACACTGCACTCACTCAGCCGTGTAAGGACCAATAATCTCAATAAAATTACACTAGTCTCACTTTAATTCCACAAGTGCCACATGACGTACATTTTATTGCCGCAAATGCCGCGTGTTAGTGCCGCAAGTGCCGCATGTTACATATAATAATAGTGCCACAAGTGCCACATGTTAGTGCCGTGAGTGCCACATGTTAATGCCGCAAGTGCCACATGTTAGTGCCGCGAGTGCCGCATGTTAGTGCCGCGAGTGCCACATGTTAGTGCCGTATTTACGTAATAAGGTCGGCCCGTAGTAAGTGATGTAAGTGAAGTGGTAAATAACCGATAACCATTCATTGTATGAGTATAATTGGCCCCATCCGGGCGGTTATCATAATAGAAGAAATTGCCGTCTAAGGAGCAACAGAAGGATGCTTTCGAAAGTATATATAATGCATATTATTATATAATTAAATGTATTACATAAAATCTTGAATTATGTGTTCAAATTCAATTAGAAACTATCCAAAAATATTTAATTATGGAATGAATTAATCGCTAACGTCCTTTTCCGTCAACAATAATGCAATAAAAGACAACTTATTCGGGTTTTCTAACAGAAATTTCAATGGCTATTGAAGACTGAAAATAAATAATAATAAACTTCCAATATCTCCGAGATATTATATCTCGTACCCCACTCCTCAGAATCACTAAAGTGAGGCCGACCAATCAAAACTCACATCACGTGCCAGTAATACCCCAATACGAAGAAACGAATAACGATAAAATATAACTGAACAAATAAAGTTACACAACTCACAAAGCTGTGAAATAAATGGGGACTTGCCTCACCATATACATATACATATATATTATATACACATATTATGTAATATGCATATCGTTATAAATAACGACGACTGTGAAATATTCAAAGCTCTGATAATTAGAAAGTAGGACGACTGTTTTTAGTAATGGTGAGCCGTGAGTGACTATGTTTAATATAATTATTCTTAATTTGATTTAATCTTTGTGTTCGTCTGCGGGTATCGCAGATTAATTAAGCACAGTATGATCATGACATTTATTTCAGGACCGAAGACACAGGCAGTACTGGCAGTTCCGGTCCTGCTAGATAATGAACAATGTGCAGGTAAATCAGTGATACTTCACATAAGTTAGTTATTAATAGGTTTAGAAATTGGGTCGGTACCGGACATGTGGCAACGATTAGCTAATCAGCTTTCAGACATGAAACCCAGAGTCACTGTCTTGACTATGCGATCACCACGGTCGACTCAGCCGAATGATAGGAAACTTGATTGAGAGTTAAATGAAGAGGGGTACCTGTTAAAAGTTCAAGAAACTTCCTAGGATACCCCTTCACTACATACTGCAAACATAGTACTATTAACTATTAACTATTAGTATTGAGTATTTTCGTGATCTATAACTTATAAGTAGATCTATGGCGAAATTGGCACGAATATCAACAAAAAGTTCCCGAAAATTCCAGATTTGTGCTATTTATCCAAAAAATTCCAAACGTCATTCATCAAACCCTAATCATGGATCCCCGTTTACTTGACTACTTGCCCCGAAAATCAAGACTTTTACACCATTGCGGCAGTGCATATTTGGGGGGGGGGGGGGGGGGGGGGTCCTGAGAACCGGAAACTTCAGGTTGATTGAGATGATTAAGAGAGAATATGGCGCAGTACAGTACAGTGGATTTGGATCATTTTGATTGAAAACAATTTCGTTTGAATCATACAAAGGATCTGCACAACTCCCTGTTTCCAACGAATCAATGATCCAGAGAAAAAAAGAATAAAACAATTGCACTAATCAAATACAATCACACAAATAATGTTTAGGCTGCCTTTGAAACAAAAGATTTCATTTATAAAAAACAAAAGGAAAATGAGTAATGAAATAGAGAGACCATCTCTTTTCAGAATAAGAAGTAATGAAATTGAACAAAAATAGAGTGAAAGGATTTGTGGCTACTTGAACTTTAGTTTGTTCAGATAGTGAGTCACAAGTACTTGTTATAGTTTGTAAACGGTAAGCATCTCTTTAACTACATAAGTTACTGTAAGAAGTGATGAAATGTAACGAAAAATAGAATATGGAATGTTCAATTACGCGCTCTTATTTTCGTAAAAATACCGCAGTAAAATTCAGATTCGGATACCAAATGTATGGAATATCTCCTCACACTAATTCCTTTATTTTCGCAAAGATAAAATGACGTACTTAGTCCGCAACTAGACCCGCCATGAGTTTATCTGTAGTAGTATTTGAAGAATGAGTGATTGATAGAAAATGGCAGAAGGCCAAGGGTAATTAAATGCGTTACGAAGATAATGACAAAATCATTCTCTTTAGAGAGAGAGTCAAATCAAAGGAAACTAAAAATCGAAACGACCGGCAATTTGCAGACAGGTGCAGGGTAAACGGGCCAATGAAGAGAAAAGAGCTGAGAACTATAACATATAAACGATGCCGTGTCTCAAGATACAACATAATCAGAGAGTCTAATAGTATAATCAAGAAATGGAACCTACTGCAAAGTGCATAATGACTAAATACTCCTTGGGAAAGATGTTAAACAAATATAAATTACTTGTGTTGCGAGGGCCATGAGGTAAATGGGGAGTCTAGGATAAAAAACGGAGAAACAACGAATAGTCCTGGAGTTGCATCTGATAATAACTCATATGAACTATTAATATATTATAAGTTTAATGACTGGATTTAAACACGAAATGGAATGTTTTAATATGGTGAAAGACTGACGTTTAAAAGTTGTAAATTTTGTAATCACTTGTCATACAGTGTAAATGTTGTGTCCGAACAATGACATATAGAAATGAAGAACCAATCTTATTTGAAAACTAGCAGATCAGGCTTCGATCAATATCGAGTCTTACTAAAAGTCAGATTGCTGGACCTGTTAAAAAGGGGACTGATCAATGATCATCACTTCATCAGTTATCAGAATATGAGAATTCGGTCAGGTCTGTAATAAGAATAACACTCTAACTAATTATAAGCTAACAAAGTTTTATTGAATATAAATTTTAAAATTATAGAATATGTCCTTCGGCAGAATTAAGTAACTCAATTATACCGACCCTGATTCGATAACTCTCCGACTTTAATGTTATCGTAACTTTTATCTTATTGTTCATTTATAGTCTGATCAGTTGTGCATGGAATGATCATCTGTATTTCATAGTAGAGGTAAGAGGACTCAACATTTGTTGGCCTCTCCAAGTTGTAGAATCGGGGGAAAGATAAATTTTGGGTAGGCTCAAATTAAACGCATTTTTAGAGGGATTGAGATAATCGAGAAAATAAAAATGAAGTTTTAGTAAAATGCCTAGTAATAAAAATAGGGTTATCTGTACAGTGTACTCGTATATTATATGCTTATAACCGCGAATTAGGCTTACGTTCCACAATTATTCCCTTATAATTAGGACAATTCCACCTAATATATCCATTATCCAGCTGCTGTTTAAAGTTACTTGTAGGATTGGTGTCTTGTTAGATACCCTACACGTTCAGAGCTCTAGTTAATTAGATCGATAGTTAGACACCAGTGCAAGAATTATAAAACATAAAGTCAAGGCTTGCAATTGGATTAATACACTACATAATAATATCATCGTATTTACACTGCACCTGCACTAAGTTGTAATTAGCAAATCCCTAAATTTTGCTGACATTTGTAATAAATCTTAATCTTATAGTCCATATAATATATATCTCATCCAGCAGTATAATTACACGTACAGAACTCTCATGTCCAATATCCATACACCAGATACCTACGTCAGGGTAAGTCTGTAAGTATAGACCGTGCAAAGTGGGTGGCACACAACTGTTGACGATACAGTACTTTGTCCCAAAATCTGCCATCTAAAGTTCAGTGGGTGAGCAGTCAGTAGTTATTAATGTTGAGATAAATACGACTCAGCAAGTCTACTGACCAGCTGATAGTTATACGACAGGGGCTCTGCTCGAGGGACACAATAATTGTAAAGTTGTAAGGGTGTGCAACGAATTATAACATTGTGAAAGTCACCAATCATGGATTATTATTTAAGACGAATGTTCAGAAAAGAGGGCACCGCAGTCTTTATCTCTTTATGTCGGTCCGACATATTTGGCACAGGAGGTGACCGGGACATGATTTCAGGCCTGACCGGGACCGAGACCGGGACCGGGATACAAAATGTGACTTGACCGGGACCAGGACCGGGACCGGGACTGAGATTATCAATTTACCGGGACCGGGACCGGGACCAATAATTTCTATCTTACCGGGACCGGGACCGGGACCAACAATCCAATTTTACCGGGATGACCGGGATGACCGGGATTTGACCGGGATGACCGGGACCAAAACTGGTATTCTCATATTGAAAGCTGCAACTTTCATTTACATTATAATTGAACAATTTGAATAAGTAATAACTAGAATATTAAATTAGAAAAAACTTGAAAAAACCCGTCAATATGGGGCATGTGCCTAATGTACTACACCAATAATGTTCATGTACTGATTACTCAAGTTCACCCTCATTCCTCATTCCTCAATCAATGATCCCTCAAATTATTCAACAGTTTCATTCTCCAATTCCAATTGACAATTGGGCGTAGCCCGAGTTGAAAACTTGACGTTACTTTGCACTTATGAGTTATGTAACGATATTAGTTACCGAGTAGAAATAGCTTTGATCTACACTGTGTACACACTACACAGCAGGGCAGTGCAGTGAACACTCAAAATGCCGGCAAATTTGAGTGATTGACCGGGACCGGGACCGGGACCGGGACCAAGAATCCTGAATTAACCGGGATCGGGACCGGGATCATAAATCAGCATTTGACCGGGACCGGGACCGGGACCGGGATGAAAAATGTGACTTGACCGGGACCGAGACCGGGATAGCTCAAAATTGCCAATCCCGGTACTAGGATTCCCGGAACCGGGAATCCCGGTCACCTCCTGATTTGGCACAAGATTGGCTGACGCGACGGTGATTGCATTTAATTAAAGGCTGTGGACTATGGAGGATATCCAGTTGCGTCTCCCTAGATTATTTTGACAAATCAACAACAAGTGGTCAAACTCATCTTGAACTATTTGTCGATCAACTGAGAGACGGAGATTCTTGCTAGGAATTAGCAGTGGAACGACAAGTTCGACAGTTTATAAATGGAAAAACGTGAAGGAATTCGGATCATGTGACTTATCTGCTTAAAATTTTAATCTTCAATTTAATGCCCAAATTTTCTTATTGCCGTGGCATATGCCTGCATACCGTATATAAGTTGTGAACGTAACCTGAGGGCCAAGGTTCTACAAATCTCACGCTGGAGCCTAGCCTAATATTTTATAAGTCATCTGTTTATAGATACACATTGCCAGACTATAGTCCTTGACGTGGCATCTATATTGATTATCGATACGATGTACTATTTAATCCTTATTATATACAGATATTGTAAGACTTGTATTCCTAAGGTGTCGTTACACGACTATACACTTTGTAATCAGGCCTGCAGGTTGCCATTATAACAGCTGTGATTTGTCAACAGTACCTCGAGGTACGTGATATGATCCTGTAAAAACACTCGTTATAAGACACACATGGTCATGAGACTTTTTATAGATTGAAGCTAGTGACTAGTCGTTATTTTTGGACATCTCTGTTGCGTTCATAAACTGATATAAACTGATAAACAGATAAACAGATAAACAGATAAACAGATAAACAGATAAACAGATAAACAGATAAACAGATAAACAGATAAACTGATAAACTGATAAACTGAGAAATTATATCCCGCTTTTAATCATTAAGAATTAGGAGCAAAGTTCGAGAAAACAATCAAGTATTGAGCAAACAGGCAGGCAGGAACTAAAGAAATCATTGCATAACCAACTATAAATATCCTCTAAGAAAATAAGAAAGGAAAGATCACTCATAGATAATTAGCACTCTCTCGATAATAATGTTTATAATTAAGGGCAGCAGTGTTTAATTATAAAAGTAATATTTAAGACTTGGGTTTATAAAAATTTATAAAGCTTTATAAAGCTATATCTATGATCTACCAGCCTAGCTATAAAATTATATTGCCACTAGACATCAACAATTATTCAAGGTCAACACAAACTATCAATGTATTGTTATTTGAGTGTATCGATAGGATAATAAATTGATTATTCCCCGTATCCCGTTATAGAGCTATAATCATTAATTGGACCCAGGATGATAATGATTTGCTACCACATCAGTGTCATGTTGATGAGTTGTGATGATAATATTGAACAATAATGGTTTATAATAATCACTATTATCCAGTATGTAATAGGCAGACTTGAGACCTCCTGGAGTTTGTGACAATACTAACTTACTAACTAAACGGTAATATTATATGCTGAATTGGAGTAGTCGTGTACCTTTTGAGGAGAGCTCAACTTCTGCCATGGAAATTAGCTTGATTATGTGAAAAAGGAGATAGACACTGGAATAAAGACAAGACAATTCATACTCTTTTCTTGCTCTTATCTTGATCTTATCTTGATCTTATCTTGCTCTTATCTTGCTCTTATCTTGCTTAATTTCATAAGTTGTCCGTGGCTGTACATCATATGAACACATATGAACATTGTTGCAGTATTACATTTATAACCAGTCAAGATAATACAAGAGGGGTTCGAAACCTAAAAACTGTGATATGAAATTGGTAAATTGCATATTATACTATTGTTGTACTATTATTGTCTGTTGTGTTTTAAGATCATAGTCTAACCATGGAGAAAAATTCAGTTTAACCTCTGTGATTGTTATATTGTATCTGTTTAGGTGTGATCGAGATATGTCGAGACTTTGGGAAGCCACAGTTTACACAACACGACGAGCAGGTTTACTTTATTTGTTTTTTAAAGTTTTAATTATTTATTTATGTTATTGTTTCCTTTAACAAAAGTCCTGGGCCATTAATGAAATTTGTACACAAAATTGAATGTGAGAAATTTGTTCAAATGGATTATTAACAGTGATTTTTTCAGTTGTTACGAAATTATTCCAAGTGGGGCGAACTAGTCGTCAGATATGCTAAGGTGAACTATTTTTATAAATGATTGATAACAAATTATAACTATTGTATATCACTACTCCTCAGGATAACAATAAACTATCAACAAAAACGAATTTACACTTTAGTCTTTACCGCCGACTATGTAATTTAAGCAACGACTACATTGAAAAATATTGATAAATGATATCGTAAGAAAGAGGGATAAGTATTATATTATATGCAACTTGACTTCTGGCGTGGATTGGATGGAAATTGTCTCCCCAATGAAAGATAATTTGCGTCACCTCCACGACTAGATATTAATTAGGCTAATTTGTATTTCCGGAATTAATTTTATTGAATTCATAGATTAAAGATTAAATTTTGATCATTTTACAGCAAGGGGGGAGGGGGGGCAAAAGTCAGTACACATACTCCCGTTGGGTCTTATAAGATCGCCATGTTTTATATTTGAGACCTGTAACTTTGCAAATGATAAATTGTATCTACTCATTCGAGGATTCCGTCGCCAAAATTTGTAAATTTAATTTTTAGAAACCACGCCCAATTTGCTAATATTCGTTTTTGTTGAAGTATCATTCAAATATCAAAAAATTCGCGAAAATTAACATTCATTCGGAAAAATGAACATCGCTATTATTTGGTATAATATGATATGTATATTCCTCGAATGAGTGATAATAGCAAGTCATACCAGAAAGTATTACTTCAACCGGGCACTCAATAACTGATAAATAAGCCCCAAAGTATGTGTACTGAATTTTGGCCCCCCCCCCCCCCCCCCCCCTGTATTTGATTTTCGATAACAAGATAATAATAATGTAATTAAAGGCGTTGTAAACTTCAGCACTGATTAGAGATCCTTGAATGAGTTCAATTTAATTTCACGATTCCTAAAATTCAATTCAAAACGTAAAATTACATAATTTATGACCAATACAATCTTTACTCCGCCGCATTTTAATAACTTAATTGCTTTAATGCTTTATTAGATTATATTTAAACTCAATTATTATTCAAGTTTGTTATGAACTTGCATAATAATTGATCAAATTGGTCAAATTCATCAAATTCATCAAATTCATCAAATGCAATTATCAATGTGTGGGTTGCGTTCAGCATTAATTGATGATTGTAAAATATATTTGTTAAGTAAACGAATCGTTCAATCATTAAAATACATGATTTATTCAGTTGTATGAAGCAGTAAAACATCAGACGGATTTTAACGACCTACTACTAAACGTGACGAAGTGAGTTTGCTAGCTACACCCTGATATAACACTGTACTGTATTCAAACACTTGAAACACTACTGTACACTGTACAGTAAATCAAGTTTGAGAGCCATTCAATGTTTTGACTACATTGTTATCGATTAAAAACGATAAACTCATACATTCATTTTTATATCTATGTTAACGGGCCTTCTGTTGAATTTTCACCACAATTGCTTGCTCAAGAGCAAGGAAAAGTGTGAATGTTCATTGAAATGATGTCATATCACGGATATAGCATGTACCTTACACGGGTGAAATGAATTGGAAGTTCGCCTACGTTTGACTGCATGTTAAACAATGCAAACAGTTACCTTCTCGGTTCATTAGATGCAATGTGTTGACTGTGTCGCTTGAAAGTAAAATTAATCTCGCGATTTGTTACTTCGTGCCAGTATCTGTAGAGGCGGTCACTTTGGTTTTTGGAAGAGTTGGAACGCGCGAAGTTTATGTTTAAATATTTCAGCATCCACCGTGACAGAAACTGATAGAAGGCGCGCGCGCTTTGTTTACATGATCGATACAACCGGCCAAAAGTAGTTCGAAATATGTAATGCAGTTACTATACCCGGCAAATTATAGGTCTCGGATTCTGTCATTATTTTACCAATCTGACCCTCAACAAACACGGCTAGAAGATTGTGATATCTACGGGTTGTTCTTCTTGATGGCAGAACATCCAAAGAGTTTGCAGCTCCGTCTGTCAGCTCTCCATCAACATTTGTGAATCCGCAATCCACAACCAAAGTTATCAAGATTTCTTTGAGAAGCCAAAACTAGCTACAAATCAAACGAACAAATTTTGAAATAAAGAGAAATGGTCCGTGAACCAGCACTGACTTTAAGTATTTGTGCCATAGAGGAATCGATTGGCTAGGTCTGTGTTAAGTCCCATCCTTCTAGCTCAAAAGATGACGAAACTTATAAACGGTATAACCTTACCAGGGCCCACTTAAAAGCAAGGGGGCCCCCGATTAGAATATAAGTTTGTAACTTCCTGCTCTTTTCAAAAAATTATCCGTATAATTATAACTGAGAAACTGGAAATTCCGCTAGATGTCAGTGTAATTTCCAACCATAAAGTGCGGTATCTCACGTCTCTCGATCAGTGACGTTTGATTTAAGCCATGTAAACAATTAAGTGATCGGAAAGTTTCCCTAAGCAAACAAGCAAATAGAAAAAACAAATCATTTTAAAAAAATATTTATATTAATATTCAATGCTGATCAGGGTAATGTGTACTGTATACACCGTAAATGTTTGGTGAGCAACTACATGAGGCGTGGCAATACAAAGCTTACATATTATGTGTATTATAACTGAACAATGTGATGAGGCAGTAACAATTATTATCTATGTATGTGAGGCTTTTTGCTAACAAGCCGGCTTGTTAGCAAAAAATAGGAACACAAAGCAGGTAACCAGCTAACTGGTCTCTTAGGTCACTTTTTCTTCAAAAAATAAGATATTAATGCTTTTCATACAAGTTACAACAAAGTCTATATGATATAGAATTAATTTTTGAATGACATCATGTGTCGAGCTATGTGGTTTGCTGCGTTCTTTGCGTTAAAAACTTGACAACAATCAACTTTAAACTCAATAAAAAGGGCGGTGATACTGTCTAGTGTCTACTTTTATGACATAACAGGCAAATCTAAAGCATGACTCGTTTTCAGGTCGTTATACACGGATATTGTGCAGGGCAAAACAGCTGACGATCTATCTGTTATTGATCAGATTCTGGTGAGAGGGTCTATTTGTCTGATTACACTTTGAAAACAAATAACGTAAATAGTAGAATCCTGTCAACAGTTTATTCTTTAAATTGACTTTTAATGTTTTGATAATAAATCTTTGATGTTATGAAATGGAAGAGTTGACTTGAAGAGAGTTGACTTGCTTTTCTTTGTACTATTTTCCTTTCCCAAAACTACGGTAAATCGGGGTTTTACTGTAGTATAGTACACTAAAAGTATACTATTACACCGTAAGTACTATTAATCTATAATTATCCATCCAGGAACAAGCAAAAGATTTGATAAACGCAGAAAGATGTTCTCTGTTTTTGATCGATAAAGAAACAGACGAACTCTACGCCAAAGCATTTGATATTGGTGCGGGCAGCGACGAGTCAAAGGTAATCAGCATATTTTTTAAATTTAATTTATAATTTATTTATGTAAATTAAAAAGCTTTGTACTTCTAAATTAGTATACAAATTATTATACTAATTTGCCAGGCTAATTCATAGTGTATACTGTATACCGAATTTAAGCATTCAAATTGATGTTACTGTCTCCATACGAGCATAAGGTTATTTTTATGAACGCCAGGATACCGACTCCTTAAAAAGACAATATAGGCTCGTGAATATTTGCTCGGAAAGTGAGTATTGATTGCTAAAACGTAGACACACCGCAAGGATCTACTCCTTTACTCAATTGTATTATCTGATTGTGAGGCAATCAAATTAGAAGAGGGTGAGTTGGGACAACATGTGTAAAAGTGTAAAGTAAGGGAATGAATTGAGGTTTTGTGAGGGGTTTATAGGGTGTTATATATGATGATATGATATGATATGATGTTTAATTCCTGTATATGAGAGTTGAGGGGTGTAGTTAAAGTTATCGTATCTTTAAAAGTCTGGTGCAGACTGCAGAGTGCAGGACAACGGATACGCAACTTGCCTAACTTGGAAATTGATAGAGTTATAGCAGTGAGGGATTGTTCCCTTGTCCCCAAATTAGAGATTGCTGTATTATCCTAATACTCTAGAATGTATAGGTAATGATACATATAAACCCTGTAGCGAAAACGAGACTCATTATGTCAATAAAATATCTGAGAGTCTAAAGGAGAGATTTAATGTACAAGTTGAAGATAAAAACTTGCGACTAGCACGCATCTTCTGGAACCCTAAGCTTCATAAGAACCCTTACAAGGCGAGGTTCATTGCAGGTGCCCGTTTTTGCGTTACGAAACAACTTAACGTCCAAGTTAACTGTTGTCTGAAACTTTTGAGGAAATACTTCAAGAAATACTGCGAGGCAATCTACAACAACAGCGGTATAAACATGTTTTGGAGCATAGATTCCTCAAGTGAATTCCTTGAAGCTATCAAAAATAGCGATGTTTATAATATACAAGTATATGATTTTACTACTCTTTATACCAGATTAGACTTGATTGAAGTAGACTTGTGACTTGACTTAAGGCGGGTAGTATTCCCGAGATCCATTGACAACAGTTCTCCACAGCTTTCTGTCCTCCATCAGTGTAGCTATCTCATCTACTGATTTCAGCCCAGTATCTGCTTTTAGGTTATCTAGTAGTGTTAGGTAAGGTCGCCCCCTGTTAGTATGCCCATGACTCGGCTTCCAGAGGATCAGTTTGTTCAGTGTCAGCTCCGGATGTCGGTGAGCATGACCTGCAAGTCTGAGCCTTCGTTGGGTTATCTTGGAGCTGACTTTAGGAAGATCACCGTACAGACTGTGGTTGCTGACATGGTCTCGATACTGATTGATGTTAAGGGCCATTGTTAACATTCGTGTATAGCAACCATCAACCATCTTCTCCAGCCTTTTCGTCATAGTCCAAGTCTCAGAACCGTATAGAAGCACCGACTCGACTAGTGCTGTGAACACTCTGGTCTTGATAGACTTTCTAAGGTTAGATTTCCAAAGTTTTTTGAGAGTGTGGCATGCTCCCCATGCTCTTCCTTTCCTAACCCTGATATCACTCTCACTGTCTCTGATTCTAGAACCAAGATAGGTAAAGTCTTCCACGTGCTCTATTGTGTTGTTACCCAGGGACTTGATGGTATCAGGGTTCTCGATGTTCTGAGTAATGAATTTGGTTTTCCCTTCATTCATTCTAAGTCCCACTGTAGCAGCAACTCTTTCTACCTCTAGCATCAGCATCTCTGCCTCCTTTACAGTATCTGCTATCAGAGCAATGTCATCTGCAAAACCAGTGTCTGTTATCTTCTCCGCCTTGACTCTCCTACTCCGATAAGGCTTAATGGTAAATCCTATTTCAGGATGCTTGCTTAAGGCTTGTCTCATGCAATAGTCAAGGGCTATAATGAACAAGTATGGTGCTAATGTATCCCCTTGAAGAACTCCTGCCAGGATATCAAATAGCTCGGTATCCCCATCTGGTGTTATAACTTTGCCCTTCGTGTTGACATAGAGAAGATTAATGATATCTACAATACTGTCCGGTATTCCATAGGCCTTTAGTATTTGCATCAAAATTCCCCGGTGAAGTGAATCAAAGGCCTTCTTAAAATCAACAAACACCATAGCTACCGGTAAATTTCTCTGTCTAGCCCCCTCTAGAATCCTTCTGAGTGCCAAGATGTGACTAGTAGTGGACCGTCCTTCCCGAAAACCATTCTGAGTGTCCCTAAGTACCCCCTCTATAGCCGGCTGAATCCTATTAAGCACCATTCTATTAAGAGTCTTAGCTACGAGAGAAGTCAAAGATATCCCCCTCCAGTTTCCAGGGTTGGTCAAGTCTCCCTTTTTGGGAACCGGGATGATGTTACTTATCCTCCACTGATCTGGCGCAATACCATCTGTCAGGGCTTTGTTGCAGAAGGACAGCACGATTTCATCCAGGTCGCATCTTTTGAGGACTTCAGGTGGTATGCCGTCATCACCTGGTGCTTTACCTTCTTTTATCCTGTGTTTAGCAGCTTTAAGCTCATCCACAGTAAAAGGTTCTGTACTGATGTTGAGTCCTTCAAATTGAGTCTCGATCCTAGGATGCTCGTTTTCCACATCCGGTATACTCCCTAACAGATTCGTGAAATGCCCAAGCCAATTTTTCTTCCTTTCTTCGGCTCCGTTGCCCCTTATTTGAGTTGCCCCCTTGGCCTTCCTGCCAGTTATCTCATTTATGACATTCCAACTTTCTTTGTTTTTGCATCTGTCTGCAGCCATTTCGACCCTTCTAACCTTGGCAACTAGATCTTCTTCAAAGATGTCCTGGTACACCTGATCCAGTTCAGTTTTTAGTAGCTTAACAGACAGTCGACTGTCTTCACTAGGCTCCCGGTGATAGACAGTCTCTGCTTGCTGCAAGGCTGTACGCACGCTTTGAACTCGCTGATCACCCGCGAAATCGTCACGTCTCTTCTTTTCTCTCTTAGGTAGTATGGCTTTGTTGGTATCAGCAATCGCATCAACAAAATGCCCATACAGTTCCGTAACCTCACTTTCATCGGTTTGCTCGCATAAAGCAGAGTACCGATTCTTGACTTCTACTGCATATCTCTTCTGTAGGTCTTCATCCGATTTAAGTGCTCCCCAATTATACCAGGTTTTCTTGGGTTGCTTTTTTGCTCGTCGAAGAGATAGCTTGATCTTAGACAAAACAAGTCTATGATCAACGGATTCTCTCCGTTACTGGTGTTATCTCCGTAGTTGCGTCAAATGCCTTGCTAGTTAGGATGAATCCCACTCCGCCCACTGCTGCCTGGGCCCGATTACTAGTAGCTGATGAAGTAATTAGATAGCTGCTCTTGCCAACTCTCTCTACTTTGACAGGCTCTTCATGGACTATCCTGTGCTCTTGGATACCTACAATCTCTGCTCCACTCTTCTCGAAAAGATGTACCATCTCCAGTTTCCTCTGAGCAGTTCTTATCGTTCTTGTGTTAAGAGTGCCTACCCAGGTAATGTCGGTACATGAAAATAAACTTTTTTTGTTGTTTTCGTTTATGTTGGGTGTTTCAGGTTGATTAGGCTCATCATTCGCCAACCTTCCATTCGGATTTAAGTTGGTGAAATCATTACCACCTTCACGTCCAGAAACAAAAGTAGGGGCTGATACCCTAGTGCTGTAAGAACTATTCATCATGTTTCTTTTCTGTTGGCTATGTGACACGTGAGCCACCTGCGCCACTGGAATGGCTCTCTTGATAGCTACTTCATCAGTAGATGTTCCCACATACAGTAAATAAAACGGAAAGATGACAGATGGTGCTCCCATAGTTCCGGAATCTGTTACATCTTCATTAACCCAAATCACCATCATCACGAGCTTGTTCTGAGGATGCCCGGCTTTTTTTTTCGGGGGTGCACCCCTAGATCCGCTGTGTTCAGTTACAACTCCATCACTGAAGTTGCATGCAGCCCCACCTCGAGCAGGATGTGGCTCTTCACCACGCACAGACGGTCTGAATGTACAGAGTTGAATCTGCAGCATCCTAGGTTTACCCGTAATAGAGCAAAACCTTTGGGGTTTCCAAATTGAAGTAGAGAATATGATTAATGAAGTTGTTGATTTAATATTTTCAGACCGTAATAAATATATTTGTATTTCTAAAAGAGACAGTAATACATGTTTCTTTTCCAATAAAACCTATGATTCTCATGCCTGCTTTAGTCAAGATGACCTAAAAGAGGCTGTTAAATTTATTATTTATAACACTTATGTCGTCTTCGGTGGGATTGTATTCATACAAACCAAGGGTATTCCTATGGGTGGAAATTCAAGTTCCCCTATAGCTGATCTCACTGTTGGCAAAAAGGAATTTAATTATATGAAACGTTTACTTCAGGAAAAGAAAATGGGATTAGCAAAGATATTATCCAATAATAAACGATATGTTGACGATATATCTATTATTAACTACCTTTACTTTCATCAATTGATTAAAGATATTTATCCTAATTCATTGGAGATGGAGCGAGCTGGTTCCAATAATAAAATCATTAACTACCTTGATTTAAATATTAATATTTCCACAGAAGGACTAGAAATATCAGTGTATAACAAAACTGATGATTTTAATTTTCATGTTGTATCCCTTACATTTCCTCACAGTAACATCCCAACCGAGGTTGGCTACAACGTTTTTTCAAGTCAAGTTCTTAGATATGGTAATGTTTGCACTATATTGGATATCTTTACCTCCCATCTTCACAAAATATTCAAAATTCTAATTGATAGAGGATATAGCCGTGATAGACTGATTAAAGGCATTAAACGTTGTCTGAGGAAATATGATAACGTTTTCAGGAAGTTCGGTATTCTAGATGACCATAACATTATTAAAGAACTCCCCTGATATCTTTTGATTTATTGAAACACGGGTACTAACTCTGCTAAACTGAACAAATTCTGAAACTTAGGTGAATAAGTGTACAACGTGCTAAACCGAAGTTCAGACTGACCAGTGAAAATGGGCGAGCGTACCAAGTGTCATTTTAATTAGAAGTTTTAGTCAGTGATTTATTATTGAAGCTTGTAATTACAATATCTAATGCTCCTATAAATACTTTAATTAATTGTTTGTTCCGTTATTCTTTTTCCTTCCTCTTTTCCTTGTCATCCCCTTTAGTTTTAAGATTCTTGCTATAAATGGCTACAGCTAACACTATTAATGCTAAGTACCAAACAACAAGTGGGAGGTGGATCGTTGGTATACCATTAAATCGATTTAACATCGCAATTCCAGTCGCAAGCCTGGGACCACTACTAGCATAGTCACAACATCTACAAAGCTGCCATATAGCCTTACTGACAATTTTCTCGACTGACTGACAATGTTTCTTCTTTTTCCCCATTTAGAATACAAAGATTAGTACATTTTAGCTTATGATTAATATTATATTTTTACCTATAGTTTACCTAGATTGCATAGTAGTTACTAAGCTAGTTGCTTAGTAGTTACTAAGTTACTTGCTTAATAGTTACTAAGCTAGTTGCTTAATAATTACTAAGTTACTTGCTTAATAGTTACTAAGTTACTTGCTTAATAGTTACTAAGCTAGTTGCTTAGTAGTTACTAAGTTATATTACTTGCCTAATAGTTACTAAGTTACTTGCTTAATAGTTACTAAGTTACTTGCTTAACAGTTACTAAGTTACTTGCTTAACAGTTACTAAGTTACTTGCTTAATAGTTACTAAGTTACTTGCTTAGTAGTCACTAAGTTACTTGCTTAGTATTTACAAGGGGCCAGAAATGTATGTAAAGTAATATCAGAAAACTTGTCGGTTAACGAACAATAAACTAATACAAAAAGCCTCGGTCGAGGCTAAACAAAACTGGAACCATGCGCCACCATCGATATAAGTCTAATAATGTAATAAAACTATAGTTCATAAACAAAAATTATACGTCACGCCACTAAAGGAAATATTCGTAAAAGACGTTACGTACATATATATATGTACGTAACGTACATATATATATATTTATAACGTATATATATATATTTATATTTAATAAACCGAAACCCCACCAATCTGCCTCAATAACTTATGTGTGCTATGTTTTACATAAGTATTGAAATGGATAACTCAAATATTGTTTGATAGTTGGGGACGAAGTGAGAGTCTCCACTCAGTGTTTCAAAACAAATAGTTGTCGACGTTTCGGCACACGCCTTTGTCATAGAGTATAGACAGGATGTTACAAATACAATAGCTTACATAGCTGCAATTTACAATGTTAAAATAATCTGTTGTATAACTATAAATATAACTATCAATATAACTGTGAAATACCTACAATATTTTACAAAACTCCATACTATACTCACTCCGTCCCCACCTATCAAACTATATGATCGACCCACTCATAAAAGCGAAGAAAGATTACCATAACTGAAATATTATTTGAAATTGAATCGAATATCATTTAGTCCTTTAGTCGACCTTACTTTAAGTAAAATTGATTTGATTTCCGTAAAATCGTCCCGCAGATGCATTTTACTATCTGAAGCACTTGAATTTAATTAATATTTTGGACAGGAAGGAACCATCTTGATTCGTTTTCTAACTTTTAATGCCTGCATAAGGAAAATTTAATTTAAGTCTGACATCAAAATGGTTCCGCGTAGACTTTAACGTGTTAAATCGAATACTATATTGCTGTTTTACTATTTTAATATTAAACTCTTTTGATCGTTAAATATTAACGTAATACAGGGATATTTTTCGCACGCTTTTAGTTTTATAAACATGATTTGTCCAAATTTTATAATTAAAAAGCACAATTCACTTGTTCAGAATTGAGATAATACAGAAACAAATGATAGACTAGCGATTATTAAAGAAAGTAGAATTCCAAGTGTGTTTGCTGAACAGCACGAGGGAAATCATAATATGCCACACATAGAGACATACCAGGTTTAATGGAAAATTTGATTGTTGATTTTTCCCAGACTAAATACCAGTCATTACTGGAATGTAAGCATTTCAAAATATCATAATTACCAAACAAGCCAAAAAGAGGTCGACAGGCTTTAAATTTAACTGCCTAACTGGAGAACATTTAAGCCAAAATTTTAAAAAACTTGGGAGTTCCAGTCTTGATCGTAAGTTAAATAATTGTACTAAGTCATTATAAGTTATTACTAATTGTAAGTCATTACAATCGTCAATGTTATCACCTTTTATAAGCAGCTGCTCAGTAGCGTTTAATTGACTGATCAGTGAAGAGCCGGGGAACGTATGCAGTAAATTTTAGACACTAATAGTAATGGCAGTTACTGTTTTAATATTGCTTACTATATATACTTACTAGAATACTTAGAGTAGGTTTGGCTGGGATCAGGACAACAGTATCAAGTACGTCCTCCTTTCACTCCGCTGGGGTATTTTTTGTAAGTACTATTCTTACTAGCCCTCAGAGGCTCTTGAAGGTACTGAAACTTAAAAGGAATATATTATCATGTAGCAGCTGATTATAAATCCAGGTTAATGATGATATTTAGTTCAGAAAGTCTCGTGAAAGTAATATCTCGTATGTCTTTCAACAACAGCCCTTATTTCACAGGAACTGAAAGAGGACTGTAGTTGAAGAAGTAGGAGAAAGTAGAAGAAGTAGGAGAAAATATTATTAAACAGACTATACTGAGAATATAATGGTAGCTTGGAAATTAAAAGACATAAAACCTCAGAAACACAATAGTCAGCTTAATGGCTGAACAATAAAATTAAGAGGAAGATGAGACGCGAAAAGCTTTAAGCAAGTTTTTAGCGTAAGTATAATAGTGCAATAGAATTATGATCCATCCATTCCATTTCAAGCAAATTTAGCTGAGGCGTAATCTTCAATATTCGAAAAGCATTTGGAACTACATGAAATTCAAAGCAGGGAGAGATGTCTATACTCTATATTAAACAAAACTGTTCAAAGAAACCTTTTAGAAATGATTAAATTATAAAATGATCGTTTAGCATATTTAGCGCAGTGAAACCATGGTTAAAAAACTAGGGGTGGGGGACAACCCTGTTGCCCATTTATTCCCCAACTTTTAGTCAAATGGGCATGGCATCGATTGGCATTGCTGTTTTTAAGCCTTAAAAACAGCTAAAACTTGAGTTATGGTGAAAATAAACATCGCCATCGTGATTGCCGTCCTCTGATTAATTAGCAAGTACACTGTACAGCTATTATATTATATACTAATAGTTATGTTTTAATTTTTCGATTTTGACCGATTTTGACCAAATGATGAAAATGACCCCTTTATTCCTTAACTTTTGGTCGAATATCGATAGACAAAAATGAGGTTGCCCCCCCCCCCCCCCCCCCCACCACGCCACTCCTAACTGTTCTTGTCAGTTGTCACCACTTCATTAAACTGGCACTGACTAAGTAACACAGGCGTTATGCAATTATAAACTCGATCATTTTATTTCATTAAAATATTAACGTCAAGTAAATATGAAAATTCAGGTTATATTTCTGCCAGAAATATAACCTGAATAAATAATAATTTCTGATTACTAGATGTTAATTAATTGTTAATGTCATTCACCAGTTTAATTGGAAAATTAGTGTTATAACTTAGTATTTCTCTAGTGTGTTAGCTTATTATGATTTCGGTAGCGAAGTATGAATTGCCACTTAGTTGAATTTGTTGTAATGTAAAAGACCAATTTAGACCAATTTAGACCAACTAAGAGCAACTTATACCAACTTAGACCAACTTAGACCAACTTAGGACAAGAGAAGTTGCTGTAATTGACAAGAGAAATAACGAGTAGTTTAACAAGAGTAATGAAAATAGCTTTGTTGTCCTGCGATTATAATTCCAATTTTAACACTCCGGTACGATATATCTAATAGTAATTGTTTTGTGAGGAACTAACAAACCTGTATAAACTTACTAAAGACAAAATAATTGTGCAAAGTGCCCGTTATAGTAGCATCAGAAGGCCATAAGTAAAAGGAAATTCGAGACGAATGAATACCTTAAAAGATGAAAGGAGTATTTCATAAAAATATCAAAGGTCGAATAAAGACAAATGGAACAAAGTTTAAGATCCATTCTGAAATTAAATGCTTTAAAAGATGAAAGGAATAAAATGAAAGGAAGTTAAGAACTCAAAGGTTTCACTCTCCCCTGACCTCTTAGCTTACTGTCCACTAATGCCAATCGCTAGAAGGTTAAAAGGTAGCAAGTTATATAATGATCTGCGTGAACACTGGTAAATTTGCTGCTTGACAGCTTGAAGGAATGAAGATCACCTTGCCTCTCTCATTACTACTATCCTAGTATATCCTGTACACATCCGACAACGGACGATTTAAAATTTAATCTACTGTCGAGCATGCACTGGTCGACGTCCTAGCGTTTTGTAATAACCAAATCAGCTCAAACTTTAAATTTAATTTTTCCTAGCTACACAAATACAATTGTCAAGAAAGATGTTAATTAACGACGACCAGACTGCTAAGTAACTTAGAATATTTGTAGGTTCACTTAGTAATATGTAAGGATGATTTTAAGGGCGTTTTTTGACGCAATATGCAACAGGCGTCACACTGCCACTGGGCGGTTGCCGGTTTGCTTTAGATAAGAGAGCCATATTATCATATTGTTTTAAATATTAGATAACTTTATTACATTAATATTATATTTTCACTTCGAGCACTCGTTGCATCCATTACCTCGAATAATAAAGCTGTATTATAAAAGCGCACTTTATTTTATTTTTAAATCTAAAAATCAATAACACAAACATGAGTCAAAAATATAACTGCACTTTAGCATCAGACAGCAGCGTCTTTTAGGCCATTAAATGAAAAAAAGCTTTAAATCCTGACGTTTTTGCAAGGTAATCCTGAGATTTATTCGCCAAGCCTATATTTTTATTTAAGCCTCTAAATGTTGCAATAAGCGAATCTTCTTAAAATAAAGCATTAAATTCTGACAAAATTTGTCTGTTTCAGAGCTCGACTATACGGACACCTAGTAAGAAAGGGGTTATTGGAGACACCTTTCAGACAGGAAATGTTAACAGGATCGAGGATGTGGACAGTGACGAGCGATTTAATAAGTAAGTGGGTGAAATCACCTGTCATGCAGTGCAGATGCAATATTCGGGTGCCCGAATTTGGGATAGAAATTTGGGATAGAACAAAAATTCTAGGGACGACATCTAGCGTCATCTAGCGTCATATGTTGCCGCGACATCTGACGCCATCTAGCGACATCTGACGACATCTGACGCGACGACATCTGACGCAGGCGACATCAAGCGCTGGATAGCGGGATAAGTCAGTTTACGACAGTTCACGCTATCTAGCGCTATATAGCGCCAGATAGCGCTATATAGCGTCAGATGTCGTTGCGACATATAGCGCTAGATAGCGCTAAATAGCGTTAGATAGCGCTAAATAGCGAAGAATTTCGGGTCGTGACAGTCCAGGCTATTTAGCGCTAGATGTCGCTATCTAGCGCTATATTTCGCTGACGTCAGATGTCGTTGCGTCATATATCGCTAGATAGCGTTAGATAGCGCTGCATCAGATGTCGTCGCTACATATAGCAGAAGATATCATATCCTATCACAGTAACAGTAACCCTAACCCTGTGTGTGTGTGTGTGTGTGTGTGTGTGTGTGTGTGTGTGTGTGTGTGCGTGCGTGTGTGTGTGTGTGTGTGTGTGTGTGTGTGTGTGTGTGTGTGTGTGTGTGTGTGTGTGTGTGTGTGTGTGTGTGTGTGTGTGTGTGTGTGTGTGTGTGTGTGTGTGTGTGTGTGTGTGTGTGTGTGTGTGTGTGTGTGTGTGTGTGTGTGTGTGTGTGTGTGTGTGTGTGTGTGTGTGTGTGTGTGTGTGTGTGTGTGTGTGTGTGTGTGTGTGTGTGTGTGTGTGTGTGTGTGTGTGTGTGTGTGTGTGTGTGTGTGTGTGTGTGTGTGTGTGTGTGTGTGTGTGTGTGTGTGTTACTCATACTGGGACCGTAAGCGCAGCTTGTTTTTTTCCACCCAATATTTTTTGTTATTTTTATTTTGTATGAAAATTAATTTTTACTGTGTATGAAAATTAATTATAATTTAAGTGAGAATGATATAACTATAAGCTTGCGCGTCGAAGTCACCCAACTATTACACTCGATTTATTAAATATTCGGCTGAGTGGAACAAAATATTAAATATCACTTATAATCAAGGGGTCGTTTACATATTATAATTATATAAGGGGCCTGATGCCGCCGGCCGGGGTTTTCCAAATTATTACGCTCACTAGTGTGATTGTGACATAATACTAATAGCAGAATAGCTTAATAGCTATGTATGGAATAAGAGGACTTCGCCGCTTCGACGCGCCGCGCCTATTGTCATTCTTGCTTCGCATCGAATCGAGCAACGATTGTTGCTCTGCTTCGCAGAGCACCGAACTTGATGGGTTGACATCGTCAATCAATTACTATACAACTCCAATATCCAATAAATTTTTGGACAGTTGTGAAAGCCCTATTGGAAGGTTTTTACAAATTTTCAGAATGATCTCATTCAAGGAACGAAAAATATATCCGCGCGAATAATACGTCCAAAATTTTAAACTCACTTTTGCTCCCAAAGCCACGCATCACCAATTTTGTCAAGTTTGCGAAACTCACTGATGATTCCAAAAACGTACAACAAAATTTATATTGTAAAAAGGCTCACACTCTCCAAAAAAATGTGAACAAAAATTTTGAAAATCCGAGCAACTTTATTTTTATCGTGCACCTCCAACTGGAAAGACGAAAGGTATGACATCGTTAATATTCGCTAAACGATCAAATCATTAATTTTTTATCACGCGCCGTTTTTTCTCAAAATATTAGTCCAAGCCAAGAAGTACGAAGTAGCGCGCGTCGGGCTACTTAGTCCATTAACAATGATCAAATCATTTACTTGTTCATAAAAAATTTAGCACATATTATAGGCTTTTACTAAATTGCTCGCCCAAAAATTTCACGTGACTTTGGTTTTTTTGGTTTTGCAGCCGTACAAAACGGTTTTACATAAACCCTAATCCCAACCCTAACCCTAACCATAATCCCGAAGCTATCGATATTCTTAACCACAAACCTAACCCTAACCCGAGCCCTAAATAATCGAATTCACGTTTTACTAGCCTCAAGCCTGTCACGTGACCAAAACGGATTTTTGCCCATAACTCTCCAGGGAAGCATTTTAACCCTACGTCATGGGGGGTGATTCGGAATCAGCGTCCAAAAATACACCGATCAAGATAACTTTTATGACTAAAGCCAAAGGGCCTTTTCACAAGAATTGAATTTTCTTCAAATTTGGGCGAGCGATTTAGTACTAGTATACTACTAGTAGGAGCGCATATTATACGTTACTAAATTGCAAGTTATTCTGCTTGCCAAAAATGGAAACACGATGTAGTCGTATTTATATTATACTTTTCATTTTCTCATAGCCACGAGTCTACAGTTTACTGCTCGCTATTGCTTGAAGCTATAAGCCTTACTGTGCCGCGCCGCGCATCCAATTGCGATTCTCGCTAGATCTGCGAGATACACTTCTGTGCCTTGCCGAGCTGCGATGAATTGACATTGTAAATTATGGCTCAGGTTAGATAACTTTGATAGCTTTAGGGTGAGGGTTTTGATTCACATATGACATGATAGCCATGTGTCTACGCGTACTGCATGGACTGTCGCAAAACGACATCCTTCATTATGCGCCGCGATATCTAGCGCAAGCTGTCGCCACGATATCAAGCGCTAGATAGCGCTATCTAGCGCTATCTAGCGTAAACTGTCACAAACCGACATTCTCCGCTAGATAGCGCTTTCTAGCGCTAGCTGTCGCCGCGATATCTAGCGCTAGAAAGCGCTATCTAGCGTAAACTGTCACAAACCGACATTCTCCGCTAGATAGCGCTAGATAGCGCTGCGTCAGATGTCGTTGCGACATATAGCGTTAGATAGCGCTAGACACCGATAGATGTCGCAAAAAAATGCGGACATTTTATGAAAATAGCGCTATCTGTCGCCTGGCGCCAGTGCTGCGTGCCTAGCGTCATTTAGCGTCATCTAGCGTCATCTAGCGTCATACAGCGTCATATAGCGTCATGTACCGCTAGATAGCGCCAGAAAGCGTCAGATAGCGACATTCGAAAGGTGCCGTGCAATTAGCGACAATGTTGCTAATTGGCGTCATCTAGCGTCATCTATCATCATCTAGCGATATTTCACGCTAGATGACGCTAGGTGACGCTAGATGACGTCATATGTCGAATTTCAACTATCAGCGCTTTTTAATTCCGTTCCAACCGGTATTAATAAAAACACACACACACACACACACACACACACACACACACACATACACACACACACACACACACACACACACACACACACACACAAACACACACACACACACACACACACACACACACAAACACACACACACACACACACACACACACACACTTCTGCTATATGTAGCGACGACATCTGATGCAGCGCTATCTAACGCTATCTAGCGCTATATGACGCAACGACATCTGACGTGCAGCGACATATAGCGCTAGATAGCGACATCTAGCGCTAAATAGCCTGGACTGTCACGACCCGAAATTCTTCGCTATTTAGCGCTATCTAACGCTATTTAGCGCTATCTAACGCTATCTAACGCTATCTAACGCTATCTAGCGCTATATGTCGCAACGACATCTGACGCTATATAGCGCTATCTGGCGCTATATAGCGCTAGATAGCGTGAACTGTCGTAAACTGACTTATCCCGCTATCCAGCGCTTGATGTCGCCTGCGTCAGATGTCGTCGCGTCAGATGTCGTCAGATGTCGTCAGATGTCGCTAGATGGCGTCAGATAGCGTAAGATGTCGCGGCAACATATGACGCTAGATGAAGCTAGATGTCGTCCCTAGAATTTTTATGAAAATAGCGCTATCTGTCGCCTGGCGTCAGTGCTGCGTGCCTAGCGTTATCTAGCGTCATACAGCGTCATACAGCGTCATATACTGTCATGTATAGCGCTAGATAGCGCCAGAAAGCGTCAGATAGCGACATTCGAAAGGTGCCGTGCAATTAGCGACAATGTCGCTAATTGGCGTCATCTAGCGTCATCTAGCGTCATCTAGCGTCATCTATCATCATCTGGCGATATTTCACGCTAGATGACACTATAGATGACGTCATATGTCGAATTTCAACTATCAGTAAAGGTCCGAATCATGTTGATGGGGTAAGCGGTATAAAGAACGGTGAATAAAAAGTGATTATAATCGCTAATAAGCGCTTTTCAATTCCGTTCCAGCCGGTATTAAAAAGAAGCGCTTATAAGCGCTTTTTTGTACAACCACGTTTAGAACCATGTTGATAGGAAAAACGGTAAAAAGCGGTGGAAAAGATTAAAAAAGCGGTAAAAAGCGGTAAAATAAAAAGCGACAATAAGCGACAAGGAGCGACAATTGGCGATAAAAAATCGCTTATAAGTGGTTTTTTAAAAAGCGCTATGTAGTCGCTCTGTAGGCGCTTTCAAAAAGGCTAAATTGCAGTCAACGTATAATCGCTTATTTATCGCTTATAAACGACGCTTATAAGCGCTTTTCTGAGTGGCCGCTTTTCCAGCGCTTATAATCGCTTTATTCTTGGAAAAATCGCTTTCGAAGCGATTTAATCGATTAGAAACGACCAAAAAGCGATTATAAGCGCTAAAAAAATAAGGTAATCGCTTTTAAAAATATTTACAGCAATTATAATCGGTTATGAGCGCTTTTATTTGAATCAATTATAATCGCTATAAAAGCGATTATAAACAGCCTAAACCGATTATAATCGCTAAATAAGCGCTCAGTAGGCGACAATGAGCGCTCATAGTAAAATTTTATTTATGGAAACTTGCCCAATATTGATCCTGTTAATTGTTGAAGTAAGGGTCAACTATTTCCCTAACGCAAGAAACTAATCGCCGTAAGTCTTATAATACTGAGTAACAAATAGTGCGCATATTAATTTAACAATTTGGGTTCAATGACATATCATTATCTTAACCGGTTCCATCCAAACAGGGAGATTGACAAGCTGACAGGCTTCAAGACACGTAATCTACTGTGTATACCAATACACTCTGATAAGGGAATAATAGGGGTCACGGAAATGGTAATAAAAAACTTGTAAGTTTTATTATATTTTTATGTTGGACATTAATTAATATTGAGGTGAAAATAGCCTCAGAAACTGCAGTTGGCCCCCATAATTGACGTCAAAACATTTTTGGAGTTAAGGTATTTCTGCACACACGAATGTTAGAATAACCCAGTTTATTATAAAACAGAGGGCTGCATTCCAAATGCTGACGTTGCTTCACCACCATTCACCGCCGAGTGTTCTCAATAGCAAGAACTTATTGGTCAATTTGCTAACAAATTACATAGGTAGTTGACTGATTACATATACTTCCAAGGAGCGAGGATTTTCCCTGAGTGACGAGCGAGCGTTTTACACGCTGACAGTTTTCTGTGGCCTAGCTCTCTATACTAACAATCTGGAAAGGAGACTCGCTAGAGTGAGTTATTGTGGTTCACTTTGTACTGACTAGAGTGAGTTATTGTGGTTCACTTTGTACTGACTAGAGTGAGTTATTGTGGTTCACTTTGTACTCGCTAGAGTGAGTTATTGTGGTTCACGTTGTACTCGCTAGAGTGAGTTATTGTGGTTCACGTTGTACTCGCTAGAGTGAGTTATTGTGGTTCACTTTGTACTCGCTAGAGTGAGTTATTGTGGTTCACGTTGTACTGGCTAGAGTGAGTTATTATGGTTCACTTCGTACTGGCTAGAGTGAGTTATTGTGGTTCACATTGTACTGGCTAGAGTGAGTTATTGTGGTTCATTTTGTGCTGGCTAGAGTGAGTTATTGTGGTTCACTTTGTCCAAAAGCTAAAAAGTAAAGCTCGAAAACCAGCGACTTGTTTAAATAACCAGATACTAATTAACAGATGCTGACGGCTCGAGAGATAAACATGAGCGTTTTGAACTACTACCGGGTTTGTTCACAGGACGAGTGTGACGTCATAGCCGCCCTGCCCCCTATGCAGGTCTCTTCCTTTCAGCTCTCCAGGTTATTTACTAGTTTACCTACCCTGAATACTGCCCACTCTTATGAGTAATACTAAATGTTTTCTCTCGTGTGGTTAATTCCAATACGGATCACATGATTGAGACCCACACCTTGCCATATTATTATTATGTCAGGTACGATTTTGACACGTGGAGTTGCAGTCAGGAGACTCAAGTCAGACTTTTTATCGGACTATTTGAGGACCTTTTCCCGGGACTCTACGACAGAGACTTACTTATCAGATTCACACTTACTGTCAAGTTCGTTAAATTGTGGCAAATTATTTCAAATACTTGTTACCCACTCCTTTTATAGGATGCAGATACATGGTACAATCATATGCTTTGACAAGACCAAATTAGTACCAATCATTTCCAATACTACATCATTAGACAGTTAGAATTCGGTGTTAACCATTTGATCCTTTGTATCAAAGTGCTTATATAATATACGCACTCTTTTAGTGATTATATCATCAAGATAAAAGCTCGAATACTGCTCGAATCCTCCATTTTTATCTTCAGGAAGAACTACCGAAAAGTAGCGTACCATAATTGGGAACATGCCTTCTGCGTGGCTAACTGTATGTACTCGATATTAAAGTCAAACCAAGTCATGTGCTTTACTACTAATGAGGTGTGTATGATTACATATATTTATTACAGAATTATATATTGATAACATACTTCGTAATATTATTACCGTATCTTATGATTACAAGGATAGGATAATGGCGGTGCTGGGCGTTTTAAAATGATCCATGATCAGCCACCAATTGTCCTGAAAGCATTCGAATTATCAATAGGTAGATCCAATTTTGATTAATATGAAACTAGAATTGTGAAAAATTGTGCGGGAAGTTCCGAACTGTGCAAACAATTCGAAAAACAACTGTTAGTGCAAATATGTGCAGAAAACGGCCAATAGTGTCTATACGCTCCCTCCGCACTAATGTGTTGCCTGTGTTTCTCAGTAGCTCAAAACTGATTCATGAACTCGAAACACGGATTTGTTTTTCATCAAAATTAAAACAAATAAGCCGAACGAAAAAACGCAGAAATCTCTATCAAATTAAGAAAATTTCTTGTTCTATTAAACTTTGTTGGCTGACTTGATTTGTTTTTCAGATGTTAGCCTTATTTGTAGGGTGCATTTGTCATGATCTAGACCACAGAGGTTACACAAACAGCTTCATGAAGCTTACCGCACACCCCCTCTCTGCTATCTACTCCAGCAGCATCATGGAGAATCATCACTACGAACAGACCCTCCAGTTACTCATGGTAAAAGTCACTCTCCAATACTATAGATTTTGTTATTGAACGCTTGATTCACATTTTGCTATGGGAACTTTGATAAGGTTTTAATAATATAAGAACAAAGTGCCATTACAAGACTGTGTTTGACAAAAAACTTTTAATTTTTCAGCAAAAAGATTTGAACGTGTTTGCTAATCTGAAGCCAGATGACTATGTTAACGTAATCGCGATCATGAAGCACGCTATCATAGCAACTGATCTTGCTCTTTACTTCGACAATAGGACCACTTTAAGAGAGCTTCACAACAAGAATTTGTAAGTTTATCATTATGTTCTTTTTTGTATTAAGCGTTCTGTAGTAAACTTCCTCCGACCGGAATCAAACTTTCGGCACCTCAATTGTGTCATATGCTATCTATAATAGTTAAGCGACAAATTGGTAACTGTGAAATTTCTGTCGGGGAAATTCCGTCTTCAAAAACTGAAAATGGGACAAAAAATGGGAGAATACGATTTTTTCATTTTTCGACAATTTACCTCAAAACTGAAATTCCGGCCCATACCAGGATATTAGAATTTGAAAACATCCAACATATGAAGACCGATTTTGTCTGGTGTCAGTTATAATTAACCTTATCTGCAGGTTCAACTCTGATGACAGGGAACACAAGCAGAGACTCAGAGCTCTGATCATGACCTGTTGTGATCTCTGTGCGGTAACCAAACCATGGAATGTTCAGAAGATCGTTGTGGAGCATATAAATGAAGAATTCCACAACCAGGTACTGCACTTATTGTACATTGTACTGTAAACATAGTACGGGGGGTACCAATGGCATAAATGGCATAATGGAGAATTGGCCAAGCAAAATTTCCATTTATGCCATGAAATTTCTATGCCATTTGACGATTTTTATGCCATTTGTCTCCATTTTATGCCATTCGAAATATGAAATTTTAAAACTTTGAACTGAGAATTTAATAACGAATAGTCTGCACCCCACTAGTACTGTCCACCTTTATCTCTATTTGTTGTACTGACCCTGGTCATTAGAAACACCCCTAAAAGTTCGTTTTTTGACAAAAAATTTAAAACTTCTGTAATTTCATTTATGTTTTAGTTACGCATTTGATTTTTGGTATGCGTATAGAAAATCGATACGGCTTTAAAATGAGATGTTCGGCGACCTCCTAGCTCACTCACTAGACTCAGTAGGAGTGATTTAACTGCGAGGGACAATTGAGGCTAACAAGTTAGCCTCACCACTTTCAAAAAAGAACTTTCTCATGTTACGTCCATGATATCCAAGTTGCAAGTATAATCCATAGTGATTATACTTGACCGAGATCTAAGCTTTAAATATTCGAGGTGAAAATGAGGCTAACCACCTTTTGAGAGGGTGAAATGAGGCTAACAAGTATACTTTTGTGTATATTTTCGAGTTGGTTCGGTATTGTGACTATCTAATATGTCAACAATAAAGATTGATTCATCCTCTTCAAACTCAACATTTCAGAAATCGCCGAGTCTACTTGTAGGAGGCCAAAATGAGGCTAATAAATAATTCGACCGCATTTTAACTTTAATGTACGGAAACAGGTTAACAGCTCACACGTTACTTGATATCCATGTTGCACATGAAATTCCTTGGGATTATATTTAATCGGTATTTAAGCTTCAAATATTCGAGGTGAAAATGAGGCTAACCACCTTTTGAGAGGGTGAAATGAGGCTAACAAGTATACTTTTGTGTATATTTTCGAGTTAGTTCGGTATTGTGACTATCTAATACGTCAACAATAAAGATTGATTCATCCTCTTCAAACTCAACATTTCAGAAATCGCCGAGTCTACTTGTAGGAGGCCAAAATGAGGCTAATAAAAAATTCGACCGCATTTTAACTTTAATGTACGGAAACAGGTTAACAACTCACAAGTTACTTGATATCTATGATGCACATGAAATTCCGTCGGATTATAGCTTCAAATTTTCGAGGTGAAAATGAGGCTAACCACCTTGTGAGAGGGTGAAATGAGGCTAACAAGTATACTTTTGTGTATATTTTCGAGCATGTTCGGTATTGTGACTATCTAATGTGTCAACAATAAAAATTTATTCATCCTCTTCAAGCTCAACATTTCAGAAATCGCAGAGTCTTCTTGTAGGAGGCCAAAATGAGGCTAATTAATGATTCGACCGCATTTTAAGTTTTAACTTTAATGTATGGAAACATGTTATAGACCCACTATAAAACTTGTAATTGTAGCCCGAAGGTTATTGAAACTTTATCGAAACTTATGTGAGGTTGGATTGAGGCTACCTTCCCTCCTTGAGGCAAAATTGAGGCTAACAGATACACTACGCAGACAATTGTCACTGTGCCAGCTATCAAGTAGTTGCTGAGCAGCAGCAGCAGTTAGATGAAGAAAATGAAGTTGAGGAAGGAAATGTATTAGAGCTGTTGGCTAGAGTAGGCCCCTTACTTCTATGGAGCTCTCTGGCCAATTGCTCTGGCAATGCTCTCCATGGGGCCATGTAATATCACATGATCTGATATCATGCCAAATTATACTCTAAACTATAAAGTATAATAAAAATGGAACTGTTTGAGAAAAAACATTTTTCGTTACTTGGAAAGAGAATACTTACTCAGCTGTCAGCATAACGAATCAGACGTACCTTGATCTTATATGTACTTGTGACGGTCTTGTTTTTTATTTAACTCTGCTGAAGAGGCAATTCCCTAATGCTGAAATCGTCACTTATTACCTTGGAAGTGATCAGAATGAGCAGCTGTTTGCATTTATTCAGGTTTCTTTTTCATCTGGTCGCTCAAGAAATATGGATGCGATAACTATGGCCCATGGAATGGAGAGAAAGAATGTGTATAGTGCTTTATCATTACATGAAGACACATCTGCAATTGCACATGCACGTGGAAGTACAGTTTTGCATCCTACAGTTCACCTCAAAAAGGTTAAATCTACAGGCCAGAAAGCAGAACGAGTGAAATGGACTGGTGGTATGATAAGCCTAGGCAAGTTGGCAAAAACGCTGGACAGGGCATCGAGGGACTGCATTCGAGAAGGGAAAAGAAACAATTTCCCTGTGTTCGCCGCAGTCGCAGATCCTGAAGAACGGAGTGGGAAGCCAATCGTCCATGGCCAAGAACTTTCTTGGGAAGCTGTAGATGATGAAGCTGGATGCCTCGAGGATGAGGACGACTTAGCTTATGAGGTAGAACCTGGAGTTGATGATTGTGATGATGGAGAAACGATATCAACAGATAAATATGGAACACTATCCTTCCGGTCTTTTGAGACACTCACGCTCAATGGAGGAAGAAGCACTTTATCAACAAAATCTCGTCTTTCAAGATTCAAGGGGGACGCGTTTGGAGTGTCTTCTGATGTTCGCATATACAATCAACCTGAATGCGGATGTTCTACAGTTTTGAAAGCTGGCAGTACAGAAACTCTTAAAGTCTTAAAATCTCAGCAGGACTTTGCAACAGGAGTGGTTAGATTTATTTCTTATCAGTCATGCCCGATGAAGTACTACTGCCAGGAACATAGCCTAATCAATGGATCTCCTAATGTTTGGCTACTCGTCGAAGACAAATACATCAGATGCATTGTTCCTTGATGACATTCAAAATCGTTGTGTTGTCAATGTTTGTATTCTTGAATAGTGAAATGTTTGGTATATATTTGATATAATACATTTCTATTTTCTTTATTTAGTTATTTGTCATATGAATCTTTGACTTTAACGATCATTCCAAGCGTTATAAAGCATGAAACATGTCTCTTATTCAAGTACTAATAGTATTTGCGAATCTAAAGTCATCCTAAAGGTCAAATATGAAGACCTAAATTAATGGCATAAATTGGCATAAATGGAGAATTGGCCAAGCTAAATTTCCATTTATGCCATGAAATTTCTATGCCATTTGACGATTTTTATGCCATTTGTCTCCATTTTATGCCATTGGTACCCCCCCCCCCCCCCCCCCCCCCCATAGTACTATGCTGAACTTATTAAACTGCAGTAGAGCGGATAGTTTCTCACTCAGGCACACTTATATGACAAATATTTATTATACATTTTGATACATGCCAGCCCTTTACCAAATTGGTAGTTCAGTTACAATTTATGATAGTCAGTTTTCCACGAATAAATTCAATAAACCATTTCCAGGGAGACCAGGAAAAGGCTCTTGGGTTCGAACCTCTACCTTTGATGGACCGTGCTAAAGCAGAAACCCAAACAGCTCAAAGCCAGGTTTATTTTTCCAGTTGGCTGATTCTTTTACAAACTAGCAGTTTGGAACCACCCACAGTAAAACGAATAACTTCGGTTTTGTAATTGATCGATTTCTGTGTTTAGCAGTATTTAACCTTGATAACCTCAGGTAGATTTCATAACCTCGGTGTGTTTGCCAGCTTACAAGCTTCTCTCCGAATTAATGCCATCAACCTCACCTATGTACGAGGGGGCACTGTGAGTTATATATACTGATATTTTCCAATCATTTCTGTTGTCTAGGTTTTATTTGTTTATAGGTTTATGATTGAACTTTGAAACTTTTTGAAATATATACAAATAAATAAATACGTAGTAAATGTTTATCGTTTATTATTCGTATTATAAAAAACCAAAAAACCAAGCTCTTGCTTCCAAATAACGACCATATTTACTGTAGGAGTAACCTTAAAAAGTGGGAGACAGTGGCTAAACATGGTCCCGAAGCTGTTGAAATTCCAACAAATAATGTGGAGAATCAGGAGGTTACCAAGCCGGCCGCTAAACTCAGACGGACCAAAACTAACGGCAACAAAAAGGGGAAGAATGTTGGCAAGGATAGATTTCCTACCCACAAGGTAAAGCGCTGAAGGAATACCAATAACATTGATTATAAGTAGAGTATTCTCCTCTTCCCACCCCCCCCCCCCCCCCCCCCCCCAACATGAACAGGTCAGTCTGGCAGCTGACCTGTTGTCACTTTGTAATTGGGGCCCTGGCTTCAACCTCACCGGAGAAGACATCGTCATCTAAAGTAGTCATAGAAACTTGGAAATATGAACCCCCCTTCTTCCCACCCACAGTATGTTTCAACTGGAAACACTCATTATAGACTTCTTCATATCTATTGTGAAAAGCTTCAAATTTTGTATTTGTCCCGTCAACGTTGTGTAAAAAATTCCAATCAATAGACGCTATTTTCTCCTCAAAACGAGCGATTTTCTCTTCATTTATTACTCGGTTTGATGATTCACAAGTTTCATTTTTCAATTTATTTCCTATTCTATTAGTGTCGAGAAGTATGCCGGTAAATGTGGCAAGGTGATCAGATAGCGATTCAGTTATAATGCCTGACTTTGTTATAGCATGGCATTGGTTTACGAAAATGTGATCAATAAGTGTAGCACTGTGACAAGTAATACGAGTTGGTCGTGATATCGTTGGTGCGAATCCATACTCTGCAAAAATATCAACATATTTAGTAGTATGGTCATTTACGCCATATTCTAATAGATTAATATTGGTATCACCTAGAAATAATACGTTTTTGTTGCTATGTCGCGCCAAATCTTTTAGGGTGTTTTCCAATTTTTCTAAGTAACTGGGGACATTACCACTGGGAGACCGATACATATTGCATAGTATGATGTTTTTGTGGCCATTTTGAGCTATCTCTATTAACTGAAATTCGCCAACGTTTGGATCATCTCTATAAGATAATTCAGATCGTGCAGTGACATCAGATAATTCACAGAGATTCTTGTTTACATAGGTTACTAGACCACCGCCCTTGCCAGAGTCCCTTGCGGGAGCCTGAATAAAGGGGGGATGAAAGCCTTCTAACTCTAATTCTTTTCCTTGAAAAGCCATACTTACAACCGTGCAGTTTGTTTCGTTGAAACACAGAACATCAAATTTTAGGTGCTGTTCAATTTCATCACGTATATTAGAGATTGCTTTGCTCAAAGATCGAATATTAAGAGATTGTACTTTAAATTCATAAGGCCTACTCGTGTTGATTTGCCGTGGTTCGTAGTATTTACAGCTATTTAGTACATCTGAGCAGTTGTCCCATGGATTAAAGTTTAAGTCATTGTTTTCTTCAAAAGTATTACCTATATAATTAGAGTCATGGTTTCTATGGTATGGGTTAAATTTTGCGCTATTCTCGTAATTACCGTGTACGGTGTATAATTGTCTAGGTGATACCTCGAAACCAGGAAACAATTCACGTGTGCAGCTTTTGCATCCTAACTCGCCCGCTGAGCATTTATTGTGCGAATAAGCGTCGCATATCCAGCAAACCGCCATTTTTGATTTGTTTCCCAGCTTTTTACAAGTTTTGCAGCTCACCCTGGCAAAACTTACTTTAGATTTAGCTTTTGTTTCTGTACTACAGGGTATGTAAGTGTTACACGAATTTTCATTAGTTAGAGTGGTAATATCAGTATTAGTAAACGGAAATATGTCAGTAGTACATGCCAAACAATACCAGTTTATGAGACTATTGTCTAATTTCATTCGATTTACGTCATTTGGTTCAAGATTAGCACATTTCCGATGAAAAATACCGTTACAAAGGCTGCATTTTAGCGGATCTTTACGTTCTAAACATTTTTTAGAACATAATCTACATCTACAAGACTCTTTGCACATCTTTAATTTGCAAAGTATAACTATAGATTACTGGTTATATGATATACGATAGATTACTGATTATCAATATAAAATTAAAATTAAAGATCTAAAGAGATTTATACAGGAACTGTGGGTCAAGAAAACGGGTTAAGTTTTATGTTTGAATCCTAGTTCCAAAATCAGTAAAAATCTGTAAAGGTTAAATAATTGATTAAATAGTTAAAATATTTAAATATAAATACACTGAATTTACTCCAGTAATTCTACGCTTGTGTTGTGTTGAAATTAGTTCGGTCCGGATTTATGTTGTTGTTATCTGCAATTTTGCTTATAACCGGTTCAGATAAGATAAGAAAGAGTAAAAAACCGTTTAAAATTTACTGTGATGCATTTACCATAGTCTATAAGCCATCGCAATAAAAAATAATTTATGATTAGAAAAGAAAAAAGAAGATAAGGAACTTGCTGTTCTTTGAAAAAATTTGAACTTAGGTACTTTCTGTGAACGTTACTATACGTTTAGCTTTGAAAAATTAAATTTGTTCAAAATTGTGTTGTAAACGATTATGTATTCGCGACGAAAAATTTGATTTAAGAATTTCTACTGCATTGGCAAAAGAGATCGGAACTCATCCCTTAAAGGCCACACCTCTTCGATTACTGTCGGTCTTCGCCTGGCCAGTTCAATGATGCACTCCAGGAGACGCGAAACGATCCCTTTCTTGGCTGCTAAGGTTAGATGAATACCGTTCCCATTTGGATCTAGTATAGTGCACCTTTTCCTCATCAGCTCAAAGCATATTTGATGCGAGTCAAACATCAATAGATTTTCAACCTTCGTGGTTAAAATAAATAAAGACTCGTTAAACCTACGAATTTCTGGATTTAGCCAGTGATAAGTGGTTAGTGTTATGGAGTTAAAGATGAATGTGGTGTTTGGGTATCTCTCACAATAAGTACGCAGATCATTCGCCACGACATCAAACAACGAGTAAGAACGGTGATTATACCTGGACAAATCGTTGATGCCTGCCGAGATCACCACGTAACTCATGTGAGGGAATAGGTGCTCAAACTTGTGAAGATCAGTGATTTTGTACATTGTCTCCTTGGTGCATGGCAAGTGAGTAGGAAACAAGCTGACGGGTGTGGTTGAATGAATTGAATCCGTCAATAGCAGAACACGTTCCGTTGGAATCGGAGTCGGGTCTGTTTCTGGTCTACTAGATTGGCGGATTGGTGGTATATGCTGTGGTGTGGTGGGAGCTGAGAGTCTGCGAAAAGTTAGTGATAGTCTTTCGCCTTGTGCTGTGGGATCTGCTTTAATACCATGTTCCCAAAAGTCCTGGGAGGACCTTGACATGCAATAAGTCTGCCCGTGTTTGAGGTGTATGGATTGTGTCGTGAGAGGTCCTATTTTGCTGCGGAAGTCAATTGTTCGGGTAGCACCGAGACTGACTGTGATTATGTTACTGGGATTGACGATGGAAGCTTCGTTGTCACTGTGCATGGGAATTGAAGATTTACCGTTCTCATAACGAGTAAGAAGGCAAGTTATGTTGTCTGTGGTGAATGTTGGGTCTTCTGTGTGATGAGCGATTGAGTCTATGATTTCAAGGAGTGGGTGATTCGTGGGAATATCAAGTGGTTTGTGTACTGTTCTGCCATAACGATACTCTGTTCTACCAAAAAATGCTGTCTGTCGATGCCCTATCTTAGTAAAATGTACTCCGTGGCAAACTGTCTCCAGGTCTAAATGGTCAAAGTTTATATCACACGGTTCAACAGCACCTGGTATAGCTGGTAACGTCACCGTGTTGAGCTGTGCTGGTGATGGCGGTGGGGTTGATGGAGGAGTTCTTCTAGAGTTGGCGGCGCTTTCATAAGCTAACATGTCCGTGATACACTGTTTCGCTGCCGCTATCGACTCTGTTAGTTGTTCAATAATCCTCGCATGATGGCTTTCTGCTTCTTGAAGTTTCTCGGAAATGAGGGAGGTTACGGAAGTGAACTGATGCAAATTTTTAGAAATATCATCTACATTGCTAGTTAGGTGTTGCTCTAGGTGTTGCTTTAAATGTTCATAGGCATGTGCCTTTCTATCCCTAGTTAGCATCCCTACTCCTATTGTATGATCTGTAAAACCACAGATTGTTGAATGGTATTCCGATTCATGTTTAAGTTGTTCTTCTGTCAGGGTTGAGAAGAGCTCTAAACTTGTTTTAGGAGATAATAGTGCCGTCCTAAAAGTTTTATCGTACGTACCGTCTTGTTGTGGGGGTACCAGGCAGGTCTTTGAAGAGGTAGTGAGTGGGTCACTACCTGGTAGCCCCTTGTCATCTGATGAAGGATTCGTCTCGTGAGATGGGTGGGTGGTTGGCTGATCCAATAAGTTGAGCGCGGCGTCGACCATGGTAAATTTTCTTATCAGCAAACGAATTTCATGCGTAATGTAAAAGACAAATATATTATGATAATACACTAATCCTAGCTTGAGTTATAGCTCAAATTTCAACGCTAACAGTTTCACAGCTCACGAGTCACCCGAAAATTAGGTGTCACCCAATTAAATAGACGCTAAAGCCTCTAAATAATACCCAGGTCTCAATAGAGTCTATCAGTGGTAAACGTTTATCGCTAAACGGGGGGTTTGAAAACCGGTACACGGCCAGACACACCAGGCTGGACTCCCGGAGCAAGAAGATTGCCGGTACAGACACCTGGATCAACCCCAAGAAGACAGGCGACAGCTGGCTGAGCTACAAGAAACAACAGATAACTGGACCTATGAGGAAGTATCTGGAACCTGGGGTGGCTTACAAGGAGGCCGGGGCCAAGAAATCCTTTCGTAAACTTAGACCTGCAGTAAGATTTTACTGCGAAATTGTGTTAACTATGCAATTGTCTTCAGATAAAAATGCGACTCCGAGATTTTTCTTGTGAAGGTTACCAGCAGATATTTTTATAAAGCCCGATATCACATTACCTTAAAAATCTCACTGCACCCAAAACGTTTTTTATCCTATTCTAACAATCTAACAGTATCTCACCCAGGGCGCCCAAAACGTTCAGACAAACAGAGCTGCTCTTGCATCTAAACCGATCGTCAGAGGAGACAACAACAACAACAACAAGATATCATCCTCTGGAGCTGTCAGCAAATACAGTGGAATGTACTCTAAATATAGACAGCGATAGTTTATTTTATTCGCATTGTTTGGCCGATTAACTCTACATTTTAGGACATAAACCAACTGATATAGTGTATATTTGATTAAAATAGGGTAAAATAGAGATATAATCGGTAGATTGAACCGCACAAATTGAGACAATTGTGAGGGCAATTATTGTAATTGGACAGTTTCATATTATATCGTCAACTGATTTCCACCACTAGGTTCACTTTAAGATTTGAATTAGCTACATTTTACAGGCAGATTCGTAGCTGACTAGGACTCATATTGCTTACATAACTCTTAATCTTGCTTTGTAAGATTGGATAGTATATACTCGTAATCTCATATATATTGTATAACAACCGTTACTTGGTTGAGCCGTGAATTGCAAATTAATCGTTATTTAATGTTGTAGAAAGTCCATTAGTTGTTATTTAATGTAGATAGTTGTAGATAAGTTTATTCGTTTACCTTACATAAATTATTTTGTAATTAAGATTCATTGAATATAGATTCAAGGTAACCCAAGCTATTTGATTGTTTATAGGTTTTTGGATTACATTATTATGATTCTGTTGTCTGTCGCATTTACTTGTCCAGAACGAAAAAGTTATAACCATGATAATTTGGTTTTTTTAATCTTTTGATTAATTTTCTTTCTCCGTTCGACTAGGTGATGAGCTGTTTTTGGTAAAACTTTCATGAAATAATCATCTGGCTGACACGTCCACAATAATCTCAAATTATTTGTTATTATTACAATATAGCTGTATTGAAAGTATTAAAACGATTATGGACGTCACAGTCAGAAAATTACTTAATTAAATTTTTACCTAAAACAATTTGTCACTTACTCGTAGTCGAACAGAGAAAGAAAATCTATCTAAACAAAATTTCATACTATGCGACTAAAAAACTATCAGCTGCTCAAGTATAGTACTTTTTAATCTACTTTAGTATACTTTAACTTATATTCGTTGAAAACAGTCCTGAAATCAGAAAATACATGTTTTGTTTCCTTTTTTGTTTACAGTTTACGTTGTATGATTGTTAAAATTATTTAACATAAAAAAGAAATTAAATTAATGTTTATTTTAACAAAAATAGAACTTATAAACGATTTGTTTTCAGCGTTTAAGTTAATTTTGAGCTGACTTAGCTGCTTTATGACACTTCAAAAATATCTATTTTCTCTCATGGAAATTTTAATTGTAACCGTCAATTAGGTAGATGATAATCATAATATGTCTATGAACATCATATTTTGATGATACTGAAAGTGATACATATTGATATTTTTACTGCTAAGACTAGATGGACCCTCTTTGAAGTATTGCTAGTTTTGCAGATGTATTTTGACGGTGACCATCTCATTTTTAAAATTGACAATATGAACAATTGTACTCATTTATGTCAGATTTAAACCATATAATTATAAAACGTATGTATTTTACTAGAATTAGAGTTGTGAGTGAAAACATAGTTCAATGTTTTTGCTCTCATTTTAATAGACTGGACGGAATAACTGTGATTATTCTGTTGCCTTATAGGTTGTATATTATTTATTTAATTTCAATACGATACATTAAGTTGAACTTGAAAGTGCATATCACGTTTGTGAATTAGTTTTTGTATATGCTGATAGTGATCTAGATTAACGTTGCAAAGTTTTTAATTTATGTTTCATTTGTACAAAAACTGCAACACAACTACGCCTTTTGCTTGGTGATGGTCGAATATAATAGTTGACTAAAGTCTAAAAGTGAACCTCTGGCTCTAGCAACAAGGACAAAAGAAAATCGCGATTATTGAGGGCGAAAATCTCGAAAATTACGGCGAAAAATAATATATTTGTAGAGCTTTGACGGATGTTACTCGTCTAAATGTCTTCGGAGTATAGCGAGGCAAGTGCTACTTGTATCACGTTGCGACCCCCACGGTCGTTTCACTTTATCGTCCTGACGATACAGGGGGAGCCGCGCACTTCGTGCGCGGCGGGTCATACAACGTATGACAAAGTGCTACGAAGTAGCGCGCGCCGGGCTAGTCGGGCTAGTAGTCCTGCATTAACAATGGACAAGTAGAGCTAAGTTATAGATGTCATATATTCGTTAAACTAGCTCGTTCGCGTTAGTGATAGTCTAGTTAGATAACAGATAAGGGAGCGATAGGCAAAACAATTATAGCATATAACATAATCTCGAATATATTATTGCTATAAAACAGCATATCTTATTGAACCTCAAAATGAACGCTCGAAGGCATTTATTCAAAATCATCAAAAATCTAAATTTTTTCATATTTTTTTAAATAATTTGTAAATTAATTTTTCATAGTCATACAATGAGCAAAAAGGCAATTGTTAAGCAGTAAAAAATGTCAAAATATCAGTAGAATTAGATTGCAGTATCTATGATTATGAAAGTTGTGTAAAAACATGACAATAGATACGAAATATTATGACCAGATTTGATGATCATATCACAAGTCATTTTGTAGGTTTATACTTTATAACCTACCATGACGCGCGCCGAGTTGGACTCGTCGACGATCCTGAAACAAATATTTTACAAGTATCACCCGTTAAAGGTCATCTTCCTCAAATGCAGGTTATCGTGCATTAAATATTTCTTACCTGTTATGTAGGGGGTGCACGATAAAAATAAACTTGCTCGGATTTTAAAAATTTTTGTACCACTGTTTTTTAGAGACTGTGAGAATTTTCACAATACCAAATTTGCCATACTATACCTTTTTGGAAAGATTAGTGAGTTTCGCCTAGGTGCCATATTTGATTTTGATGCTGCGCGGCTTTTGAAGCAAAAATAGCTGTAAAAGTTGCGTCATTTGACCAAATTCGTTGATTTTTGTCGTATTTTTCGGATATATCTTCGGTTCCTTGAATGAAATCATTGATCATTCTGAAAATTGGCGACGACCTTCCAATAGTAGGTAGTGCGCCATCGACAGTGAGCCGCGCGTGCCGACTGTAGGATGGTTTTTTAGCGCTAATTTCGGCCAGTACAATTTTCTTCAAACAAAAAGATATTAAGTATCCTTCCCGACCTCTAATTGCAACAAAAATTGGTAAGCTTACTCATAGACTTACAAGGAAAGTGTCCGAAAAGTTTAAAGCATATCCAACCATCAGACATTATGTTACAGCTAAAAGCAGCGTATTTTGCCCCATTTTGATCACTATATCAACTCCGATATCCACCAAATTTTTCGGACAGTTGTAAAAGCCCTATTGGAAGGTCGTCGCCAATTTCCAAAATGATCTCATTTAAGGAACTGGAGATAAATCCGAATAATACGACAAAAATGGTCAAATTTGGACGAATTTGGTCAAATTACGCAAATTTTACAACTTCTTTTGCTCCAAAAGCCGCGCACCATCAAATATGGCACCTAGGTGAAACTCACTGATTTTTCCAAAAAGGTATAACAAATTTGGTATTGTGAAAATTATCACAGTCTCTAGAAAACAGTTGTGGGAAGTTGGTCGTTTAGCTCCGGACAGTCTATGCAACGTCTATGCAACGTCCGTGCAACAACAAAAGAACCGTCTATGCAACGTCTATGCAACGTCCCTGCACAATGAACACTCTATGCACACTCCCTGCACGGTCAGTCTATGCAACGTCTATGCAACGTCTATGCAACGTCCCTGCACAGTACCATATGAACACCGGCTACTAGCCGGCTACTAGCCGGCTAGTAGCCACTTTTGTAATAACAGCTCCTCAACTTCACATTAACAACCGGCTACTAACCGGCACTTGAAAAGTGGTCACTAGCCGGCTACTAACCGGCTACTAGCCGGCTAGTGACCACAAAGTGGCTACTAACCGGCTACTAAGCGGTCACTAGCCGGCTATTAGCCGAGCTCTAAAACAGACCTATTAGTAGCCGGTTCTAAACCGGCTACTAGCCGGCACTTGAAAAGCGGTCACTAGCCGGCTACTAACCGGCTACTAACCGGCTACTAACCACCAAGTGGCTACTAACCGGCTACTAACCGGTCACTTGCCGGCTCTAAAGCAGACCTATTAGTAGCCGGTTCTAAACCGGCTACTAGCCGGCACTTAGAAAGCGGTCACTAGCCGGCTACTAACCGGCTACTAACCGGCTAGTACCCACCAAGTGGCTACTAACCGGCTACTAACCGGCTACTAACCGGCTAGTACTAACCTGCTCTAGGCGACTCTAAATCAGACCGGCTATAATTCATTATTGCCAAATAAACAAATTATTTGAAACAAATTATTTGAAACACGTTATTTGAAAGTAAGTTCCAAAATCGATTACAACATTTTTATGAAAAATAAAAAAATACTGAAAACTGATTACATTCAATTTCTTCGTGGTGGAGGAGCAGTGTAATTGTTTTTGGGCGCTAGGACGACGCCTTGGGTACAAAGGGTCCTAAGAGTGGCAAGATTACGGTTGCAGATCTCGTTTGCGAAGGTGTAAACACTAGGAAGTCTGACGTCTCGTAGTTGCAGCAGTGCGTGTTGGACACCTGGTAGGTCAACTTTTGCTGCTTCAGCGATACATCGCTTTCTTGAGAAGTGACTCCGAGAAATGTGTATCTGCTCCAGAGCGGCAGACTTTGAGAGACCAGAGTTGACTAGTAGTTAGGGCAAGAATTGCTGTTTATGGGTCAATCTGTGAACAAATTCGTAACAAAGGTTTGTCTACAGGAATGTGTTGTCCATAGTCCCAGGAACCACAAAAAAAACCGTCCAGCTGAAACTTTTGGGCAAAAATTTTTATAGGCATTTTTCTCCAGGAACCCATACGCCCCACCCCTAATATTGGTTATTCGGCTCCCGAAGGTCTTGAGATATCCACAGGGGGTGCAAAATGACCGCAATGGCCACATTATGGCAGGCGAATGATAGTTTCAGAACGATTGGGGCTTTATTTTTTGAAATAAATGGAATTTTTCGAAATTTTTTTCGAAATTTTATTGAAATTTCGAAAAAAAATACACCAAATTATTTTTAACGCTTATTTCAAATCTTACTCGGGAAATAACTTCAATTAACAAATATCAAGGTTAACTAACAAACAACAGCAGATAAGAACAAATTGTGATGAGAGAAAACTTGACCAACCCCCAGACAGCTATTCGACGGTATATACTACTCTGGTTGAATGTCTTAAGTTATCCTACACTCTACAGAGAGCCGATGATAATCATAATCGATTTGCCATTGTGGATTAAGGCCACCCAAATAGTACTGGAAACTGGGATGCCTATTGTGGCCAGGGTTGGGGGCTTCCACACTCTCAAGAGTTTTCTTGGCTGCATAGGCTATATAATAGCAGACTCGGGTTTAGAGGAGCTCATCAAACTCGTGTATCCTGGAGACGTCACGCATATATCGGATGGAGGATCTTACTATAAAGCGTCGAGAGCCCACTTTCTGATCGACGCCGCTCTTTGTTGTTTCATTATAGAGGAAGAAGTTTGCGACGATGAACTAGTAGACTTGGAAGGTTACATCAACAAATGTGTGAACGAAAATCTAGGTGTTAACTTTAAGACTAAATCTATTCAGGATCTATCAGAGAAAATAACTCTGCTTCTAAAGAACCTGTTTTCCAACAGTAGAACAGCAGCTCTATGGGTTACTTACCACAACATGATAACACTAGTAAAGGATTTCATAAGAGCAGAGAGGTTGCACGACTACAATATGCATTTATCAGCAGTAGCTTTGATGCTGCCCTACTTCGCAGCAGCTGGGAGGGGACAGTATGCAAAAGCTTTAAGACTGTATTTGGAGCAGGATGCTATTTTTGAAGTCAAGTATGGGGCGCTTTTAAAGACCTTTAAAGTAACTGGGCTTCACACGGTTTGTTACAACGACCACGAGTGGGCCGGGGTGTGGACTGACCTCTCCATAGAGCAGAGTCTTATGAGGGCAGCTAAATCTAGTGGTGGATTAACAAGTGGAAGGATGCGTAATCGTGAGTCCGCTCACAAGTTATGGGTGGCCACCCTGAATCAGATGGCTTTAATAAATCAGTCTTTTAGAGATTCATTAGCTAATTCATCGAAGCAAGGAGTACCAACTAAAGCTGCCATCCACTCAGATCTTACCAAGTCATCAATCAAGAAAAACTGTGATGTATTTGGAAAATGATTAACTTGGTTTAAAGTTACTGTCGACTTTACAGAATCCGAAGATAAGACTAAGTTAATATCTTTTTCGACTGGTCTTATATCACAGTCTGGGAACGATGAGGTGAATCCCGAGGAATGTTTGGCCGTTGGGGCTGTCCTTCAACGTGAGCTAGATGGGTTGACATTCATCGATAAGATAAGTATCAAAGGTAAAGCAAAGAACTTGACACAACTAAGAAAGCAGGTTAAAGTGAATAATAAAAGCGTTGCAGTCGATCCGTTGAAGTGTTTTAACCGTCTAGTCTTGGTTGCTGATAGAGAGACTTCAATAGAGGAATGCCTAACATACGAGTTAACTGTGGTGCCGATGAGCTTATTTGATCAATATCAGATGATGAGGAAATCTAATAAGGCTGCTCTTGGTAGCTACCTCAAAAACATAAACCAATCTATACTTAAATCTTGCAGCTTCACGATCCCACTAATCATTGATGGAGGTTGGCTAATTCACCAACTAAGCTCATTTAAAGGGTGTGACAATTATGGTGAGGTAGCAATGGAGTACTTGAAGCTTATCCCTAAAAATCGGGAAGTTACTGTGATTTTTGATGGATATGAGCCTTCTACTAAAGATCACGAGCACAAGAGGAGAGTAAAAGCGTTCTGTGCTAATATTGCTGTAAAGAAATCCACCTTTTGTACTGTCACCAAAACAACATTTCTGAGCAACAACAATAACAAAAAAGAACTGATCGACCTTATCTCAAGCATTTTTACTGTAAATGGTATTGAAGTGATCAGAGCTTGTAACGATGCTGATACTTTAATTACAAAGAAAACATTGGAAATGTCATTCCTTGGCGATGTTGAATTGAAGGCAGAGGATACCGATATAGTTTGTCTATTAGTACATCATTTCAACAGTGACCATCACAATGATATTTATCTAACAACGAAGAAGGGTGCATATTCAATCAAAGAAATATCAAGTCATCTAGATCATAAAGAAAAGGAGATATTTCTTCTAATTCATAGTATTTCAGGTTGTGATAGCGTCAGTGGACTGTTTGGTTTTAGCAAGGTTAAAGTGCTAAAGAAAGCTCTCACCTTTGATGAGCAAGGTCAGTTGGCAACATTACTTTCGGTGAGAGAATCAAAAGAAAAGATTATTGAGGCAGGCCTCTGTTTCTTGCAGTACATTTATGGTGACAAGACAAAGACTCTTTCTGCTTTGAGATTCCTAGCATACAATAGGATGGTAGCGAAAAAGAGTCTCAATCCGAATAGGCTACCTCCAACAATAGCTTCAGCAACGGAGCACATCCTTAGAGCTTACTTACAGTACCATAACTGGGTCATGCTTAACGCTGACAGTCTGAATCCCCTTGACTACGGCTGGAAATTGGCTCCTGGTGGCACTTACGAACCAGTTGCAACAAAAGCTATAATTGCTCCAGAGTCTATTTTGAACCTTTAAATATGTTGTAACTGTTCTGTCGATGAGCAACAGGCCTGTTTGACTTTCAGATGTTCCTGTGGGAAATATGGCTTCAATTGTTTGCCAGCTTGTGGACGATGCCATGGTTTGAACTGCACAAACATTAGACATTATGAACCTGAAGAACAAGCGAATTTTGATTAATATTAACTGTGTATTAATAATTGTCATGGTATTTACTGAGAATACACATTTTAGATTAACTGTATTTGTTATTTGTAGATGAGTTTTGAAATAGATTTGAAATAAGCGTTAAAAATAATTTGGTGTATTTTTTTTCGAAATTTCAATAAAATTTCGAAAAATTTCGAAAAATTCCATCTATTTCGAAAAATAAAGCCCCAATTGTTCTATTCTGAAACTATCATACGCCTGCCATAATGTGGCCATTGCGGTCATTTTGCACCCCCTATGGAGATCTCAAGACCTTCGGGAGCCGAATAACCAATATTAGGGGTGGGGCGTATGGGTTCCTGGAGAAAAATTACTATAAAAATGTTTGCCCAAAAGTTTCAGCTGGAAGGTTTTTTTTGTGGTTCCTGGGACTATGGACAACACATTCCTGTAGACAAACCTTTGTTACGAATTTGTTCACAGAAAAATCAACTCTTGCCCTAACTATAGCTGCACAACGGCGTCGTATTCCGCTATAACCCCGTCTAAAGAAAATATCCGCCTCGTTCTGCGACCAGTAGGCAGAGCAGCAGCATTGGGAGCAGGTTGCTGATCAGTAGCAGGTTGGTGTCCAGGAGCAGCTTGCTGAGCAGGAGGTTGAGGAGAATTGGGAGCAGGTTGTTGATCAGTAACAGGTTGCTGTGCAGGAGCAGGTTGAGGAGCTGGAGGTTGAGGAGCTGGAGGTTGAGGAGCTGGAGGTTGAGGAGCTGGAGGTTGAGGAGCTGGAGGTTGAGGAGCTGGAGGTTGAGGAGCTGGAGGTTGAGTAGCCGGCTAGTGACCGCTTTCTAAGTGCCGGCTAGTAGCCGGTTTGGAACCGGCTACTAGTAGGTCTGCTTTAGAGCTCGGCTAATAGCCGGCTAGTGACCGCTTAGTAGCCGGTTAGTAGCCACTTTGTGGTCACTAGCCGGCTAGTAGCCGGTTAGTAGCCGGCTAGTGACCACTTTTCAAGTGCCGGTTAGTAGCCGGTTGGTAATGTGAAGTTGAGGAGCTGTTATTACAAAAGTGGCTACTAGCCGGCTAGTAGCCGGTGTTCATATGGTACTGTGCAGGGACGTTGCATAGACGTTGCATAGACGCTTCTTTTGTTGTTGCATAGACGTTGCATAGACTGTCCGGAGCTAAACGACCAAGTTGCCACAGTGGTACAAAAATTTTTAAAATCCGAGCAAGTTTATTTTTATCGTGCACCCCCTACCAATAGGGCTTTCACAACTGTCCGAAAAATTTGGTGGATATCGGAGTTGATATAGTGATCAAAATGGGGCAAAATACGCTGCTTTTAGCTGTTACATAATGTCTGATGGTTGGATATGCTTTAAATTTTTCGGACACTTTCCTTGTAAGTCTATAAGTAAGCTTACAAATTTTTGTTGCAATCGGAGGTCGGGAAGGATACTCAATATCTATTTAATTGAAGAAAATTGTGCTGGCCGAAATTAGCGCTAAAAAACCATCCTACAGTCGGCACGCGCGGCTCACTGTCGATGGTGCACTACCTATTACATGGGGTGAGTGGGGACCTCAGGCTATCATGTTCATAAACATAGAGATTAGGCGGAATGACATGCTGAGCGGCGAGCGCGGCCTAGTAAAATATTCCATGCTTTAAGCATCATATCTATCAGTATTGATGAGGACCCGGTAATAACCGTTGGATTACAATTAGCAGAAATTATTTGTTGAACTAGAGTACGCTACCTGTTATACTCTAGTAGTAGTATAGTTGAAGTTCGACATTGATACATGTTACGTATGTGGCATGCAACGTATGTCAAGTTCGACACGTATTGACGGATGTTACTCGTCTAAATTTCTTCGAAGTAGCGCGCGCCGCTTTCTTCTACTTGCCGCTTTCTTCTACTTGCCGCTTTCTTCTACTTGCCGCTTTCTTCTACTTGCCGTCAGGCACTGGCCCGACGGCAAGTGCTACGAAGTTCAAGTAGCGCGCGCCGGGCCAGACGGGAGCAGGACTATTGAGCGGTGGACTGTTGAGCGTAGGACTGTAGGTCGGTAAAGGTCGGAAGTAGGACTGTAGAGCGGTGTCAAATCGCCAGGGTAGGACTCTAGAGCGGCCGCCCTTATAGATCTCACAACATGAGGACTTTAGAGCGGTACGATCCTAAAATGAGGACTGTAGAGCGGTGGACTGTTGAGCGGTTAACTGTAGGCCGGTGAAGGTCGGAAGTAGGACTGTAGAGCGGCCCTCCCGTATACTCTTATAGATGCCATAACATGAGGACTCTAGAGCGGTACCCTCCTATAACATGAGGACTCTATAGCGGTTGAAAATTTGAAGATTAAACACTCAACGAAGCTAAGTTATACATTGAAACTCGTGATTGATTATGGTCATGACATTCTAGGATGATAACTCTATTAAAGAGTCATGGAGTTAATGAACATTTTCATTATAAATAGTCCTCATGTTATGGGATCTATAAGGGAGGGCCGCTCTACAGTCCTACTTCCGACCTTCACCGGCCTACAGTCAACCGCTCAACAGTCCACCGCTCTACAGTCCTCATTTTAGGATCGTACCGCTCTAAAGTCCTCATGTTGTGAGATCTATAAGGGCGGCCGCTCTAGAGTCCTACCCTGGCGATTTGACACCGCTCTACAGTCCTACTTCCGACCTTCACCGACCTACAGTCCTACGCTCAACAGTCCTCCGCTCAATAGTCCTACAGCCGGGCCAGACCATTAACAATGGTCAAGACACGTACCGAAGTTCGATAGGGATGATATCTGCAGGCGGACTTAAATTTTCGAACTATAGTGCGTGTCGAACTAGAGTACGTAAATCCATATATGCTCTACTGAAATTTTGGTTTGCTTCTAAATTAATCGCCGCGCCGAAAAATGTAGTCTCAATAAATTTGGTTTACAAAAATTTTAGTCAACATTTTGACTAAATTTATGATAGACAAATTATTTGTTGTTTTTAAGGTATATATGAATTTAATGCCAACTTGAATGAGTATAAAGTGGCATATTCAGTCAGTGATCGACAGATATGCTTATCTTAACACAAGGAAATGTTTTCAAAGGTAAAATTTCGAAATCGTTGAAATTACCTCCTTATTAATGAAGTTATCACTTTATATTTCGACTTAGTAAAGTACCTTGACATAAATTATCAAAAAGAGATGATATTTGACCAAAACCCATAATTGGGTAGAGTGGACTGCTGCCAGTGTCTCTCTTTCCGGCTCCCAAACAAAAGGAAATGATATTAATTTGAATGACTGTCTGCAAATGCAAAATGATACCGAGAATGAAATCGGTCGCTCGCTTTTCCCATTCATTTACAATTGTGATAAATTAAGAAGAACTGTTCGAAGGCAGCTGTACTCGGTAATAAAGATTCAATAAACATCAGCTAATTTGACACTAACTATACCGCCCTTATCCCGAAATACTAGGTATCGACCTGATATAAAAGCAACCCAAAGAGATTTGTACAGCATGTGATTGATGTAATTAATCGAAACTTATTACAATTCGTAAGCCGTGAATGAATATGGAATAGGAAAAGCGGTCCAGTCTACTCTACCCAATTATGAGTTTTGGTAAAATGTACGTATAACTAACATTTTAACTTATATAAGCTATTATAATTTATATCCAGGTAGATGCGATTCGATAAAACGGAGTACGACGGAGACTAATTGAAGTCGTCTATTCTCGATCAGCTTACCTTAAGGAATCTCTAATACAAAGCCGAACCGCATGGAGAACGGCACATTGTCTTTATGCTTAGCTTGTACTAGTGAATAGGCACTAGCTACCTTAGGGCCAATAAATTTGGTTCACAATAAATTAGGTTACCATAATTTAAGTCACAAATTTCGCAAATTTTTAGTCTACAACAGTTTTAGTCACATTTTTCGACTTTTCGAGATCATTTTCCATTCCATTTACCTTCAGAACGACAAATTTAGTATACCTTACTCGGGATTATTACGACGGGTTTATTAACGACCGGTTAAAATATGGTTCGGGAAAAATATGGCGAAATTGCTCAAAACCCACCACATTTTCCCGGTCGCCATTTTACCGGTGTCCAACCTTTCAATTTTAGATTCAAAAATTTTGTCTCAGATGTAAATTTCCTTATTAGAGATAAGCAAGTTTAGAAATTTTCGCATTGCTAACACTTGTGAAACAAGTCGAATTATCAATAATTGTTGAAAGTAGACAGAAATAATGACTCGTGGTTAATCAAACTAGATGGAAAATAATTTTCTTCGAAAGAATGCATCGTTCACATTGTTTAGAATTATGAATAAATGACTGATGAAACTGATTCATGTTATTGACAGTTTTAATTAATTCAAGTTTTAATTTAACTGTTACTTTTACTTTGAGTCCTATTTCATTATGTAGAGATAGTCAATACCTAAAAAATTAAAAATTGGCCTATTTAAATCAACTTTGACAATAAGGATATATGACAAGAATTGGGCAAAAAGGTGAATTTTTTGCAATTTTAGCCAAATGAAGTCGAAAAACCTACAACAAGTGTCCCAATAGTCTTCTTTAGTGAATATAAGACAACGATTAAAATATGAGCACCCATACCCCTTGGGAAACCTAAAAGCTGAGTCGGCGGGTTTATTAACGACCGGTGAAAATGTGGTTCGGGAAAAATATGGCGAAATTACCCTAAACCCGCCACTTTATCCCGGTCATAATAATCCCGAGTAAGGTACCCCGTCTGAGCATTACAGATTAAGCTGCAATGCATTAATCAAGAATTTCAATAACATCAGATCCAGAGTTTGTGACTCTGTATCACTAAGTTCTTCAGTACACTGTTCAGTTTCTTTTTCACCCTTTTTCGACTTTACCATTTTTACCATCGATATGATCCTTCAGCCGTTTCAACAGAGCATGCATTGGGATGGATCGATTAAAAATGTAATGACAATGTCCAAGAGGAGCTCTAACCCTTTAAATCAAAATGCAATAGGAATTTGGTATGGTTTTGTGCAGTAGGAACGGTGATGTCATATATTAATTATAAACAATGTTAGCTTAATAATATTCATGTCATATTTGCTCTACTGAAATTTTGGTCTCCTTTGAAATTAGTCGCCGAAAAATTTAGTCTCATGAAATTTGGTTTACAAAAATGTTAGTTAAAAGTTCGACTAAATTTATGGTAGACTAAATTTGTCGTTCTTAAGGTATTGTATAAGTTGCTGGGGTGGAATCCCAAAACACAGGCTAAATAAAATTTGTGTAATTGTAATAAGTTTCGATTAATTACATCAATCACATACTGTAAAATATTGTTTTGTCCCTCAGTCCATTACAAATCTTTTCAAGTTCTGCCCTAAAATGAAAAACTTCGTCTGATCCCATATTAACCCGATTAAGTAATCGATATTATAATTGCATTTTGTTGTCCCGCACCCAAGTTTGTGTTTGTATTTGTGTATCCTATTCCTAATTAAAACTCGAGTGGCTGCAGTCCTTATCCTGCCCGACACCACCAATGTCCAATACGCGTATCGATTACTGCGTGCAAATTATTTAAGCTCACCTACAAAACAATTCTTGACAATAATTTTCTTTCGTATGTAAATACTTGACACCAATCTTGTTTTGTGTTTTTTCTTCCTTCGAATTGTTCAAATATCGTTTACTATTTTTTGCGAAGGTCGCTATACTTTGTTCTGACACTTCCTCTTTAATTTCAAGTAAGCGATTAAGGAAATTAATTAGCTTGATTGATTGTATCGCTGACATTTGACAAGTACCAAAACTTGGTGCAACTTTCAAGTCTACTTGTAAAATTTGATTTCCTTTTCCGTAACCTTTACCTTAAGGCTTAAGCCCCATTGTATCAGATTGGGGTTCTCGTTTCCATGGGACTCTCTGATCAACTGATTGATATCTCATGCCCTCTATGAGAGCAACTGCTAGCAGTGCTCCCCATCGGGGCATGTGATATCAATTCTGCTTTTCTGCCAAATTTGGCTCGAAAGTGTGATAATCTCATTTTCAGATATAGGGGTTAATGTCGGGTTTGTGGCAGATGGACTTGACGGAGGTACTCAAACCAGAACTAGAAACTCAAACCTGGATTAGAAACTCAAACCAGAACTAGAAACAATTAGTACAATTACAATTATGTGGTATATGAACATTAAGTATAGCGACAATAATGAAGATATTATAAATACCTATTTTCGGTCACTATCTTCTGGAAACTTTTGTTGGTAACGATAAACTTTAAAGAAACAGGCAGTACTTACTACTTATGTTTGATTTCATTTGTGTGGCATATGAACTAGTTGTTAAAAATTATGAAGATATAATTATCATTCATTTCATTCATATTTTCAACAAAAAAGTGTTTATTTTATTGCTGATTAACAACTATAACTATGAGCACATAAGAAGCGACAATTCTGTCTTTTCCAACCACAGTAAACTCATTAATTGGTCATTCAATGAAAATGCAGTCAAAACAGTGAAATTTGGGTCGGTGAAAAGCTAAAATCTATAAGTAAAAATGTCCTACCGGTAGGATATTTTCAAAATTGTCATTTTATCTCAGTTTTCTCCGGATATTCAGCTTCCAGTGCCCCGATGGTGACTTGTGTCACTCAAACTGACCTCACTGATTGGTCACTGGTCAAAAATTCAGTCAAAACTGTGAAATGTCGTTCAAGGAAACGGTCATTCAAAAATCCTCAAAAATTGTTCCTTCTATTTATATTCTGATGATTATCCGAAAAGATTATTCTTGCCTTGTTCTCTGTCCAAAAATGTATGTCCCTGTTTATGATTGAAAATCGATGAATTTGTGATACTCGGTGCTCGCTTTCAGATTCATGATATCGATGGTTGGGAGACCAGATATGAAAAGTTCAAGCTCGTTGTCGCCGAGTGTCGAAATGAGATATTTGGGGGTTATCGTAGAAACCGTCAAAGATAACCTTATACTACCGGTCATCTTCATTTGGGAATTGAGTTTCACAATATACAATATACTCCTTCTTGTTGGAGTTCGTGTGACGGCAATGTTAGGTTTTAACTCCCTGCCATCGTTAGATTTTAACTCCCTGTTAGGTTTTAACTCCCTGTTATGTTTTTATCTACACTTTCTTGCCGGGTCCCGGCAGAAAAGGTTTTGGTGTATGTCCCCTTAACTTACTGTTAGGTTTTAACTTACTGTTAGGTTTTAACTTACTGTTAGGTTTTAACTTACTGTTAGGTTTTAACTTACTGTATGGGTCGGATGTCGGATGAATATCTCTACACTCGACTATCACGTGACTCGTTAATTACTTAAACACGTTCTCTAGATAGCTCTGAGGGACTGACCTCAAATCTAACCCTAACCCATTACCCAATCCGAACTGAAGCATATGCTAGAACCCTAACCCTACCAAGAAATTAGACCAAATTCCTTACATGGTCATGTCAAGTGATCGAAACAGTTTTTCACCAAGGGAGCATTTAACCCTATGTCATTTATGATTTAAAATCAGCGTTCAAAAATACATCGATTCAAGGTTGGTTTCAACTGCTCAACTGGTGGGAGCCCTTTTAGTTTTAGAAAAATCTAGAAGTGATTTAGCACGCTCGTGTTTGAGTTAGATTAGGGAGGTTAGATTTTAACTCTCTGTACAGGTTTTAACTGATCCTTGTGCAGGTTTTAACTCCATGTTTTATTTTGTAACCAAATTGCTGTTGAAGTTCTACTGCCTTTTGACGGCTGTAAGACGTGCCCCTAAATGTTATCTGACGACGTCCTGTTCAATAATGAGCAGATATGCGGTATTAAGTATTGGTAAAATTCCAATTCTTATGAGGGAGCTTTAGATTAAGAGTATAAGTATATACATTTTTTTCTGTAAACTTAACGACTGCAGGCATTAATATTGAAACTACAAATATTGAAGTAACGTTTTGTTTAACAGTTAAGAGTAATTACGATTAAATAAACTTTTTTATTTGCCACTGTTTACCAACTTTTTTTGTTTGTCAAATATCTTTAGTTGAGATTTGTGAACATCGTAGAAGGCTGCAGAGTGTATATTTATCAAGGGTGTTTATCTTTTCGATGATAAAAGCTTTAGTTTCTAAAATTTTCACGTCAGGGGTAACTTGTGATAGAATTATCATGACAAAGATTGGGTTCATAGGAGCGGGAAAGATTGCCCATGCGTTAATGAAAGGACTTCTTTCTTCAGGTAAAAACCTAATGATTACATTGGTTATTTTAATAAAACTTTTACTATCCGAATATCATATTCAGCGCTAAAAAACTAGAATTGGGAGATTGAAATCAAAACTTTTAACTTTTTCAGGTGCAGTTACTCCATCTCGTATCTATGCAAGTTCAAATACTGAAGAATCCCTTCAAAAAGTTAAGGTTAATTTTCAAAACAGTCTATTACCTTTAAAAATCCTCGAATTATTTTCCTGTACACATTTACATTTATATAATTTATAGGAACCAACCAGATTTTGATCAAATTGCAAATTATTGTTTCTATAATGAGTTAGTCATGACAATTAATATCATTGTTTCAGATACTTGGTGTGAACACGTGTCTGGATAACTTGTGGACTGTGAAAAACAGCAACATAACCATACTGGCTGTCAAGCCTCTTGTTTTCCCCAAAGTACTTCACGAGATAGCCCCCGCTATCGGGCCCGATAATGTGATCGTTTCTCTAGCAGCAGGTGTCACCATTGACTCTATACAACAGGTAAGCAGGTAAAGAGACTACCTTATCGGACCTTATTTGAACGGACATTAATTGAACGCTGGAGGTCCTAGCGTCCATCTTTATGTCCGTTCAAATAAAGTCCATCGGTTTAAGGTCCGTCCAAGTTAAAGTCCGTTGAGATTTTTTCCAAAATTATTCCACTAGCTGCGAACTCTTGACAACTAATTTCTGAATTTCAGTCAATTGTAATTTCTATCATCGGAGTCGGACTAAAATATATCATTGGTGATTGGATCAATGATGAATGAAAAGCGAGTTAGTATAAAATTTAAATATTCTAAGCATCACATTCTTGATTTTCGGCTTCCTCGTTCACTTCTTCGTTGATTGACGATGTCAACCCTTCCAGATCGTTGCTCTGCGAATTAACAGAGCAACGATCTAGTCACAAGTCAGAATGATAGTTTGCACGGCGCGTCGAAGCGGGCCAGCGGCGAAGTCCTCCAACTTCTTCGGAGTTACTATTACCTCCACATCTTGTAAAAGTTTACACTGAAATGCAGGACTGAGGTGGTCAAATAAAAAATTGTTTTCAAAAAGCGGGTATTACTGATTAGACGATTACTAATTAGATGCTTTAAGCATGGAATATTGAATGCACGATAATCCATTTGACGAAGATGACCTGTGATATGCTCACCAAATCTGGTCATATTTCGTATCTGTTGTTTTTACACAACTTTCATAATCATAGACACTGATCTACAGATATTTTGAAATTTTAACTGCTTAATGATTGCTTTTCTTGCATATTGTATTTTTTTTAATATGAAAAAATTTTAGTTTTTGATGGTTTTGAATGCGTTCGAGCGTTCAATGTTCATTTTAATGTCCGTTCATAATTATTTCCGTTCATTTAATGTCCGGTCAAATAAGGTCCGATAATGTAAATCGTATCGTGTTGATATCAACAATGATATCAACATGATAATTGATTTAATGAAAATACTTGGTATTATATCAACGAATTCGAGTTACACACAGTAACAAATAATCTTCCGAATAACGTTGCTTCCTCCTATAACAGATATAGCATAAAATCACATACACAATACACATGAAATGAAATGAAATGAAATGAAATGAAATGAAATGAGGTATTTATATCCCGCTCATATGATTAACCAACAACACAAGGAAGGTGGTTAACCATGTCAGAGCGGCTGACTGTGAGTGATGTGAGCAAATGCGTAAAAAGTGAACTAAAGTATAACTCGTCATAAGGTAAAGACAAAATTAAAACATCTTTTATTGTAAACCACACTAAACTAAATAGAAGCAGAAACCATACAATACATGTAGGTAAAATAAAGGTACAGTGACATAATCAATCAAGAAAGAGACATCAAGACATAAAATGGAGTGCGGTAAAAAATAAAAGCCAACGTGTCTTGCAAAGTGAAGACAATGGAAAGAAAAAACATCAGAACTGATTATATAAATGATTCTTTAACATTCGCTTGAAACAGTTGGTATCAGTAATACTTCTCAACATCAGCGGAAGAGAGTTCCATGCAACCGGTGCATGGCTTGAAAAACGTCTGTCATCAACTTTGGATCTTTTATTCTTTGGTATCTTGAGCATGAGATGGTCATCCGGTCTTTTCGACCTGGTCATGGTGTTTGAAAGCTCTATATCCACTACATCCACATCCAGTAGTGCTTTGAGGTAATCAGGTGCAGTACCGTGAACTGATTTGTGGGTTAAAAGACAAACTTTGAAGAAGATTCGTTGGTCTATAGGGAGTATGTGGGCCTTCTTATAGAAGGGAACCAAGTCCGTGGTCCTCTCTTCTATGTTGTAGATGAAACGAACTGCCCCATTAAGGGTTGATCTAAGTTTGTTCAATCTGGTCTTGGGTAGATTCATGTAAAGAGAATTACAGTAGTCTAATTTAGATATGACCAGTTGTTTCACCAGCATCAATTTAATGCCTTCATCCAGGTAACGACCAATGGTTCTTAGGTTCATCATTGTCCAGCTGCATTTCCTTTTGACATTATTGATCTGTCTTTCCATATTTAGAGTTTCGTCAAATTTGACACCCAGACTCTTCCAGCTGTCTCCTTTACACTCCGTAGGCAGAATTTCAGTGCTTCCAAATTGCAGTCTGACACTGAGTTCACACTTTTTTAGAACATGGCTCTTTCCTAACACCAGTAGTTCTGTCTTTGTTTCGTTCAGTTTCATGTAGTTGTTCACCATCCATGCTTTTATCTCTGCAAGACATTTGTTTGTTCTGTCTTGGACATCAATGAACTGTACCACACGGTTTGGTTTAAATGAGATGTACAGTTGAGAATCATCTGCATAGAGCTGTATATCAAGACCATATTTGGCCGCAATTTTCTGGAGAGCTTTGATATAAAGGATGAAAAGAATAGGCCCCAAGAGTGATCCCTGGGGAACTCCAAACAGAAGCTCCAAGAAAGTTGAAAGAGTATCATCAATCTTAACACAGAAGTGTCTTTTCTCAAGGTAGGACTTTATCCATTGCAGTGCACTTCCAGTAATTCCATAGTCCTTCATAAGCTTTTCCAACAAGACTGTGTGGTCAATGGTATCAAATGCTGCACTTAAGTCGAGAAGTACAACTATAACAACATTCCCAGCTTCAATTTCTTTGTTTAGATCATCACACATTCTAACAAGTAATGTTTCACAGCTATGATTAGGGCGATATCCAGATTGGACTTCTGAGTAAAGGCTATGGTTAGTTAGATGGACATTAAGCTGGTTTAGTACAATTCTCTCTAGGATCTTAGAGAAGGCAGAGAGGTTAGACACTGGTCGATAGTTACTGAGAATATCAACATCAGCATTTTCCTTCTTCAAAGTCGGCTTGATGACTGCTTTCTTCATATCTGAGGGAAAAACTCCAGTCTTCAAGGATGAGTTCAAGACGTGGAGTATAAAAGGTGTTAGTTCATCAACACAGTTTTTTAAGAGAAATGCTGGGATCGGATCCAAGCAGCAGAACTTGTTGGACATCTTTGATACCAGGTCTTTGAGTTCATCAGCTGTTATCTCAGAGAAATTATCAAAGATGCAGTCTTTGTCAAGAACAGGATCTTTGTCTTTGTCTTTGTCTTTGTCTTTGTCTTTGTCTTTGTCTTTGTCTTTGTCTTTGTCTTTGTCTTTGTCTTTGTCTTTGTCTTTGTCTTTGTCTTTGTCTTTGTTTATATCTTTGTCTTTGTCTTTATCTTTGTCTTTGTCTTTGTCTTTGTCTTTGTCTTTGTCTTTGTCTTTGTCTTTGTCTTTGTCTTTGTCTTTGTCTTTGTCTTTTCCTTCCTTCTCACTGGCTTGTCTGATGGTTGCAACCTTTTCAGCGAAGAAATCTTTGAAATCTTCTGACAGTTTCACAGGATCCTTGTAGTTTGGAAGGTTTTGGGTGTCATTTCCTAAAAGCCTGTTGACTTTTTTGTACAACGCTTTAGTATCCCCTGAAGAGGACCTAAGAGAGGTTTTGTGGTGAGCGCATCTTTTGACAAACTCTAGTCGGGAAAACTCATCTCTTAGCTTAACATAATCCGATCTCAGGTACTCAGATCTTGTACTGTCTATATAGTCTACTTTATCTTTTCTCCACGCACGTTCAGCAGTTCTTCTCTTTCGCCTGAGAATACGAAGTTCCAGGTCTAACCAGGGCATTGGCTTCTTAGTAATCTTCTTTTTTATGTAAGGACAGTGTTTATCCATTAACTGAGTGAGCACAGTGTTGTAAAGGACAACAGCATCATTCGGAGACATGTCTTTAGGGAAGTTTGTCAGTTTTGAAATTAAAATATCTTCTTTAAACTGTTCTGTATCATTTAAATTAAAGTTTCTGTAGTTCATGAATTTTGCGTCTTCTTTGGTCTTTGTCTTGATGTCTGCATCGAAGAGGACAAGGAAGTGGTCAGATTTGGTTCTAGAGGGACAGATTTCAAATGAAGTCAGTTTTTCCTTGAAGGATCGGTTAGTCACTACAAGATCTAGGGTTCCACCTTGGTCATGGGTTGGCTCAAGGGGAACGTGTTGGTATAGATCATACTCCTCCAGGAGTTGGTAGAGCTTCTTTGGGTAGTGTTCTTCAGGCTTTTCCATGTGAAAGTTGAAATCTCCAGCAATGATGGGGAAACCAGGTTTGACTGTGAGGTCTTTAAGGTAGTCTTCGAATTCTTCTAGAAAGGCACACTCCGTGTACCGAGCCTTCTTGGTATAAGGAGGCCGATACAAGTTCACAAGTCTCACAATATCTTGTTGAGATTGTAGCAGTGATTCCATCACTTGGAAGGATTTGTACTTCATGACCTTACTATTACACTTTAACTGGAGCACATCACGAAATAGCATAGCTATACCTCCTCCTCCTCTGTGTTTTCGTGGATCCGAGAGTATATTCCAACCAAGGTCTTTGATCTCCTTTATCTTAGCTGTGTTTCCATCACGAAAGAAGGTTTCTTGTACAAAACAGATGTCACAATCAACTTCTCGAAGATGCTCTAACACTCCGACTGTTTTGTTCACTAAGGATCTAACATTGAACGTTCCAATCCTTAAACTCTTCCTAGGCGTAGTTTGGTCTCCTTTGTCTTCTGTATGTACCAGTTTTTTGCATTCTCACATCCTGCTGTCCTATTCATTATTCCAGTCCGTTCTCTTACATACGAGGGACATAGGTTATCAGAGGCTTTATGGGTCTTTGCTGAGTTCTTCTCCGAGTGTTTACTACTTTTGGCGCAGTTAGAGCACTTTATCTTTTTTACATTATTTTCACTCTTGTTGTTACAATCTTTCGACTTGTGGCTTCCTGCACAGAAGAAACATGTTGGGTCTTTATCTTTGGCTTTACGGTACATGGAGTTGGCCATGTGACCAAATTCCTGGCAATGATAACATTGAATGACATGAATTCGGTCTGTGACATGGTGTTCCCTGAGGTCAATGTGTATATAATCTCTGTTTTGTCTGATTAACTCACGCATTGCTGCAGTGACACGGATGACAGCCGATTTTTCAATCTCATCGAAGAAAACCACTTTTACTGCATCGTCTTTTCCAGAAGAGGACTTCAGTATTTCATTCTTTTCCAAAAGTTTCTCTAGCAATGTCTCCTTGTTTGTGATGTCAGAGGGAATATTCCGAATAGACAGTTTGGGGTCCAATTTCTTTCCTGGTTCAGACTTTTTCGATACCTTGTATTTATCTTGACTTTTAAATACCGTCTCAGCTTTGTTAAGTTGATCCTTGGTACTGAACTTGAAAGTCGCAGTACTTCCGGACACTCTAAAATTCTTCACTGGGTTTATTTTAAGGGAACCTTTCATTTCCTTTTCATCATCAATTGTGATAGGTTCTGCGTCTTCAGAGTCTGTGGTCTTTTTCTCAACTGTGAGTGTGTGTTTTTCTGCAAGCATAGTTTCTTCTTTTGCTTTCTTTTCTTTGGGTAGTGTTGCTACCACTGTATTCAATAAATCTGGTAGTAATGTGGGCAGTACTTCTGCTAGTACCTCTTTGAGCTGTGTCTTTATAATTTCCTTGAAATCTGGTGATTCCTGTACTGTAGTAGTTGTGGCTTGTTTTGTTCCTAAAACTGTTTGTGTTAGTTGAAGAGCATTCTTGGAGAAAGTGTACAAATCCTGGATAACAACAAACATCTCCATTTTTTTATTTGCAGACGTAAGGTCATCAAATATCGCTGATTGAATAGTTACCTTAATCTTATTGTCATTATCATCTTTCTTACCTTTAAACAAAAGAGTATTGCGGTTTATCTTTTCCAATTGTTCCTCCATCTTTTTCATGTCCAACTTCATCTTTTCCATGTCAAAAACCCTGCTAGAAAGATCAAGGACCGAAGGGACAAGTGACAAATTGTCAGTTCTTAAAAAAACTAAACAACTGTTTTGTAATAATTCGATACCTCAAATTATTTGTTATATAGTAGTGTTGAAAGTATTAAAACTTAAGGTTAAGGAGCATGGGAGATATATCTACATTTTTCAATGTTAGGTTACAGAACTACTGGTGGGAACGATGTACAAATAAACCCCTTATCGAGATGGACTTTGAGGGGACATACACCAAAACCTTTTTTGCCGGGACCCGGGATTTGACTTCATATTATGAAAGTATATATTACAACTGTAAGATCTGAGGCATTGAAAAAAATTTTTGAGAATATATACGCACATTCGAAAAAAAATTATTTTCTTTTTCGAAAATTTTGAAAAATGATTTTTTTACTAAACGTTACTTACAATCCGGGCAAGAAGCCTTCCAATGGATTATACAATTATATATCATATTTTAAGCGTTTTATAATTTATTTCTTCGAAATTTTGTATGGGTTTATTTACCGTTAAGTTTTTTCGTATTAGTTTTCCATAATGCCAAAAATGGAATCAAGTAATCCTCATTCTGGACATTTATGTATATTACATAAACATAAAGTAAAATATTTATAGCAAATACTTGGAATGCTAATAAAAACGAGATATTTTACGATTCTAAGATAGTTTATTAATCAAAACTATCGCGATTTCCCAAAGCTTCAGTCACATTAGAAGTGGATAAGCTCGAAAAAAGCAGTCATGGCGCGATATTTTCTTATCGCTAAACGTGAATTCATGATTGCTACCTGCCAGCTAAAACACATACCAAACGTGAACATGAACAACAGATCGGTCATCTTGCCTCGGTCATCTTGCCCCTTTATTATTTAATTGATCTGTTCGCGGAATTTAGGAATTCGCGCTCCGAATCTGCTCGGAAACCAAAGATCTGTGAGTCATGATGTCATAATTATGTGAGGTACGGGAAATAAAAATAATAGATATTAAAAAAGAATGAGTGCGGCCGCAGGTCGGTCCAGACATCGGGATTCCCGAATCCTGGGATTTCCCAACGATTTTCAGTCGGGAATTCCCGACCGGGAAATTTTCTCAATTCCCGGTTTCGAGAATTTTAAATATTTGAGTTATAGTTGCAAATTTAAGAATATTCGATGAATTGACTGCAATATAATTTTAAAAATTAAATTAAAATTTGGGTCATGGCATGGACATGACTTTATTACACAAAATTGGACTTAGAGATGAGCACCATTTGCTTTCGGGAATCCCGATTTTCGGGAATGCCGGGATTTTTTTTGGTCGGGATTCCAGAATCCCGGGATTATTTATTTTGATCTGGATTGACTTCACTACAGCTGATAGTGATATTGTTTAGATAACCGGGTTAGCATCTTTAGTCTTTACCATCCAGCTTGGCCAGGAAACTGACGGCAATCGTTTATCTAGAAGAGGAGAAGTGGTCAGCCGTCTACACTAGGAATCAGGGCTTTCCTAGTTTATGTTGATTTGGAACAACCTTACAAAATTCCTTGAATTTTGTGGTGAAATGTGAATAATGTTTTATAACAGTCTTTACCAATACCTACTTTATTTGGCACACTTAAAAAGCAACATTTAATTCAATAAATTGTCCAGACCTCCAATTTCGGCAGATCAATTTCCCGGATATTGCTGGCATATGAGTAATCAAATTTCCACGAATAAGCCCTTCACTAAAAACTCCAATTGTCCTTCTATTCACAGATTTCTACAAATAATGTAAAAATTCCCGAGTATCGAGCGGAGCTCATTGTCTAGCGTGATTTCCCGAATAATAATGGTTTCTGTAGAATGTAGAAAAAGAACTTGTCTAAGTGGTAGTATTAATTGTAAAAGATATCATAATATGATGAGGAGTATTGGAAAAGTTGACAAGAAGCCAGAAGTCACATCTCATATCATTTGAGGACAACATGACACTCCAAAACCTTGAACATAACACGAGAAAATATGGACAGAACTGAACAAGAACAAAAACCACATTCAAAGACTGAGGAATCAGGAGGACTCTGCAACCCAGGAATCAACTACTTAATTATCGGTTTGGTATCGACGTTACATACTCTGATTTTCCGACTTAAAACTGACTTAAGAAATCAGGGAATTAATTTTACTTTCCTAAAATTAAATCGTTGATTTTATTCATTCGAGTAAATTGTGCAGAAAGTTGAAGATTTCAATTTTGGAAGCATGCAGGCCGCAGGGATCAAGATCTGATATCGATCGTAAATACTAACAATACTCTAGCACAATTATTGTAACTGCAGTTTTACAGAACTCTAAATACGAGATTGGGGACGGGTTCTATAAACAAACAAACAAACAAGAGACTAAATGAGTCATCCAAATACAAAGCTAGTTCGAATTTGAATCGTATTCTGTTCCAGATCTTTCTTCTTTCACAATTTATTTTTACCTGACAAGGTCAAGTTGAAAACTCCATCAGCTGTAAATAGTATTTTACTAATATTTTTGATATTGCTATGATTAATTAACCCCTCTCTCCCCCACAGAGATTACCTCACCACGCTAAAGTAGTACGAGCCATGTTGAACACTGCAGTCCAGATAAGAGACGGAGCTATCTCTTACTCTACTGGTAACTACATAACCTTTATCAGCTTTGTTAGACTTGATGACTCACTTGATCTAACAGTGATTGTCATAATTTACACTACATGACGCAAACCAAGTCCTCAGATCACAGAATATTCATCACGTGAGTCAAATTAACCAATCCCTCAGGTAAGAACGTGGAGGACCCTGACCAGGAACTGGTACACAGGTTGTTCTCTTCAGTTGGGTTAACATTGGAGGCAGAGGAGAAACACTTGGTTGCTGTTATGGGTCTCAGTGGTAGTGGTCCAGCCTATGTGAGTTAGTTATCCAGTGATAAGTTATAATTATTTCCAGTCAAGTATAGAGGGGCGCAGCTGCTATCTCTATTTGATCTACCTTACTCGGGATTATTATGACCGGGATAAAGTGGTGGGTTTAGGGTAATTTCGCCATATTTTTCCCGAACCACATTTTCACCGGTTGTTAATAAACCCGCCTACTCAGCTTTTAGGGTTCCCAAGGGGTATGGGTGCTCATATTTTAATCGTTGTCTTATATTCACTAAAGTCAAAGAAGACTATTGGGACACTTGTTGTAGGTTTTTCGACTTCATTTGGCTAAAATTGCAAAAAATTCACCTTTTTGCCCAATTCTTGTCATATATCCTTATTGTCAAATTTGATTTAAATAGGCCAATTTTTAATATCTTAGGTATTGAATATCTCTACATAATGAAATAGGACTCAAAGTAAAAGTAACAGTTAAATTAAAACTTGAATTAATTAAAACTGATGAAAGGGATGATCCAGATGAAGATAACGAAGATGATTACAACTTATTGGAAGACTAAACAGCTCTCCCTTTATCTTAACTAGCAGGAACCCGTATAATATAACCCTAAACGGTGTCAAGAGTCAAAATACTAAAATAGTTATTACCTATTTAATTGGCGTTTTTGACACCACTTGGGGGTCCAAATTTTCGGTTCTAAAATCATTATTCCTTGGCCAATTATTTATTTTTTCATGCTGATTTGAAGGCCATCAAAGCATTTGACCCAGCCAAAAAAGTTCCAGTTGTATATCTTTTACGGTTTATGCGGAAAGTCGCGTTAAAGTTGATGCCGTGGTGTCAGTAAAATGGCACAGATATATATATATCGTCTCGCTTTATATATAGTAAGATATCGATCTGGTTGTTACGCTTCAAATGTTAAAAATTATTTTCCATCTAGTTTGATTAACCACGAGTCATTATTTCTGTCTACTTTCAACAATTATTATGATAATTCGACTTGTTTCACAAGTTTTAGCAATGCGAAAATTTCTAAACTTGCTTATCTCTAATAAGGAAATTTAAATGGCAAGTTTCCATAAACGATATTTTATGATCGTCGCCGATAATCGCTTATTGAGCGCTTTTTCGGCGCTTTTTTAAAAAAAAAACCGTTTACAATCGCTTTTTTTACGATTATAAACGGTTCAAAAAAATCGCTTATAATCGACTATAATTGGTGTCATAATTCAAAAAAGCGCTTTTTTGAATTTAAAAGCGCTTATAAGCGCTTTTAAGCGCTTACTAGCGTCGCTGAGCGATTTGAAAGCGGTTTTCCAGTAGGATTAGCGCCAAAAACGGGTGGATAAGCGGTTGGCCGGATAAGCGATTCGTAGGCGCTTTTTTGAACCATTTATAAGCGATTATAAGCGCTTATAATTGGGGTGCAATTTAGCTGTTTGTAAAGCGCAAATAAAGCGCTTATAAGCGCTTTTAAAATTGAGTCAGGAAAACGCTATATTACATCTTATAACCGCTTATAATCGATTATAAGCGTTTTTTTAGAAATCGCTTATAACGGCTAATTCATCGCTATTTCACCGCTTTTACCGCTTTTCCTATCATCCATGACCAGGTGAGCAGGAATTAAAAAGCGCTTATAAGCGCTTTTTCGATGCTGCCCCTAGCCTGGTCGGAACGGGGTAGTGCCCGGAATTTAAAAGCGCTTATAAGCGATTTCTCAATTCCCCTTAACCTGGTTGGAACTTTCATGTGCTTTTCTGAGCAACCTGGGGTGCACCGGCAGAGTCAGGATTTAAAAGCGCTTATAGGCGCTTATGATCGCTTTTCTACCACTTTTCCTATCACCCATGGCATGGGTTGGCAAGAATTATAAAGCGCTTATAAGCGTTTTTCAATGCTGCCCCTTACCTGGTCGGAACTGGAAATCAGAGTGCCCGCTTATAAGTGCTTTTCTGAGCAACCTGGGGTGCACCGGCAGAGTCAGGATTAAAAAGCATTATGATCGCTTTTCTACCGCTTTTTCTATCACCCATGGCCTGGTTGGCAAGAATTATAAAGCGCTTATAAGCGTTTTTTCAATGCTGCCCCTAACCTGTTTGGAACGGGGGTGTGCCCGGAATTAAAAAGCGCTTATAAACGATTTCTCAATTCTCTTCAACCTGGTCGGAACTGGAGAGTGCCCACTTGCATGTGCTTTTTTGAGCAACCTGGGGTGCACCGGCAGAGTCAGGATTTAAAAGCGCTTATAGGCGCTTATGATTGCTTTTCTACCGCTTTTCCCATCACCCAAGGCCTGGTTGGCAAGAATTATAAAGCGCTTATAAGCTTTTTTTCAATGCTGCCCCTAACCTGGTCGGAACGGGGGAGTGCCTGGAATTAATAAGCGCTTATAAGCGATTTCTCAATTCCCCTTAACCTGGTCGGAACTAGAAATCAGAGTGCCCGCTTATAAGTGCTTTTCTGTGCAACCTGGGGTGCACCGGCAGAGTCAGGATTTAAAAGCGCTTATAGGCGCTTATGATCGCTTTTCTACCGCTTTTCCCATTACCTAACCATGTGCTTTCGCGCCACTTCGGGCGCGCTTGTTTCACAAGTACGTCAAGAAGTGAGTGGGCGCGCGCTACTGCAAGCGCAAGGGCTCTGGATAGAGCAAATGGCACCCAGCTAGTGAGGCGAAACTCACTGATCTTTCCAAAAAGGTATGACAAATTTGGTATTGTGAAAATTCTCACAGTCTCTAGAAAACAGTGTTACAAAAAAATTTTAAAATCTGAGCAAGTTTATTTTATCGTCCACCCCTAATCCAAAGCCGTTGAGCTTTGATCTAGCCGCCAACCCTCCATCGATTTTGGCAACCATATATTGGTTCCCAAAATTTCCCGCACTTTGCAGTTTCTGCAGTAGGGGTAATTAGGTATAAACTACAGTACAGCTGTACTTACAATCACATTCACAAGCATGCAAGCTCACCTGGTCCAATGAGCCTAGCGGGAAACAAAAAACGTTTTAATTAGTTTGTTAAACGAAGTGTCGTACGTCACCTTAAGATCGGGTGACAGGGTGCTTACAATTCGCGTTACTGGGCGGCGCTCAGCCTGTCATTATCTGCATTCCGCCAAATCTTTATTCGGGCTGAGTGAATTACGACTTTCATCGCCCTAAAAAAGTGCGAATGCTCATTGGACTAGCATTCACGTGATCGTTCAGAACCAATTAGAGCCGCGCAAAAGATCACGTGCACGCCAACTACCAATAAAAAAGAAGTGACGTATGCACTACAAGAGCCGCGCGCTGAGTTAGATTGTAAAATCTGATTATTTGATTGTAAAATCGCATAAACACGCCTATTTGCGCGTTTTAGAGGGTTTAATTACGCCAGGCTATGCTTATGAACATACTAGCTTGGGGTCACCTGGTAAAATTCGCGCCACTTGTTTCACAAGTAAAGAAAAGCATCAACTCGCCTTCGTGCGCGCGCCCGCAGTATTCATGTTGCCACGCGCAACGTCAGATTGCAGATATGAGGACAAAATTTTGACACCCAATATAAAATTGCTTAAATCCGTGCCCAGGCTGCAAGCATTTTTTCGCACAAGTACCGCCTCTGTGTCACCGGGAGGTGGGGCGCCACTGCAAGCGTAAAAACCCGGGTACTTAAACATTAAAGCAATCCGATTATTTTAAGAGTCAATGTTAGCGCGCGCCGTATTTGTGCGAAGCGCAATGTTGAACGTGATTGCGAGAATTGACGGGTGACACTCGTAAAATATTTGTTCCATATATTGGAGTCCAACTCGGCTTTTACTAATTCGCTCGCCCAAAAATTTCACGTGACTTTGGTTTTTATGGTTTTGCAGCCGTACAAAACGGTTTTACATAAATCCTAATCCCAACCCTAACCCTAACCATAACCCCGAAGTTAACCATAACCCGTTCCACAAGCCTAGCTAACCCTAACCCGGGCCCTAAACAATCGAATTCGTATTTTACTAGCCTAGCCTGTCACGTGACCAAAACGGATTTTTGCCCATAACTCTCCAGGGAAGCATTTTAACCCTACGTCATGGGGGGTGATTCGGAATCAGCGTCCAAAAATACACATATATGGATCATTTTCATGCCCCAAAGGGCCTTTTCACAAGAATTTCCTTAAAATTTGGGCAAGCGATTTAGTAGAAGCGGTAGAAAAGCGATCATAAGCGCCTATAAGCGCTTTTAAATCCTGATTCTGCCGGTGACCCCAGGTTGCACAGAAAAGCACTTATAACTATAAGCGGGCACACTGATTTCCAGTTCTGACCAGGTTAAGGGGAATTGAGAAATCGCTTATAAGCGCAGCATTAAAAAAGCGCTAATGAGCGCTTTTTAATTCCGGGCACTCCCCCGTTCCGACCAGGTTAGTGGCAGCATTGAAAAAGCGCTTATAAGCGCTTTCTAATTCTTGCCAACCAGGCCATGGGTGATAGGAAAAGCGGTAGAAAAGCGATCATATGCGCTTTCAATTCCGGGCACACCCCTGTTCCGAACAGGTTAGGGGCAGCATTGAAAAAACGCTTATAAGCGCTTTATAATTCTTGCCAACCAGGCCATGGGTGATAGAAAAAGCGGTAGAAAAGCGATCATAAGCGCCTATAAGCGCTTTTAAATCCTGACTCTGCCGGTGCACCCCAGGTTGCTCAGAAAATCACATGCAAGTTCCGACCAGGTTAAGGGGAATTGAGAAATCGCTTATAAGCGCTTTTTAATTCCGGGCACTCCCCCGTTCCGACCAGGTTAGTGGCAGCATTGAAAAAGCGCTTATAAGCGCTTTTTAATTCCGGGCACACTCCTGTTCCGAACAGGTTAGGGGCAGCATTGAAAAAACGCTTATAAGCGCTTTATAATTCTTGCCAACCAGGCCATGGGTGATAGAAAAAGCGGTAGAAAAGCGATCATAAGCGCCTATAAGCGCTTTTAAATCCTGACTCTGCCTGTGCACCCCAGGTTGCTCATAAAAGCACATGAAAGTTCCAACCAGGTTAAGGGGAATTGAGAAATCGCTTATAAGCGCTTTTAAATTCCGGGCACTACCCCGTTCCGACCAGGCTAGGGGCAGCATCGAAAAAGCGCTTATAAGCGCTTTTTAATTCCTGCTCACCTGGCCATGGATGATAGGAAAAGCGGTAAAAGTGGTGAAATAGCGATGAATTAGCTGTTATAAGCGATTTCTGAAAAAACGCTTATAATCGATTATAAGCGGTTGTAAGATGTAATATAGCGTTTTCCTGACTCAATTTTAAAAGCGCTTATAAGCGCTTTATTTGCGCTTTACAAACAGCTAAATTGCACCCCAATTATAAGCGCTTATAATCGCTTATAAATGGTTCAAAAAAGCGCCTACGAATCGCTTATCCGGCCAACCGCTTATCCACCCGTTTTTGGCGCTAATCCTACTGGAAAACCGCTTTCAAATCGCTCAGCGACGCTAGTAAGCGCTTAAAAGCGCTTATAAGCGCTTTTAAATTCAAAAAAGCGCTTTTTTGAATTATGACACCAATTATAGTCGATTATAAGCGATTTTTTTTGAACCGTTTATAATCGTAAAAAAAGCGATTGTAAACGGTTTTTTTTTTAAAAAGCGCCGAAAAAGCGCTCAATAAGCGATTATCGGCGACGATCATAAAATATCGTTTATGGAAACTTGCCATTTAAATCTGAGACAAAATTTTTGAATCTAAAATTGAAAGGTTGGACACCGGTAAAATGGCGACCGGGAAAATGTGGTGGGTTTTGAGCAATTTTGCCATATTTTTCCCGAACCATATTTTAACCGGTCGTTAATAAACCCGTCGTAATAATCCCGAGTAAGGTATTAGATATCCTGTTGTGGGAATATTTACACATCACCGTTGTAGCTGTGTTTAAAATGATTGATTGCTTAAAACGGTTGTTAACATATTTCTAGGTTCTGTTCAGTTAGAATATTCCATTTCTACTAGACTTTTATTTATCACCCTGCAAATATCAAACCCCAACTTGCCTAACCTAAGATGAGAAGTACGGACTCGTTTAGGGGGAAAAGTACGTACTTGTACGCAACTTTGAAAAGTCCGACTCATACGACGTACGATTAAGATAGAATTTTTTTGTTTTTGAATTATTATCATCAGGGCGGTTGTAAAACGTAAATGTAATTGTTTGCCGATGTTAGAGAAAATATGCCGTTCGCGAACAAATTGAACACACAATTCTTAGATCAGGCAGGCATTTAAATTTAAAAGTAAAACAAAAATTACTAGACAATTTACTTATTCAAACAGCTTGTTTAAAAGCTGTTTTGAAAACGCTCAATATAAGTCATTAACTTGCGATTTAGAACTCTTCCATTAATTTCTAGAAGGAGAACTTTTCAGTAGAATTGAAAAGTACGTACGATACGAGTAAATTGAAAAGTCCGACTCATTCGTACTTCTCATCTTAGTGCCTAACCCTACTTCATTTCCTCAGTTTTACTTGATACTGGAGGCACTGAGTGACGCCGGTGTAAGACATGGCCTCAGTAGAGACGTTTCTACAAGACACGCTAGTCAGGCTATGCTGGTAAGTCTTCTTTAGTCCTTTGTTACGATCTACTGAAAACAGTTAGCTCAGTTCAGTCCTCTTCTAAGTTATTGCACGTGCTGATTGTCAATGTTCAGGGTGCTGCACGTATGGTGCTGGAGTCAGGGAGACATCCAGGAGAGGTGAGTCACGGGTAACACCCAGATAATCTATATAGTGCGGGAATCCCCTAACTTAGCAACGTTGTGACGCTTTTACATTTTATTGTGAATTATTTCCAAATTAATAGGGTGCTTTTCTATATCCTGCTTTTACACATAAACAAGGTTCATCTAACCAATAAGGGCCATTAAAGATTCTAAAACCATTTACATTTCTCCTTAGTTGAAAGACGAGGTTTGTTCTCCTGGAGGTGTCACTATCGATGCTATCTATTCGATGGAAAAAGCCGGCGTACGTGCAGCAATGATGGACGCAGTGGACGCGTGCATTAAACGGAACTACGAATTATCTCGGTTAAATGAATAAATTACAGAGAACTGGCATAGGGAACATTGCTGGGATTAAAGTTACGACTATAAATTATAGTCGTAAATTTAATATAGTATACTTTAATACAGTATAATACTGTAGACTATATTTGTGATTATATTTATGACTATGGTCTTTATAATCAGACGGATAGTAATTGATGTTGTGTGATGATGTTGTGTTTATGACAACGTATTTTTATTTTTATTTCGATTGGGTCAGGGTAAGTCATAAATACTAATCCGAATCGATCGTTTTTATCTTTCTGTTATTCAGTTTGATATTAATTTATTGATATCAAACTTATTGTTTGATGTTTATTATCGTAATTAATATATTTGTGTGAAGTAATTATTAACTTGCTTTCCTAATTGGAAGTCTCAGATCTCAGAACAATTATTATAATGTTGGTGGGTTGATAGTTCTTAATTGATGTTTAATTTGTACAAAAACTGCAGCACAACTGTGCCTTCTGCTTGGTAAAGGTCAAATATAACGGCTTCATGACGTTACATCAACGTCGCTCGAAAGTCTATCCTTAACATTGCTAATACTTATAAAGCAACTCCTCCAATATAAAGCTGCAAACTCCGCAGTTAGCCTGATATAACGAGCTAAATTAGGAGACGTCTGTGCGGGTTATTGAACGGAGAGGTGTCCTAATTTCCTGGTTCTTAAGACCTTAATTTGCCACGTGGTCACAAGTTTCAGTTTTAGTGATAGACTGAACCAGATTAGCTGATATTACTATAAGCAATTAACTGCCAGTCGGTCATTTGATGTGTAGTGCTTGGTTGAAGTTACGTTTTGTAAATATCAGTAATAAATGAGCTATATCAATGACAATATGTGTAACACTTTTGTTTCGTTAAGTTGCTTTCTTTGCCTTTTATTCGCATAACAATAATCAACATTGTGATTGCAATTGAATAATAGACGATGTATATAATAATATTAATAATTTGCGTCGTCGTATTCAGCGTTTGGCGTTATCATTATCAATGTGATGTCAATTTATCTAGCATATTTCATATTATTGATTATAACGATTAAAACTATGGCACTAATTTGACATGTTCAATTGTAAATGCAAACTGAAACTGAACATGAAAGGTATTGCATATATATTGTGTTTAAGATTTGAAACGGTAACGTTACTTGTTATTTTCTTTTTGATGGATGATACTCTTCTAAATTTGTTCTAAGTAGCGCGTGCCGCTTTGTTCGTGCACGAGGTGCACGAACATTTGAGCAACGATCAGGTTGTTTATTGTTCATAAAGAATTCCCTGCGATTTCTATGCACTCAGAGCTGAGTTGCGATTCTTCTGTGATTAACTTATTGTATCATGTCTTGAATGACGATGTCAACCCTTCCAAATCGTCGATGCTGGATGCGAAGCAGAAACAAAAAAAAATAGTTCACGTTGAATCGGCCGGCAAATTCCTTCAATGGTACGGTATGTCAAATTTCAATATACATTATTGTATTGGAAAGAGCAGTGAAATAACAAACAATTGCAACAAAAATGAAATTATTTAGAGTGTCATGTGTTTAAATATTATAAAAAAACACGTTTGCACGTGCGAATATATGCGATAATTGCATGTACGTGGGAAAATAGCCTAATTTCAAAATCAATATTGCGAATCCCCGTTAGGAGGGTGCTGCGACAGTAATTTTGCTGCAAGTGCAATGAGTCGATTTTTGAGTTTGTCATGTATGTACTCGAAGTTAAGTACTGCGTGCTTGCCACATGCGCTGCCAGCTGCCAGCAACGAAGCATGGCACTCGCCGCGCCACTCAGGCACAATTCACAAAGGTCAAAGCTTTGAAGTATATAGTAGCACGCGCCGGGTCAGTTCATTAACAATACTGAATACACAATACATCATACATACAATTAAATCATAACTTGACGGATGTTACTCGTCTAAATTTCTTCGAAGTAGCGCGCGCCGCTTTCTTCTCGAAATGGCCCGATGGAACGAGCTACAAAGTAGCGCGCGCCGGGCCAAATCATTAACAATGGTCAAATCATAACTGGCGCCGCGGACAATTCTCTCTCCGCACCGAATCTTAAAAATTATTTGTTAACTGCATGTAACAATTTAAAACATGAAACTTAAAGAATTAAATTGATTGACGATGTTGTAAACAAATAATATTATAATACTAGTCGTCTAATTTTCAATTTTGTTCCAAATTAGTAGCGCGCGCCGCGCCACTAAAATTTCTTTTAGGTCAAATTTGTAGGTTTATAACTAACCAAAACGCGCGCCGATCAGTTAATATAAACTCGTTGACGGTCTAATTTGATTGAAAAATTTTTCACAAATATCACCTGCGCAGTTAAGCTCAAATTAGCGCGCGCCGGGTCAGTCCATGCCATTAACAATGCAATGGACAATGATTGATGATATGATTTTGCAATCCTTCACAGTTCGTAGGGCCGGCCAGGCCATTTCATTGTGCCTTGTTGCTTGCATGGCAAGCATGGCAATGGCTAATAAACATTGCATTAGTAAACCCTGCCATAGTCAGTTGAAAGTCTGATAGCATATGTTCCGTTTGATTTGACCAAACTAATGCCTTTCATTGCTTTATTACACAGTAGTTATATATATATCTTTTGAATGTTCTATTGTTACATGTTATGTTGGTGAATTCTGCATGTGCTATTAATTGGCTTCAGTTGACATTTGAGGACACCAAGTGACTAGTTTTTAATTAATATAATAAGTGAGTTCCATTTGGTCTGGTATAGTAGTTTCATAATAAGGGAACACTTAGAATTGCTCATGATACATTGTGCATTGTTATAAAGTAAAGTAAAGTAAAGTAAAATGTATGACATCACATTATCACACATGTCTACAAAATATCATCGCACTATGTGAAAAAATATATAATAAATACTTCCCCACCAACATTGATTATTTATCAAATACAATTTTTTTTAAAAGTATCAAAAACATTATTCTATTTTAAAAACTTCCCAGTGGAATAAAGATCTACAAAACGCTTCTTTGCCACATAAGGATGTGACTTCAAAACCGAATTGCGAATATTAATAGCACTGACGTGTAGATATTTGTAGAAACATTTTGTGAAAAGACATTTCTTGCCTTATGGAAACCGTTTCTTTTCTGGAAACCCCTTCTTCTTTTATGGAAACCCCTTCCTTTCATCGAAACCTCTTCTTTTCTAAGCCCCTTCTTTTCTAATATAAACCCCTTATTTTCTAAAATGCTGAATTTTTAGCCTGAGCATTGTATATCCGATTCAGTTTTTATACACATTTATTATATATACTCAAAATAATCGAAAGAGGGTGTGGTAATCATGCAACATAAGTGGATTGCCATATGGAAACTACTTATACAGTCACACAATTCTTTTTAATTGAAAGGTCCATCCGGGCAGAAGCCCAGAGACAGAAAGGCATAAAGACATAGGCAGTAGCCTAGATTTGCCCTCAAAAACGTGAAATTCCTCTAGCTAGCACATTGACTTCATCCCAACTTCGCAGTTGTTTTACGTCCCGATTCGCAAAGAGGCCGCTCACTTGTGCTAGCTTGTGCGCAACTTATACCTGACATACTTGAAATAGCTTATATATACAAGCACCTAATTTACACTACTACCCTTATTTGTAGCCATTAGAGCAAACACAGCGATCCTTGCAGAAGAAATGCCACTTCATATCGATCTATTGTTTGGTGGGATGAGTAAATCTGTGCTTACACTCCTAACCATTAAACTAATTATGTATTTATCTATTGAAAGTGACACTCAGATATAAATAGAAATTTGATCAGGAGTAACTTCTAATAGAGTTATCATGACTACGATTGGGTTCATAGGAGCAGGAAAGGTTACCCAGGCCTTAACGAAAGGACTTCTTTCTTCAGGTAAAAACCTAATTATTGTATTGGTTATTTTAGGATCCTACTATCATATTCGTTTTCTCATGAAAAACATGTTAGCGCTAGGAAACTAGATTTGGGAAATTGAAATTGAAGCCTGTAACTTTTTCAGGTGCAGTAACTCCATCTCGTATCTATGCAAGTTCAAAGACTGAAGTATCCCTTCAAAAACTTAAGGTTTAACTTTCAAAACATTCAATCGCCTTTTGAAATCCTCAAATTATTGTCATGTATGCATTTCCATTAGGGAAAACCAAATTTTGATCAAATTGCAAATTATTGTTTCTATAATTCAGTTAAATAATGACAAATAATCCCATGGTTTCAGGTGTTTGGTGTGAACACGTGTCTGGATAACTTGTGGACTGTGAAGAACAGCAACATAACCATACTGGCTGTCAAGCCTCTTGTTTTCCCCAAAGTACTTCACGAGATAGCCCCCGCTGTCGGACCCGATAATGTGATCGTTTCTCTGGCAGCAGGTGTCACCATTGACTCTATACAACAGGTAAAGAGGCTAAATGTGTCATCCAAATGCAATGATTCGAATTTTAATTCTGTTCCAGATCTTTCTTCTCTTGCAATCTATGTTTGCCTAACAAGGTAAATTTAAAAACTCCATCAGCTTTAAATAGTATTTTACTAATATTTTTGATATTGCTATGATTTGACCCCTCTGACCTCTCCCCCACAGAGATTACCTCACCACGCTAAAGTAGTACGAGCCATGTTGAACACTGCAGTCCAGATAAGAGACGGAGCTATCTCTTACTCTACTGGTAACTACATAACCTTTATCAGCTTTGTTAGACTTGATGACTCACTTGATCTGAAAGTTATTGTCATCAGTTACACTACATGACGCAAACCCAGTCCTCATCATCACGTGAATCAAACTAACCAATCCTTAATCTCAGGTAAGAACGTGGAAGACTCTGACCAGGAACTGGTACACAGGTTGTTCTCTTCAGTTGGGTTAACATTGGAGGCAGAGGAGAAACATTTGGACGCTATTGTGGGTCTCAGTGGTAGTGCTCCAGCCTATGTGAGTTAGAGATGACCCAGTATTTAGTGGCGCCAATGGTAATGGCGATTTTTTGTTGTTGAGAATTTTGTTCGAACAAAATAAAAGGCTTAAAAGCAATTTAACATTAGAGATAATTTTCAACGATCAACGATTCAAATAATTTGATTTTGATATTAAGGATTGAAATCTTGCATTGTGAAATAAAAATCTGGCAAGAAATTATTGTACCGATTTAGGAATCAAACCCTACTTCATTTCCACAGTTTTACTTGATACTGGAGGCACTGAGTGACGCCGGTGTGAGACATGGCCTCAGTAGAGACGTTTCTACAAGACACGCTAGTCAGGCTATGCTGGTAAGTCTTCTTTAGTCCTTTGTTTTTATTGTCAGAAGATTTGGGCTTATTTAATATATCTTCTTTTAGGTCAGGGTCGTTGAATGCAGATTTGATTTTGATATTTGCTTTTTGACATTTTGCTAAATTTTATTTATTATAACTAAAGAAACCTCTGCTTGTAGCACACTTAGTACGAAACAAGATTCGCAATTGATTTACCTCAATACTTAGGGTGCCGCTAGAATGGTACTTGGAACTAATCCAAGGCAGGGTTCCAAATCCAAGCCTCCTGAAGTTAGAAGCCCATTTAAGGTAGAGGGTTGCTATTTCCTTATAAGGAGATAGTAACACGGTATTATATTGCTGTGCTAAATGTAAGTTTGTGTGCTACAAGCAGAGGTGAACTAGTCTGGCTGCCTTCAGATCCTTGATGAGAGTATGCCAAAACCCAGCATAATGTGCAGATTCTCATTGTGATCTACTGAAAACAGTTAGCTCAGTTCAGTCCTCTTCTAAGTTATTGCACGTGCTGATTGTCAATGTTCAGGGTGCTGCGCGTATGGTGCTGGAGTCAGGGAGACATCCAGGAGAGGTGAGTCACGGGTAACACTCAGATCCCAAAGATAACAACGTTGTGACGCTTTTATTGTGAATTATTTACAATTTCAATTAAGAAAGTCCGGAAAGAAGAAAATTATGTGTAGAGTTTGATTATCAATCAGAAACTACCAATAATATCGTAATGACATTGATACGTATATAAGACTTGTCCAGGTTTCTGCATATTGTGGGGACCGGACACTCTACTCACATCCGTTTTGAACAAAGTTAATGGTTGCAGTAAGGGTTTGGGATAGTGTTGGGAGTAAGGATAGGGTTGGTTAGCTATGGGTGTTACATTTGCGAAGAGTGGGTGAAACATTGGATTTTCAAGTGAATCTTACAAATCTACACGTGACTGACTAATGAAAGAGGCCGCAGTAAAATGTTAATTCTGCTGTCTGCAGTTGCTAACTTCCTTAAACCTAATGTTTATGTCATTACCAAGTTGGTAATATGGAAACATTACGCTTGATTTGTCATGACCAAAATAATCACACTTGTCACTTCATGGCAGTTGGCTAGTATAAAAATCCGTTACCGGCTCAGATTACTTATTAGGTTTTCCACTGTATACTCGACAATTTCATCAGCTCTCAGCCTAACACTGGGGTGTAACTATAATATCACGTCATCCATTTTATAGGCGTGATATGTACGCGTGTAATCCAATAGCAGATTTATTCTGTGTAACGATAACTTTTGGAGTACATACCTCTAGATTCTGGAGAATACACTCAGCACACTGCAGTCTTCCTTTGTGTCAACCACACGTCATGTATATGTACAAATTGCACTGTAAACTAAATACATACTCTATTCAGTGTATTATTATTAATTATACAAATTAGCCGCCATGTTTTGGTGACCTCAGGGGAAATTAATAGGAGGCTTTTCAGTGGCGGGGGGGGGGGGGGGGTGGCGCCATCTTAGGGGGGCGCCAAATCGTCGTTTAAATGTGGGACAATTTTAACTGAGGTACTGGGGGGGGGGGGGATCAACAGGCAACGTTACGCCACTGATGCTTTTCTAAATCGTGCTTTTTAATTGCAATCACCAATGAGGGCCATTAATAATTCTAAAACCATTTACATTTCTCCTTAGTTGAAAGACGAGGTTTGTTCTCCAGGAGGTGTCACTATCGATGCTATCTATTCGATGGAAAAAGCCGGCGTACGTGCTGCAATGATGGACGCAGTGGACGCGTGCATAAAACGAAACTACGAGTTAGCTCGGTTAAATCAATAACTTTAGGGAACCGGGAAACATTGCTGGGATTAGAGTAAAAGGACTAGACTGCAGACTGCACTTGTTATTATGACTACAGGTCTTTATAGTTTACTTATTACTGAAAGTAATTGATGTTGTGTGCCAATTGCTGAAGATTGCATATTACTATATTTATTTTTATTTTTATTTTGGTCGGAAAGGCGAGTAATAAATACTTATGGATTGTTTGTATCTTTCTGCTCTTTAGTTTGATTTTAATTTATTGACAGGGTAGTCTCAGATAGGCGATTTATTATTATAATGTTAGTGCTTATTTTAGGAAAGCATTTATTTAAAATATCACTACATTGATTGCATCTATCGGTAACTAACCAACACTTCTTAGGCAATTATTTAATAGAGTTTTGATACATATTTTAATGAACAAATACTATTTAAAATATTTACGAATGGTATTATCTTCTGATTTGATCGAGGAAACGTTGGGTGTTTGAACCAAGTACCTACTTATTGTCTCGATATGTGGTAGTACGGTAAAACTTTGACATCAATTTAAGACTCTCAATTGTGTTATAACAAAGTTGTTGACCAAATTCCTATTTGCAAAGTGAATCGAATAATATCAGTTTGCAAATAGGAATTTGGCATATATGAAGAATACTGCTTTCTTATTGTACCAATTGCTGGCTGAATGTGAAAATTATACAGTTTCTTTTCGAAATTGGACTATGTTTAAATGGTTTAAACAAATTATTCTTAAAATGTTTCTTTATTTTCCAAACAAGCCCGTCGGCTACTGTGACAACTGACAATCGAAACATAAACATACATGCATCTCTTAATGAAAAACCACATTATTTATATTGTAAAACCGGAAGTTCGAATAATTAAGTGATATGACCGAGCATGATGAATCAGATTTTAATGCCGATATTCTATCAAAAGGCAGCTTAAATCTGCAATGAATGGACCAATTCTTGGACGCTGATTTCGAATTAATTCCACTTTTCACCCGTGACATTCCCATATTCGAAAATATTTAAAATTTAGGCCTATAGTTCGGATATGTTTGCTTCAGAGTTTTTATATCCGTTAGATCCACATACAGAACGAGTTAAAGTAAATCACATACAGTAAACATATAGTGACTAATCATTAACTTGATATGACAGCATATTATGCGTTGGCTCGTCGATTTTTAGCTCGTGTATGCTGCTACGTGGAATGCGATTATAGACACCGGGAGATGAATTTTAGCTGAACGCGGTGATTGATTCAAATTTTAAAATGAAAAGTATGATATCGTTATCGCACAAACATGCGTTCCTGTGAGCGCGCAGCACGTAATTGTAGAATAGAGGCCAGGGTCACTGGTCAGCATCCAAGAAGCCCAACCCAATACAGTTCGTACACCAGTCTGCGGACTACTTATTGCGTCTATATTATTATTCTTATATCATTTTGCAACTTGATTAAAAGGCTCCGTTATCATTGACACAATTTAATCTCTGTATTTTCAATACACTTTATTTGAGTATCGATATATAATAGCAAATTAAGAGCACATATATTTCTTTTCAGAATCTGAAATAAAATTGGTTTGTACATTGTACATTGCACAATCACATTGATAAAATCTGATGATGAGTAACATGCTGGGACTACAATAATGTTACACACGATATATATTTACAGTCTGAAATAAAATCTTATCATCTACATTAAGCTATTAAGACTAAAGTTGAAATAATTTCAACAAAAAAGTTTAGTCATAATACATAATAATTGGTAGTGACTAATAAACTGACAGTGACTGAAATAAATATAAGTTTTAACGATGTAACAACACTATAGTACTAGTACTAGTATAAATTCATTGAATAAGAATACAGATCAGCGACCGCTCGCTAAAAGTAAAAATTAAACTAAAAAGAAAAAATCGATTACAAACAATCTAGAGGCTCTAAAATTATTTCCTTCGATGACAACGGATGTCAAAAACGTAGCTCTAATAATTAAAAACATACTTGGCCGTATGTTCAGTTCTACGAAATCTGTCAAGGATCTACCCTACCTCATGATTAATAAATTATCTACAAAATACAATCTACTTGATCGAATAAAGAAGTTCGCTTAAAATTCTAAAGCTGCTCTGGAATAAGTATTACGGAGTTATTATCAGGTGTTTCAGCAGGTTTGGGTGGGCTGGGAGGTGTAATTATCGGTAATTTGGGCTGAATTGAGGGACTGTTTTCCGGTGATTTTAAAGGCGGACCGGCCGCTGGTTTTGGAGACTGGTGATTCGGGGTTTTGGATTTCTGTAGTTTATTGATAAGATCCTTGGCACCTTCAACTTCGTCAATGAGAGTGGCGATCTGATCTCCAACTGTTGAATCTGTTAACTCTTTCAACTGTAAAAATATGGTTACTAAAATTTAATAATCTAATCTTCTAATCTATTTCGACGACTAGACGGTTTCCCCTATAAAAGAGTAATAGTGACTTTAATATATATTGGAACGTGATCAATAATCACTGATGTTATAAAACGTACCTGGTTTTGGATAGCTTCCACCTGATCGCTCAGATTTTTCAAAGATTCCTCGCAATTAGCCTCAATAATTGTCATCTTCTCTTCGACCTAACAAAAAAGTTAACAAACTAGACGTTCAATTTGGCATTGATAGATTCAAAAATTATGTTTTCATTACAAATGTATTGGGGGTAGCACCGTCGCGAACTCAACGTCGTAGACCTTTATGATGTTTTAGAATAAAAAGGGCGGGATGTTGTTAACAAAATAGCATGACGAGATATTTTGCAATCCCCACCATGAATTGCAGAGGGAAAACCCATATCATTGAAACAAACGGCGACAACGCCCTCACAATCTACATATAATTATAAATATAAGATCACTTCAAAGATTGTCATCAACCACGTCACAGACAATTCTAATGGAGGAAACACTTTAATATCATATAAAAAATGTCACAATATCACTGATCACTGATGAAGGTACAACTCATCACATATACCTCATATACATTATTGTTAGAGCTTGAGAGTTCGCTGCGAATAGTGTTCATCTCTTTCTCGTGGGATAGTTTGTCTTGTTTGACTGCGATCTCAGCGTGTATCGTGCTTAGATCACTTTTCCTATGCAGAACAAAACAGTATAGTATAGTAATCAGGACTAATTAATGGTAGTATGGTAATGAGGACTAAATTTCCTAAATTAGTTGGGACTTTTGTTTTTCAATTGGATTTTCAATTGAAGATAACGAAATACCAGGAAGAAGACAGGGCAGCATCATTCATGTTGCCCCCTTTTTCCTGACCGAATGGCACTACTTTAATTCAAGTTCTTCCTTCAAGTTTAAAACTCCTCATACCTGTTATCACACTCGGCACGAAGGACTGTCTCCAAAGTGTCGTAGTTGTTGTTAAGTAACTCCACTCTCTCCTCCAACTTCCTGGCCCTGTCTTCAACCACAGTTACTGTAACAACCTCAATCTGAAATAGTGGGAATAATTAAATTGAAAAGTTTTTTTTAATTTAAAGTAATAAAAAACGCTTACCAGTTCATACACTAGGGGAGGACATTTTAATCGTATAAATCAGCGAGTAACGACAAAAAGGGTGAGATATCTTTTCGTTCTACATTGGAAGGGAGGGGACATATTATAGACCTTTTATTATCAGGTCATTACTACCATTTTACCTACCTGGTCTAGACCGCATAACCATCAAACACCTTTACTAGTGAAGTGACGTTTAAGTACTGAGCTGGTCAAAATTTGGACAAAATCCAGTTTGAGGCCGGAAACACTTCAACCTATCTGGTCTAGACGTTATCGTCATTAAATGCTGTTGGTGGGCGTTGGTGGGCCTTTTTCCCACTTTGCTAGTTAAGTTAGGGAATCTAATTTGGGAAAAATGTTCGAGGCCGTTTATGCCTTGCAAATACCAAAGTCAGGTTTCAGCCGGCATCCCACCGAGATAAATTTTATCATTTTAGCTACCGCCCTGTGCAAACTGTACTGAATATACCAGTGACCAAAATGTTCGGGTTGACTTCATTTCTATACGAAATACGAATTTATGATGTATGATTGGACCGACTTCTGTTTGTAAATCTCATAAGTAGAGTACTACTACTAGGTTCATTACAACAAGCATTTGAAATTTCTGACAGCAAAGCATGATCGGGCTGATTTTCCCTTCAGTTGAAACGTGACTACAGTAATCAAGACGTGACAGTTGAAGACATGACTTGATCTTTCACATTTCATTAGAGATTCTAACCTTGTGTTAGACCATGTCGAATAATTTTCGTTCAATTTGATCTTTCATCCACGTTCGAACCGCTTTATGTTCTAGTTTTATTTAATGTAAATAAGTTAAAGGACAGTAAGTACTCTGAGGCACTCAGACATTGATTACTTCCACAAAGAAACCGTCTGAATGTAGGCTTCTAAATGGATGGTTCACATTCGGAGCTACCAGTCAGCGGAGGGTAATTACCTAAATTATGTGGTAGATGTGGGGGGAAGGGGGAGGGGGAGGAGGAACGGTCAAGGGGGAGGCGGAGGCGGAGTGGGAGGAAAGGGGGGAGGAAGGGGGTGGGGTTCATATTTCCAAGTTTCTATGACTACTTTAGATGACGATGTCTTCTCCGATGAGGTTGAAGCCAGGGCCCCAATTACAAAGTGACAACAGGTCAGCTGCCGGGCTCAGACTTGTTAACTGATCTCTTGATTTGATAACCCAGTATTCAACAAAGCTCTTTTAAATAACCTGTATTTCCCAAATTTGCTTAAAGTACGACCTTAAAGGAAAGAATTTTAAGTGCCACATTAAAGTGGCAATTACCAAGTTGGAACTTAATCGAAATTCGTATTTACCAACTGAAAACACCTCGCACTTTAATCAATAGGGCGACCTCCCACTTATGCGCAAAGTGAACTCCAATCGTCATTCACCAAAATTGTATCACTGAACTGACACTTTAAGTGCAAAATTAGATGTATTGTATTGTATTGTATAAAAATATTATGAATATCAGGAGGTAATTGGGGGAAATTAACTGCTGAGAGATTAAATGGAGGGCATAAAAACACAAAATAATTATAAATTTTAAAAAGTAAGAAGTAGCACAAAGCTAGCACAAAGCTAGCACAAAGCTATCAGGACTCAGGAGGTAATCCATGATCCAATGTTTGCGAAGTTGCTGTAATTCGTTTCTGATTGAAATCCGTTTGTCTGTTTTGTTTGCTCCCGATTTAACTTTAGTAAACTTGAATAATGGATGACTATAACAGTGACTTGTTAGACCGACAACAGCAGCGGGGAGAATCTAGAGTTATTCAGAGCAGGCCTCCCTCATTAAGAGACCAATTGAACCCACTAGAGGCATACGATGACGTCTATTTGGACCTTTACCGATTGTTGACATTCGACATATAGCGTCATCTAGCGTCACTTCACGCTAGATGACGCTAGATGACGCTATATAATGTCGAATTTCCACAATCGGTAAAGATCCGTCGATTTTTATCACCGATTTCGTGTCAAGAAAGAAGGTTTTCTTCTCATCCTGCAAGTCGTAGAGCCCCTACTTCCTCAGTACAGGAAACAAACCAATTCCCCATTGAGCCCAGTACAACAGCTTTCTGTGGCGCAGTACGTTTCATTAAGTCGCAAGTGAGTTTCTGCTGCTCTGTGAAATTAGCAGACAGATGATCCAACAGCTCAATAGATCTTCGATAAAGCTGACTTACTTATCTTTGATACCTGCGCTGATATTGACATGTAATTATCGCCACTTTTTCATGTCCAGGGTCAGTGGTCACCTCGCCACCATCACCCCCCCGCTTAACCCCTCCCTAAATCCTTACATCTCCGTTAAACTTTTTAAAACAAAGCTGGTCTCATTCTCTTTGGCTTACATAAAAACGACGAATATTGTATGGTTCGATGATTCAGTTGTTTAGAGATATACATCTCTTATTTTTAACACAATTTTCTTCAGTTGCACTCAAATGTAGTCCTAAGCCGATTTAGTTACTTTCATAATGTTTGTCTCACAGTCACTGGCAATGTAGCAGTCTTTATTTCTATTATATATATTGTTGAAAATGATAATCGCATATCACCTAGGTTTTGAACAAATTTCTTTCGGTTCTAGTTTATGATTCCATAATCTTCCCAAAATCCCACTCATTCTTGCATAAATCCAAAAAATGAGCAGTCCAAAATGCACCAAATATAAGTTTAGAAGAGATCCGCCTACTCTGCACAGCAGACCGAGGAGGGAGGGAGAAGGAGGGAGGGAGAATATCAAATAACATGCTTCACCCAGACCCACCAGCCAATCATTACACACTGTGTGACCACGTGACTCGTCGCTACCAATCCTAACTATTACCTAGCACGGATTTCACTACCCCAACTACTAATAGTTAAGTTCTGCAGGATATCAGACATTGTGATTGTTGCATAACTTTTATGTTACGGCATGTCTTTCATCTAGATATTATAAGCATTTGGAAATGATGCTGTTCAGGTCTGTAAGTTATGTTTGAAGGTTTTTAAACCTGAGGTTGTAGAGCATCACTCTTTGTCCGTATTTGTCCGTCTTTGTCCGTCTCTTTGTCGGATTGTCCGTGAGCAGTACTCTTTCTGTGCCGTGTATTTTTTGTGGGAGCAATTAGCAATTATAGCAAACAATTTTATGATCTGGTTTCAGTTTCTGTAATTTCCATTCGAACATACAGAATCAAGTAGAAAATACTCGTAGTGAGAACCAGTGTTAGTTTTTAATTAAGACTGGATGTCCCACATTTATATTGTATAATCTAAAACTGGGACCGCCTAATAAGAGGTCATTATGTCAATTTTACACAGATTTGTATTTAAGTATTTACCATTGACTGTATTCTAGGGAGAAAGTTTGATGACGCACTGGGACAGAATACTTTCATTTGAACTGTACTGTGCTCTCTAACTCCAGGTGATACATCCAACATTGCCTATACATTGTATACATTGTATAGTCACTCTGCTTTTTAGTTCAATTTTATCTTGATCACAAGCGGCGGAAAGGGAACTCTACAACAAATTGAATCTCAACATCCGCGTCAACGTTAAAGACATTCTTCAGTAAAAACTAACCTAGAATCTTAAATAAACAACAGCCTGCTACCAGGTAGCCATAATCCACACCAGCTGCTACCCAACAGAAACACTCTGTAAAGATGATGTCTGGAGGAGAATCAGACTCCGGTTCAGATACTAACTCAGACGATGTCTCCACCGAGGATATCTCCACCACGACCGGGAATTCCTGCAGTGTAACAAGCAGTGGTACTGGTATCAGCAGGTAATCAATTGTTAATGTTAGTTATAAATAACATGTTCACCGATACTAGCCTTTTTCAAGTGGAACTGGGCGTACTTCATTGCAGAGAATTTTGTATCCGTATCCACTATCCATGATTGAAATCCAACCAATACCTACACTCGAACCTAACAACCATTTTACCACCACTTTACCACTTTACCACTTTACCACTATTTACAGGCGACATGAGTTGAGGCGCCGGGACGTCATCGAACAGGAAACGGAACAGTTTGTAGAGGACATGAATAAGGAGCACGCGTACAGCTTCATGGCACGCTGTGTTGCTTGTCCTATCTCCCAGCCTCTTTTCAACAACGAGCTTATGGAACCTAGGTCAGTACTTAACGTTCATATCAGTTTAGATGGTCAAATCGTAATATAATCACGTGCCGTAGAGTAAAAATTGATTTAAAAAAATTTAAACTGAGATGGTGAAATCGTTTAAAGATACATGTCAAATCGGTGGGCCGGTTATAAATTGCTGTAATGTGTTAAAATAGTACACCTCATCTCCCCACCAGAATGCACATTGCACATCTATACATATTATGTCACAGTTTTAATAAATCGAACTATTGGTCAGGGATAAGCGCCTTAACTGTGAGAGTATGGAGCAGGTAGCTTTTAACTGCAAGACCCAGCTGGAGATGAAGTTCCCAGTTCCACCGGGGAAGCCTGGCAGAGATAACCGCTGGAACACTGAGGTCAGTGCATTTCATCTGCTCGATATCGTCATCTCGTGTTTTAATTCGACTGAGGTGAGGCATATGACCGATGACTGTGCTTATAAGATTGAAGGAGACAACTTACCTAGTTAGGTGTTCAATAATGCTAGTGAGTGAAAGCTGCTTGATGGCAAGATCAAGTTAACATTTAATTAAGTTAATGACTTCATCCAACGTTTAAATTTATGGACGATCTTTAAAAAGATCTTGTTTATTAACTCCCATAACCGCTTTAACAAAACCAAACAATGATCACAGCTGTACATCAGAAAGCGGTATGTTACCCCTGACAAGGACTACGACCCGCAGGATTTAGCTATACTCTGGCTCTACTGTCAGGTTTAAAAATAGCGATTAATTCTCTTTCGATTTGTTATCTATCTTGAAGTAGCTAAGACTAAACAACATGTCCCATATAATATAATCTCACACTGCTGTCACATGACCTAGCTCGTTTATCACATGATTTATTCAAACCAATTATTATTTTTCTCCTACAGATCACACCAACGAACGGTGGCGGGACTACAACGGGCAAGACTTCAGACTGGGACATATCTTCTCTTGGTCACGCTTATCGGCTAGTCAACGACAGGTATGACGTCTCATACGATGGACTGTTTACGTGAAGTCAAATATTTAATTTATTTTAATATTGATATGTATATTTGAATAATATTAATAAATGTTGAGTATTCTATATCACCAAATTTGCATCATGTTATAATAATTGAACTTTGGAGGTCGTCTTTAGAATGGTCGTTAGGATATCTGTTAGTATCATAGTGGTACTAATGTTGGATTAATTATAGAAACCTTGGAATTGTTAGCCACTAACTTGACCATCTCACCGCAGTCCTGGTACTAATGTTGGATTAATTATAGAAACCTTGGAATTGTTAGCCACTAACTTGACCATCTCACCGCAGTCCTGGTACTAATGTTGGATTAATTATAGAAACCTTGGAATTGTTAGCCACTAACTTGACCATCTCACCGCAGTCCTGGTACTAATGTTGGATTAATTATAGAAACCTTGGAATTGTTAGCCACTAACTTGACCATCTCAACGCAGTCCTGGTACTAATGTTGGATTAATTATAGAAACCTTGGAATTGTTAGCCACTAACTTGACCATCTCACCGCAGTCCTGGTACTAATGTTGGATTAATTATAGAAACCTTGGAATTGTTAGCCACTAACTTGACCATCTCACCGCAGTCCTGGTACTAATGTTGGATTAATTATAGAAACCTTGGAATTGTTAGCCACTAACTTGACCATCTCACCGCAGTCCTGGTACTAATGTTGGATTAATTATAGAAACCTTGGAATTGTTAGCCACTAACTTGACCATCTCACCGCAGTCCTGGTACTAATGTTGGATTAATTATAGAAACCTTGGAATTGTTAGCCACTAACTTGACCATCTCACCGCAGTCCTGGTACTAATGTTGGATTAATTATAGAAACCTTGGAATTGTTAGCCACTAACTTGACCATCTCACCGCAGTCCTGGTACTAATGTTGGATTAATTATAGAAACCTTGGAATTGTTAGCCACTAACTTGACCATCTCACCGCAGTCCTGGTACTAATGTTGGATTAATTATAGAAACCTTGGAATTGTTAGCCACTAACTTGACCATCTCACCGCAGTCCTGGTACTAATGTTGGATTAATTATAGAAACCTTGGAATTGTTAGCCACTAACTTGACCATCTCACCGCAGTCCTGGTACTAATGTTGGATTAATTATAGAAACCTTGGAATTGTTAGCCACTAACTTGACCATCTCACCGCAGTCCTGGTACTAATGTTGGATTAATTATAGAAACCTTGGAATTGTTAGCCACTAACTTGACCATCTCACCGCAGTCCTGGTACTAATGTTGGATTAATTATAGAAACCTTGGAATTGTTAGCCACTAACTTGACCATCTCAACGCAGTCCTGGTACTAATGTTGGATTAATTATAGAAACCTTGTAATTGTTAGCCACTAACCTTGGAATTGTCAGCCACTAACTTGACCCCCCCCCCCCCCCCCCCCCCCACTTGACCATCTCACCGCAGTCCTGGTGGACGTGTTAACGGTTTCACCTTGGAATCCCTCACCTCAATTACCAAGTCGTTCATAGACAACTTCTGCAAACAAGAACACAAGGACAATAAGATAAAGGATGAGGTGTGCGATGTTGTTTTTAGGGGCATTCAGTTCACAACCGCACCCACTAGGGTAAGAAAAACAACACCTCAGTAGGATTATCTTAGCTCGCTTTGATATTGCAATATTTTCTTGTGATGAAACTTCAGCATTGAATCAGTCATGTGAAGAATGATTACATGAGACATTGATTGCACAATTAACATCATACTATTATTATGGAATGAAGCGCTCCAACTTTTATGCAACTACGAAATCCAAAAGATATAACCCTGCAAGCTGGCAATAAACCCATGATTAGCTGAACATTAAAGTTGATATATTCACAATACTTTGATATGTAAGTAATGTATACACAGTACAAGTAATGTATACACAGTACAATGTATACACAGTACAATATACTTTAAGATATCCATCATATCTCCAGGAGTTGTCAATGGACTATTATCTAGAGCTGCTGCAGAAGCTGCTCCAAGTAGGGACCCAAAGACACAAGCTTATCTACAATCACAGCAGGCTGAACAGTCTTGAGGCTCAGATTGTCCGGCTCAGAGCTGAGATTGATGACAGGTTATTTTAGAGACTCGGCTAGAGTTCACTTTCTAACAATATTTGTCTCAAGTTGCTTCCGCCCTCCAGTTCTTCGGAGTCAAATTTTACATTTGAAATTTATGCATGATATGAACAGCAAGGGTTGTGATACATAAAAGATATTCAGACTCAAAGTCTGCAAATCTGCAGTTTCACAATCCATTACTTATTAATGTTAATAATCAATCCATTTATTTCTCTCAATATCAGGGACAAAGCGATGTTACTAAACCAAAGAAGATCATCAGTAGATTCTTATATGAACGAGGAGGACGCTGATAAGGCTTTAAAAGAAGAAGAGGAGAATCTGCGGTTATTTAAAGAGAGAGTCCAAGCAGGTTAGCTAACCCTGGAACCGACTTTAAGATTTAGTTCTAGATCTATTTCAAATATTAGGAGGTGGGGTATTCTGAATTTTGCTGTAGTGAAATTAGAAATTAATTAGAAATTAGAAATTAATTAGAAATTAGAAATTAATTAGAAATTAATTAGAAATTAGAAATGAATTAGAAATTAGAAATTAGAAAGATCATTACAAATTTACATGTATCAGATCCAGATCAATTTAATGAAAATTATTCAACCAAACAGAAATAAAGAAATGGTTTTAAAATGTGCAGATATAGCCAGTAACTTACAAACCCCCTGTAGGATCAACAGTAACTTACCAACCCCCTGTAGGATCAACAGTAACTTACAAACCCCTGTAGGATCAACAGTAACTTACAAACCCCCTGTAGGATCAACAGTAACTTACCAACCCCCTGTAGGATCAACAGTAACTTACAAACCCCTGTAGGATCAACAGTAACTTACAAACCCCCTGTAGGATCAACAGTAACTTACAACCCCCTGTAGGATCAACAGGGACCACCAAGTACCCTTCACCTCACCACACACCTAAGAGCAGTAGAGCTCACGGCGCCATCAGGTCCCTCAGTGGTACCATGGAGCGACCAACCGCTGCAGCCCTCAGTGACAATCAATTCAGAGTCAAACTCTCAGTAATATTTGATACATATTGTACCTAACGTTTTATTTTTGTTTCCTAGATCAATTCTAAATCTGTTTCAGGGAGAAACTTTTTTATCAATTTTATATGGGTTAAATTACAGATTACATTTTTGAATGTATGTTTTGGTGGTTTCATCGACCTACTTTTTCAGATTTGGCAGGTTGAAGTTTTACAAGGACGGGAACACCACACTTCTAGCGAATTCAACTGCACAGCAAAATGTAGCGGTTCTAATAAAAAGAAAAGGTATAAATTATGAATGTTGCAAAGAATGGTCAGACTGCTAACAAAATACAATGAATAATTCTTCCTATTTAAACGATTATTAATTAAACATAAATCTATAATTCTTCTGAAAAGATTTATTTTTTAATGATATCTCTCAACATTGCTTATAATCACTGAAAATCTACCCGATCTAATCGCAAAACCATAAATCACTTGCTCAGTTCGGATATCAAGCTGTTGGGCAAGGATGGTAAGATTCAATTCGAAAACGAGTATAACTTTACCACAAGGAGACCGGCCCCAGTGCTTTCGGTCAAGCTCAAGAAACTTAAAGATGGACTATATTTTGGCACTCGTAAGTCCCCTATCCTGGATATATCGGTAATTATCGCAAATTAACTGAGGCAATGTTATCGACAAAGTATGGGTTGAAACCACACTCTTATCTTAACATTTGACAATAACCTGAGTGAGAGTCATAACTACAATTCACACAGTCATAGCTAAGTTACCAAACAGATATAGATTACCCTGGCAAATCTTCTGACGTATATAAAATCCAAAAGGGGCATTAAGGGGCAGGCACAGCTTTCCCTGTACGATTGAACCTACCAAATTATGACTTCTGGTACGTTTTAGGAAAACCGATAGCCTCGAAGAGGATCAAACTTAACATAAGACATAAAAGTGGGCAGATGCCCTGGAAAAGGGAGTTGATGAAGGCGGAAACGTTCCACCATGACGACGTTAGCGTGTTACTTGAATATAAATACGAGGTATGGGGCACAATTATAGCACATATTATAGCACATATATCAATTATAGCATATAATATTAACATTTTTCAATTTAGGGCAACTGTTTTGTAAGCACATAATATCAGCTTTCTATGAGAATGTTGCAATCTTTCTAATAAATCAGTTAGAAAGGGTACCATTGAACAGGTGACATTCAGTGAAAAGATAAAGATGCTTGGCTGGTTGACTGTGAGCGCAAAGAGCGGGCACTGGAAAGGGGAGAGGAAAAGTTTCTTTGTTCTTTACAAAGGAACAGGGTAAATACAAATTATGAAAACAAATCCAATATATTATATCTAGAATGGTGTCTACAGTTTCAACTCAAAGTTTGAAAACTGGATAATCCTGCGAATAAACACAGCTTTTTGGCTCTCATCACGTGATCACTTCACAGATTGGAGGATCACGGGTTACAAGAGATCGGGAAGGATGGCAGCGTGATACGGATTATCCACACCCTAACCGACTATGACGTCATGAACTGGACCAATGATAACCAGGGCGAGCGAGAACAGCTGGATGAGTTGTATGGGTTCACACTATTCCAGGAGGGTCAGTTGCTCATTGGTCGTAAAATCTGCTAATGCTTTGTTACAGCTTATAAAAGCTAACCGGCGACGCAGCAAAACATGTTTACTTTTGACTCTCTTAGACAAATACACGAACAATTTTATTGTAGTGTAGGCTATAACTCTGTAAAAGTATGGACAACCAAACAAAACAATTCCTTGTGTTTGAGAAATTTCTGTCTCCAGGAGAAGAGATATATTTCTACGCTCCCACTAACGATGAGAAGGAGAAGTGGGTACGACAGATATTTCTGCTAACCAAACAGACCCACGAGACAGATGATCGGTCCAGATCCTCATCTTGTAAGCTTAACTTTTTTCTTCAACCAAATCCAGATAAAATTTTACGGTAATAGCGTCATTTTGTGTGATGACGTCATGGAGGTTGATGACGGCACGGGAATTGATGACATCATTAGAATAAATAAAGTCAGAAAATCCTGATCACACTTACCCTCAGCAACACAGCCAGAGGGGAGTGACGCATTGGGTGGTTCAGATGGGAGGTGCTTCCCAACTACAGACATTACCGCTGTGCAGGGTAGACATAGTAAATACTTCACAGAAATCACCAACTCTATGATACACCTCAACATGGTGAGTCACTTATTTCTCCCTATTTTCTACTGTCCGATGCAACGCGTTAATGTCTAATGTAACGCTTTATTTTTATTTTGTTTTTTATAGTGAACTTTTCAACTTTTGATAACCGAAAAAGGCCTGACTCATCATGTATTTCTATCCATCAGCGGTCTATAATGATTTGCTGTGTTCCCCAGAAACACTTTACTGATCTTTTTAGGATAATGGACGTAAAAAGTAATACAAATTCATAAATAACCACAAATAGAACGTAGAAGGTACCAGGGATATCTGATAAAAATGAGGGATAGTACTTTTACTCAATGATAGAGGTATAGAGATAAAGGCACATTAGGATATCGAAATATAGTGCTTATGTAATATGTATTTGAGACCGTGGGGTGGAAGTTGAAACAAGTCTGAAAGTTACTGGTAGGGATTAAAATATGAAGTTTATAATTTTAGCAAAACTATACGTACATCAATAAAAAAGCAACATTGAACCACTGTTGACATCACGTGGTGTAAATTAAACACCCCTTCAGGATTTGGAGAGACCGGTAGCTGACGGCCGACTACATAAAGCCCACGAGGCGCTTCTTCTGGAGTATAAAGATAGATACGGTGAGTTAACCAATTATCCTTTATTACCAGGAGCTGTTACTTTCTTCAACTTTTTTAGTACATAATGCATATGAAATATGAACATATTTTGTGAAATGCCAAACTTTTGAACAGCACCTTTCTCCTTGAAATGAACAAGTTTTCTGAGTTTAAAAGTCCAATATAACAGATATCAGCAACGGTTTGTACTACACTACAATGTTGGACTGTTTGACGAGGAAGGTTGAAGATGGTTACTATGTGGACTACCAGCATCTCCTGCAAATCATGGAACAGTCAGTACAAACTAGTGACATAGCCCAAACTATTAACAATACTTAAAACTGTTACCAACATCTCCTGCAAATCATGGAACAGTCAGTACAAACTAGTGACATACTACATAGCCCAAACTATTAACAAAACTTAAAACTGTTATCAAAAAAAGCTTAATTTAGAAGTAAGGATAAATCCAAGTTATTAAATTATCCTTTCAGAATATCGAGGGCTACATTGAGAAAAAGTCAGCATGACATTAAAGAGAAATCAATGGAAAGGTTTTATTTGTTTTAAGAAGATGTTTCGTCGAGCTTAAGGGCAAATTGCCCTGCGAAAAATTGAAAAGCATGAGATATATTTAGGCCACATCTATAATATCGATACTATATATGCCAGACGAAATTGAGTTTTTCATAATCTTCCAGATTGTTTGAATACATTAAACTGAGTATGGAGCTGATCTTTCTGAAATTTCCCTACAATCTCCGGGAGAATCAACTGTTTGGCTACAGTCTACTACTACAACAACTTTCCAAAGTTAGTGGCTTGTAGACTAGCATTTACTGTTTATTTATTAGGTCCTGGAGGAAGATTTCTGTTCAATTGTCTCTAGGATGAAAGATCACGTTATCTCAAATCGAGTTTAATACGTATTTGCTTTGTAACACTAGTAAAATAATGAACAACTATAATTAATAATAATAATTTTTATATATTATTATTAATGTTTATAGTTATTAGCTGGTATACGGAATTATCAGAAATTTTGAACTCTTAACATCACAAAAGTGCGATTCTGAATAAATAATGTTCCTATCCGGATACTACATGAACTATAATTAACTTACATAATAATGGCAATTTCATTCGAAACATCATAGGATTTGAACAAAGAAAACGAAGTAGGGGAACTGGGGATGCTGATGATAAAGGTAATAGAGAAGAGCATGGTTCACGAGTACGAGAAGAACATCGCCCCCAGACACCTTGCAGAAATGGTTGGTTTAATGGATCATATATATATATCATTGTTCGTGTTTATAAAGATAGGGGCTAGTTTAGCTGACGTACAATTGTTAAAGATCCAATTTCCTGGAATGGAAGATGTCATTGACGATTTCGAATTTTACACCCATTTTTGGAGATTGAATCACTGAATTGAACAACATTCAAGCTAAATTGTTACATACCCACTGTTACACTGTTACATACCATTGTTACATACCATTGTTACATACCATTGTTACATACAATTGTTACATACCATTGTTACATACCATTGTTACATACCATTGTTACATACCATTGTTACATACCATTGTTACATACCATTGTTACATACCATTGTTACATACCATTGTTACATACCATTGTTACATACCATTGTTACATACCATTGTTACATACCATTGTTACATACCATTGTTACATACCCACTGTTCATACAGGGGCTCGAGAAGTTCAAGTTTAAAGGACTATCACAGGAAATGCAGTCTAAAGTGCTTTGTAACCTAATGAACATCACCTACAAGTTCCTCATGTTCATTGATAACTTTATCACATTCTTCTGCGGTAATCTTATGAGGTAAGACTTTCGATGGACTATTATAATTAACTACATTTCCATTTCCATTTCTATTAATTAACTACATTTCCATGTTGTCAGATTTCCATTTTTTGAAATTTATCCTAAACGGAAATGTTAACAAACTCACTGATCAGTGAGTACAAAGACATATCAGAAACACAGATACGAGAATTGTGTGAGACCCTCTTTGGTCTATACAGCCATGACCTAGCTGAGCTGGTTGGATACCTACCTGCCTGCGAACAGGTTTGTTTGTCTGTATACCTTAGTCGGTTATATTATAGGGGGGGGGGGGGGGGAATTATGGGTGCTAAAAATATGGACTGTTAATGTTATAAATATGGTTCTTTGGCCCGAGATCAAATATTTTTTCGTTAGATATCCGATTCATCTGAAGTTGCTAATCTGAAATTTAAATTGAAATTGTTCCTAGTTAACCCCTCAAATTGAAAAGATGGGGAATAGTAGACAAATCGGACTTTTTGAACCAGAACTAGCTTCAATTCAGCAAACAATAACGTAAGCATAATTCTGGATGTGAATGAAAGAAATCTAGGTAAACTATAGGTAAAAATATAATATTAATCATAAGCTAAAATGTACTAATCTTTGTATTCTAAATGGGGAAAAAGAAGAAACATTGTCAGTCAGTCGAGAAAATTGTCAGTCAGGCTATATGGCAGCTTTGTAGATGTTGTGACTATGCTAGTAGTGGTCCCAGGCTTGCGACTGGAATTGCGGTGTTAAATCGATTTAATGGTATACCAACGATCCACCTCCCACTTGTTGTTTGGTACTTAGCATTAATAGTGTTAGCTGTAGCCATTTATAGCAAGAATCTTAAAACTAAAGGGGATGACAAGGAAAAGAGGAAGGAAAAAGAATAACGGAACAAACAATTAATTAAAGTATTTATAGGAGCATTAGATATTGTAATTACAAGCTTCAATAATAAATCACTGACTAAAACTTCTAATTTAAATGACACTTGGTACGCTCGCCCATTTTCACTGGTCAGTCTGAACTTCGGTTTAGCACGTTGTACTTGTACACTTATTCACCTAAGTTTCAGAATTTGTTCAGTTTAGCAGAGTTAGTACCCGTGTTTCAATAAATCAAAAGATATTAGGGGAGTTCTTTAATAATGTTATGGTCATCTAGAATACCGAACTTCCTGAAAACGTTATCATATTTCCTCAGACAACGTTTAATGCCTTTAATCAGTCTATCACGGCTATATCCTCTATCAATTAGAATTTTGAATATTTTGTGAATATGGGAGGTAAAGATATCCAATCTAGTGCAAACATTACCATATCTAAGAACTTGACTTGAAAAAACGTTGTAGCCAACCTCGGTTGGGATGTTACTGTGAGGAAATGTAAGGGATACAACATGAAAATTAAAATCATCGGTTTTGTTATACACTGATATTTCTAGTCCTTCTGTGGAAATATTAATATTTAAATCAAGGTAGTTAATGATTTTATTATTGGAACCAGCTCGCTCCATCTCCAATGAATTAGGATAAATATCTTTAATCAATTGATGAAAGTAAAGGTAGTTAATAATAGATAAATCGTCAACATATCGTTTATTATTGGATAATATCTTTGCTAATCCCATTTTCTTTTCCTGAAGTAAACGTTTCATATAATTAAATTCCTTTTTGCCAACAGTGAGATCAGCTATAGGGGAACTTGAATTTCCACCCATAGGAATACCCTTGGTTTGTATGAATACAATCCCACCGAAGACGACATAAGTGTTATAAATAATAAATTTAACAGCCTCTTTTAGGTCATCTTGACTAAAGCAGGCATGAGAATCATAGGTTTTATTGGAAAAGAAACATGTATTACTGTCTCTTTTAGAAATACAAATATATCTATTACGGTCTGAAAATATTAAATCAACAACTTCATTAATCATATTCTCTACTTCAATCAAGTCTAATCTGGTATAAAGAGTAGTAAAATCATATACTTGTATATTATAAACATCGCTATTTTTGATAGCTTCAAGGAATTCACTTGAGGAATCTATGCTCCAAAACATGTTTATACCGCTGTTGTTGTAGATTGCCTCGCAGTATTTCTTAAAGTATTTCCTCAAAAGTTTCAGACAACAGTTAACTTGGACGTTAAGTTGTTTCGTAACGCAAAAACGGGCACCTGCAATGAACCTCGCCTTGTAAGGGTTCTTATGAAGCTTAGGGTTCCAGAAGATGCGTGCTAGTCGCAAGTTTTTATCTTCAACTTGTACATTAAACGCATATTATGACTGATTTACCAAAAGGAACACCAAAATTTGACTCGGGGGGTTAAATTATGGGGGGTCAAAATATGGACTGTTATAAATATGGTTCTTTGGCCCGAAAAGGACCAAATTAGACCCCCCATAATATTACCGACTAAGGTAGATTTGGTGTGTGTCAGTGTGTGTTTTTGTGTCATTTTGTTTCTGTTCATCTTTCTGTTAGTCTGTTTGCCTTTCTGTACAGTCTGTTTGCCTTTCTGTACAGTCAGTCGGTAAGTTGTAAGTCCTTCAGTCCCTGAGTCCCTCAGTCCCTCTGTTTGTTTGTCAGTTAAACTGCAGAGCATGACACGACTCATGCAGGGTGTCCCTCCACTACTACAGGTGTTTGATCTCTACGGTATCCTCAACAAGTTCTGCACTAATGTTCCCTACTTAGATTTTGGAGTTTTCCACAAAGAAAGTCTCCACAAGGCTTTCCTGGTGAGTTATCTATTTGTTCTTTTTGCTTCAAGGTTGAAATAGATTATGTAATAAACAAAAGGCCAAAAAGTTGTTACATGATACACCAGTGAAAGCAGTATTAATGACATTCTCACTTTTCAGAACTAAGTTCCTAATATAATTAAGATAGAACATATAAACAGTTTTATTCCTGTTCCATATGATCGAGGATAGTCAGGGCCACAAAACCTGACCAAGTTTAGCTCAATCCAGTACTGCGCGTTCGAGATATGAGGTTAAATATACCAAAAATAGAGGTTTTCTGGTGTGACATCATTGTAAATTATTTGGAGTATAATCTCAATATCTCACAAACTATACATTTGTGGTCTTTCTGAGTTACACTATCTGTTTCCTCTGGCAATTTCGGTTCAGAGTCAATTAAGTTTGAAACAAAATCTCAGTATATGTGAAAGAACTGAGGATATCAAGTTTGTAAAAGCGCGCGCGCGCGCGCGCGCGCACACACATATAATGACCTCATATCTTCCACATTTAATGATTTTTTATAGAAATTCTTTCACCATCCTGTAGCACGCATGTGCTGAGTAGGATAGCATTCAAATCATGTCTTTAAAAGCTTTAGATAGATACTGAGGGAGAAAATTCATGTTTGTAAAAGCGCGCGCGCGCGCGCGCGCGCATGGCCCAGACTATATCAATGGACGGCCACGGGAGTATAAAAGTACTTTCATACACACCAGCATGCTTATTGATGGCTTAAAATGAAGCTAAGACATACTCCTATCAGATCCACCATAAGTTAGATACCATAATAATCATTAAATGTGTCTAAAATGAGGAAGCTTTGACAAGTGCGAGTGGTTTTGGCAAATTTTGGTATAAAATGGGCCCTGAGATCATATTTTTCTCATTAAAATCACATATATCACGAATATTTATGTGTGTTGGGTGTATCCTCATTGGTATCAACCATTTCAATCATCTAGAGCAGCTTTCCTGATTCTTTATTTCATGAAAATGGGCAAAAAAGCTCATAAATAGTCCAAAATCGGTCATTTTCGCCGCTTTAATAACCTCATTCCTGGCACCCAGAACACTTTGGGTACTCAAAACATGATTTTTCGGATACCTCAGACCCCTAACTAGCACATGGAGCCAGAAAGAACAACATGTAGGGACTTCTAAATTTCCATGGTTGAGAACCCAATGTCACACTATTCGTTCATTAATCCTGCTTTCACTGACACGAATGATCCTTTGCCGACTGCCGTATGCGTTATTATGTACCTTAACTACTAAATTTAATCACATTCCACATTTCCACAAAATTTCGTCGCGGATATTTTTTACCGCGAAAAAGTTTCGATACGGAACGTTTCGTCCAAGTTCGGATTTTGACGAAAATATTCGCGCTGAAAATGTTCGTAGTTTTGAGATATAATATATACACAGATTAGCTTAATCTAACAGTAACGCGCGCATTGTTGCAGGTGCATGTGCTGACACACATAGAACAAGAAGCTAACCAGATAATGGCCCAAACAGACGAGTACCTCTACAAGGAGACCTGGGTTATCTCCGAACAAAAACAAAACAGGTGAGCGTACAGAACAACGGAAACATGTAATGACACTGTAAGATAATTAATCATTGGGGATACACGTTATACGTCCCCGTGAATATTGATTCGAGCGTATTCTGTGCCACCCAATCTAAACTGATGGAAGCAAGCATAAATTTAGTTCTGCAAATCGTTATGACAACTCTATATTTGCTCCATATTACAGCAATGACGACTACCAGTGTAAAAGTGTGCGGTTACTCAATCAACAGCTGTCTTCTTTCAAGGCTTACATCGACAATCTACAATGGCCCAATCCAGATTTTAGGTTTACTATGAGAATTGAATTTAACAGTAAGACTCCTCAATTTCCGTGGATTTCTCATTTATGTTAATTAAATACGTTAATACAACCAATATCTTTTTTAATTATTTATTAAAAATTTACATATTTTCCATTTCTCAGGACAATGTTTGCAGAGATGGCGGAGGAAAAGACAGTTCAGATAAAACTGAAATATGGGAACTTCATTCGAGAACAAATTACTATCCAAGTCAAAAGAGACAGGTAAGGAACACTGGTACAATTGTTCAATGGAATTTATTCAATTTTGTTTGATATCATTGATTTATGTATGCAGCGGCAGCCCCAAACACATCCGAGAAAACCCAAATAAATTTGTTTGAATTCCTGATATATATATTATTTGTAACGAATTTAAGGATTTAAACGTACACTCCAAAGCTAAAGACCAGAGCTTTGTTAGAAAGCCTAAGGCTCATGTAAATGCACGCTGTTTGAGCCTGATACAGCACCGAGCACAGATATGATGATGATGATGATACTCATGACAAACAATAGAAGAATAGAGTAAGGATGATATCACCTGTAATTACCAATATTGGAGCAAGTAAACAGATAAACAGTGAGGTGGTATTGATGAGGTTTAGAAGAGCTGACAACAATAACCTTGGTTCAGCACCCAGCACAATGGAAGTTCCACCAATCAACAAGAAGCTCAAAATCACGTGACTTAACCGGATCAAGTGACGTTACACGTGTTTCTTTACTTCACTCTACTAGGTTCACGACCTGTGAACACAACGTCAATGTTGACATGGCAACGTCAATATTGTCATGGCGACCTGCTCAGAACTATGAATAAAAACATTGAATTTGAGTATGACGCAAGCTGCGTCACACGTGGTCAGGCTGTTTGTTTATAAGAGGGATCTGAGACGACCAAACAAACAGTTATTGATATCTCTCAGCAGTTAATTTCGTTTATCAGTCAAGTGAAAACTTTGTTAAAATCATTATTTTGCATCTGGACTCATCATGAATTCTACGGTGCTTTACGGAGTTGTAGTTATCTTCTTGTTTACGGGTAAATTAGGATATTTTGAACTGTCAACATAGAATTTGAATTCCAGGCTTGTCAATTCTCGTTCGTTAGTCAATCAGTCCTTTTCTATGTCTCAGTTAAGTCTTTTAAGTGGATAGCCACAACGAACCCAAACTGACCCAGAAGCAGTGAAGCTCACCCTCCCTACTCTAATATCCTCCCCAGGTTTGTCAGCAATGCCAGCGGCAGAGGGGGAGGATGAGACGGAGGATGAGACTGGTACTTTCTTAGTGCCCGACTCGGCTGCAATGTCATCAATCCAATACTCAGAACCATACTTCGCCTATGATAACAACCCCAATACCTTCGTTCACTCACTGGATAACGCACCAGTAGGCGATCCTCAATGGCTGGACGTGTTCTACAACAGGATGGTCACAGTTTCCAGAGTGGACCTAGTCCTCCAGCGGTGGGAATCCTGGTGCAAAGAGAATCTTGTACCCTGCGCGGGCAACCTGGACACGACTCAGGGGACTGCAAGTCAGTGTTGGGTATCAGCATGATCCGGACTCTTTGAAGGACTGCGGAGAAGCTGTTCCCGAATATCCCGCACCAAATCTTGTGGCGGATGTGGTGCCAGATCCTATTGTAAAGTCTGTGCTCTGTCGGAGGAGATGGTGGGAGATAGGATTAGGTTTCTACAGACCAGGGAAGGAGAGAAGGTCATGATATCAGAGGTACAGGTCTATGGGGAATATCATAGTTCCGATGATCACGAAGAAGGAGAGACGATGACTTTAGGTACGAGTTTATCGAAAAACAATAGTTGCAAAGAAATTTAAGTAGCTGCGGCAAGCATGACTAAAAAATTTGGGCTGGTAGCGTACCGCAATAAAAACTTTAATGCCCTTGGGTAGCAGAGGCACATATTAGGTGCGATGGGTGCGGGATCGCACAATTTACCGTTTTCCGCACATTTCCGCATAATTTATTGTTTTCCGCACACTTCCGCACATTTTGTAATTTTCTGCATATTTCCGCATAATCTAGCATTTTCCGCGTAATTTCGCGTAATTTTGAAATTTTCGCGTTAAGATTTTCGAGTGTAAAAACCAAAATATGTTAAAAGTCGGGCCCTTTTTGGACCGTGACTCAGGCCCTTTCGGGACCGTGACCCAGGCCCTTTTGGAACTCATACCTAGGCCACGTGACCCAGTTACCACGTGACCCAGGCCCTTTCGGGACCCTGACCCAGGCCCTTTCGGGACCGTGACCCAGGCCCTTTTGGAACTCATGCCTGGGCCACGTGACCCGGTTACCACGTGACCCAGGCCCTTTCGGGACCGTGACCCAGGCCCTTTCGGGACCGTGACCCAAACCGTTATGCAACCCTCGTCGTTACCGTACTTCGATCATACCTGCAGCCCTTTTTATCGGGTAATGAGCTCTATTCGTTGTAGCGTTGGCTTTATAGTGGGCTTAATGGATCTTGGATCAAATGGTTTACAAGTACTGACGATCAATGCCAACAAGCGTGTCACATATTTGCGATCACGCATGGGATCTAATCGACTCTATCAAGAGGCGTCTTCAAATAACTGTCTCCTGATCTCTACCAGATCAAGTCACTGTTCTCAGATAACTAAATCTCAATATAGGTTCAATCATGGTCTTAGTAAAGAACTACACCCTCAGTAACACATAAACAGACCTATTTTTGATAAGAGCGGCGGTTATACGTTTAGAATTTCCAAAGTCCTTCAGAAAATGCAAAAGAAAACCGCACAATTCCCGCACAAATTTCAAAAAATTGTCGCACATTTGCCGCATAATTGGTAAAAATTTACCGCACCTTACCGCACATTTTACCTTTATAGTCGGGTGCGGTACCGCATAATTTCGATTTTTTTACCGCACCTAATATGTGCCTCTGTTGGGTAGCTGGGAGTGAAATATAAATATATATCTACAATCTACATATATAAACTTAAAACATAAAATTATATTAACAATTCAATTAACTAAGATATCTCGACCTGCAGACTTTAAAGGCGTAACCAACAATATTCAGCATAGAACGTAGATCAACGATGGTTTGTATTAATCTAGCTAATAAAAGATTGTGTGAATGTAAGGTAAAATTTAAAAAATTTTTTGGGTTTTCTCGGATGGTCAACTGAATATAATCCAATTACAATATTAAACTTTGATATTTTTGCTTTACAAATTATAATCCCCCTCATCTTCCTCGCAGAGGTATCTCAGAATTGAGTCTGATAATGTTTAACAGTCTTCTAGCACTTTACAGCTCAGTGCCTGCCAATTTGGATCCAGCTGAGGACCTTGATACTGTCGTTCAGGGAACATTAGAGGTTTGTTACGTTTATTTTTCAGTTTTCTACTCAACTGTCACTCAGGTCTCAGCCACAAGTATACGTAGTTTGTATTAAAGTAAGGGTTAACACTTTACACCCCTAAACTAAAATGTGCATCCGTTTTGAAATGTTTTGTAAAAACTGATGGCGTGCATACGAGTAAACCAAGAATTGTTATTCTCCAGTTTCGAAATTTGGCTTATGGTTTCGTAATATTCTTCGTTATCTCCTAATTCGCAATTTAGTTACTCATACTTATAACACAATTACTTCAGGTATTAGCAAGTTCCCTAGTAAAATACCTCAAGAAGATCTTATCAGACTGGAGCGGACCATTCTTACTTGCAGCGGTGAACTGTCATTTGTTGGGAATAAAAAACAAGTTGTTCCGAGTCAAGGAGTTCATCATCATTATAAGTGAGTTAACAGAAACGTTATTCAGTTGCAGACTGAGTGCTCATTATAAGTGTGTTAAATCAATGCCAAGCACTATAATTCCTGAAAAGACCCTTGAACAGACGTTAATAGTAAAGCCGTTGGTGCCGGCTTGTTATTGACAATGGGGTGAGGCCCGAATAGAAAATAATCTTGCGACAATAGTTAAATATCTCTCCTAACGATTAAATCTCCAACAGGGGGGAAAGCCAACTGGGTCATTAAATCCATTCACCCAGTTTTCTCAGACACGTATCTTAACGAAACTTACAAAACCCTGTTGTCTCACATACTACTCTGGCTCGAGGAGGTCAATGAGAACAAACGGTAAGAGTTAAATAATTACACCACTTTTAACTGTCAGTTAGAGTCAAATAATTGGACACCTTGTCGTAAGCGTTTAATGGCCTTAAGGCGACTCCCTCGTGCTTGAATATCCACATAAGTCGACCGAAGGAAGGTCGCAGACCTGCTTGGAAGGTCTAAACTCCATACCATACACATTAACAATATTTGCCACACTTGTATGCAATGACACTGCTGTCCAGATGTTATCCGGCCCTGGTGTACGTCACACGAGAGTTGGTGGACAAGCTCCGGGACATCTTCACTACCTCCCAGCATCACATCGTGGCCCAAGCTCCACCAAACATCCAGGCTTACACCAACATTGAGAATATACTTAACACTAAGGATATGGAGCTCATTATGCAAAACAGTAAGTCTGATATAGGAGGGTTAAGTTCGCTAACTTTAACTGCGATTATATTACATGTCACAATCAGTTGTAAAAGTAATGATGAAAATATCAACTAGTTTCTGTTGCAGAAGACCAGCTCCAAGACGACATTCGGAGTATGCTGACAGAGTAAACCTAAGCCTAGCAACCCTACTCAATACGAATCACTAGATCAAGGAATTGTGGAGACTAAAACGAAATATGGATGACAAACACATTTGGCAATCCTTCCCGAAACAACTTCAAGCTGGATAACCTTGGGTGAACACTCTACTGTATAGGTGAACATTATTTGTGTAACTAATTTTATAGTGGGATTTTCAATGTTTTTGAAACCAATTTCGCCAAATTTTTCTTGATGTGAAGTTAAGTTTTCTGTATTGATTGAGTATGATCAGATTGATGAATTAATGTTTTATATGTTCAGCAAGTTTGAAGCGATTTTAAGATTTTAAATATATTTTTGTACAATTTCACGATTTTCAGACTCGTTTATTAACAGTAAATATTTGTTTTTAATTGTTAGAACCGGACATTCATTCAGAGATCACTTAATAATTAAAGAGCAAACCTGTTCTTGTGTCTCCTGAATCTCTTTTGCGAGTTGTTCAGAGAAGCTGACCTCCATATTAGTTATTCTAACATTCATCTCTTCCTCTACTTTTACAATCTGTGAGCAGTTTTGGTTGTATTAGGTTAAAGGAGCTTTTTATCAATTCGATTACAAAACGATGATCGATAACAGTTTTTGTGAGTTGGAGTATATATACGCCGCCTGAAGGTGGATCATTTTACATTCAGAGAGTAGGGAATATTTATGCTGCCTTCGAACAGTGGGGTAACGTTGCAAGACTTTCAAATTTCCAAATTGGAAATTCCGATGTCTATAATTCTTGTCTTCTAGAATTCTAACCTGCGAAGAGGCAGAATCTTGAAGCCCACCGACAGTGTCTGACAGTGACTTAATTTCCTCGCGGGCAGAGCGGTCGAATTCCTCAATCTTCGACAACATTTCGTCTTTTACCTGCAGAAATAATTTTATGAGGCGGGAGGCTGTAATCTGTATTAGAGTTTACTCTCAAGTTTGGGGCAAACTAAAAGCCTTTTTATTTATGCAACTACATCTTCGATAGTTTTTTGAAATTTTGAAAATCTTCCAGAATCAAGAACAAGCAATCGAAACGAAACCTGCACATGTCAAGCACATGGCGACGATTGATGCGCGGCTCGCGCGCGGGGACAAGATGTTACAGAAATGACCAACAATAAAGTGTTTTATCATTAAAATGCAATTCAAATTTCGCGCCAATTTTCGCCAATATAATGATTCCTAAAAATGGAAATATTTTCTGAATTTCTGATTTCACCAAAATAGCCTGGAAACTGTTTTATCGTGTTTTTATCAGTTCTAATCAATTGTAAAGATGTTTAAAACCTATAGAAAATTTTCCAAAACATCGACATTTCAAAACTTTACCAGCAGGCTCAAAATGTGTCGAAAAATTCTTGCCATTGCATTTTTATAGTAACATTTTCTTTCCTCTGAAACTTAATCTTTAGACCTGACCGAAAACTTACTCGTTTAGCGTCTTCTTCCCTTCTGTCATCCAAAGCTCCTAAAGCTGAACGTACTGTGTTCAAGTGTTCCTCCAGCTCCTTGAACTTACTGACTCTAAGGATTGAAAGATGAATATCTATGAGCTGAAATGCTATTCTTTTACAAAATAATCAATAGCTACGATGATAGTCAATTCTTTCACAATCTCACAACGAGATGTTATTTCTTAACTTCGTAAACCTATCACCTAATGCTACAGTTTAAGGACTGACCTGGTTTTTATTTCAGCCTGTAAAATGTGCTCAATGCCGTGTTTTGTTGCATCTCCCGACTGTTCGATCAGTTTAATACTCTTGTACAGTTGTTTTATACTCGCGTCAACTTTTTCTTTATTCTCTTCATATACTAAAATAGCTCCAGTTTAGTTCGAATTTTCATTAAACCATCAAGTAGGCCGGACAGATTTAATTAATTATGATGACATCAAGGCTTACTCTAGCACTTATACCCTTATTAAACTGAACTTGAAGCGTATACAGTGTATATAAAGTATAGAACTGTACGCACTCGTGAAGGCAAATAAATCTAAACCTGAAATATATTGGCCCATTTGGTCGCGCAAGTTTTGGCGCAAGTTGTTGAGAACGTTGGCAGTGTCACGTCGTAACTTCTGCTCCCAATCCAGTCGAGAACTCTTCTCTTTTACAATACTCTGACGGTTCGATAGATATGAGTTTTGAAGCACGATTCGAATGCTTGAAATTAATCTATCACACGCAGAGTTTATTCAGTTGACTCGTTATCTTGCATGCATATTTTTACTGACCTTTTAGTTTTTGCGGAACTTTCAATGCGCAATGCAAACTATCAAAATTCGACGGAAAAATCAACAAATGTTAACCCACCGACTGTAGGGCTGTTATTAGTATCTTTGTGTCGTGGAATGAGAGGGCAATCTCGTCAGCTATTTTAGTATCTACATTCCGGTAGCACTGCGTTAACTCTTCCAGGGACTGGGAGGAAAGGAAATGTAAGTTAGTACAGTGAAACCCGATTTACTGCAGAGTTTGGGGAAAGGAAACATCCGCGGTAAATTGGGGTTCGCGGTAAATCGGTGTTTTGTTTTTTTACATTATGCATGTTAATTGTTAAGCCTTATTTGGGGGGAAAGAGATGGCCGCGGTAAATCGGGGTTTTACTGTAAATGGATGGTATAACTATACTTTGTTTAAAAGATCGAAAAACTATTTATCGTATAAATTAAGAAATAAGAACATATTTCGATGTTGTGATTTCATAATGAAAGAAAAACGAAATGAACAATGATTGAATAGGAGTCTTATATCACTTTAATGATAGTTGGCAGTTCATTTTTTGGTTTTTGTTTATTTTATACAAACTAATCAACGACAATTCAGTACTATCAATAAAAAACCTGCGTTATTTCTCTGTCTTTCTGTTCTCTTCCAAGCTCGATTTCCTGCCGACTTTTCTGTATCTTTCCATCCAAACCTTGTTTCATTTGACTCAATTTTAATGAGCTGAAATATTGACAAAGTTATATAACTTCTGCTTTACAGAAATATCCACAACTTATTCATAATGTTGCCACTCTTAGAATAATCTGTTGGTTTTAATATTGATTTATTGAAATAAAACAACAGAAAGGTCGAAAGGACAAAATTCACCTGTTATTAATAAGGTCGTAAAGCTGGGCCCGGTCTGTCTTAGCCTCAGTCGCACAATTAGCGATATCTTGTAAAGATCCAGCAACTTCTTGGTCTCGTTCACTGGTCACTGACTCTACACTGGAGATCTTGTTTTGTAGCCGTGTTGTGGCACTTTGCAGTGATTTAATGCATTCCATCTGTTTTTTTTATGGTTTAAGAAGATAGAGAAGTCTTTTAGTTGCATAAAGTATAAAATCTAGAGAAGTATATTTATAAATATATACTTTATAAAGTATGAGAAGTATTTCAGATAAATGTAAGATATTTGCACGGGGACGTTACAAAATTAAATCTCCAAATATCTGAAAAAGTAACTAACGGCAGCGTTTGTGTTGGTTTCCAGTGTAGTGACTCGAGTACCGTTGTTCTGCTCCGTTTGATGCAGAGCTGATAGGTACTCCTGAGAGGTGAGATGTTTTATTGAACTACTGATATTCAACAGGTATCAGTCAATAACCTGATCAGATGCAATCAACACCGTTTGAAAAATTATAATGTTTATCAATAACTGAACATTCAGACAGATTTATAGACAGGCCTTGAGGCCTAGCAACATGGTAAACAAATGGTGCGGCCAAGGATTGGCCGCACCATTTGTTTACCATGTTGTCCTGAGGTTGACTATACTATTTTTGCCAACTTTTTTCTCAGTAATATTTGTTTTTATCAGCTGCAATATCAAAACTCTCTCTTTTTTATATTCGCGACCAGCTGTAATCACAGTCCATTATTATAGCAGAGCAGCTGTAATACGTGTGAGCACAGACTAAAGATGCCCGTACTTCAATGTGCACCAATAACGGAATACAGCAGTGAACAGGATTTCAGTAACTATAGTAACGGTTATTTTAACAGGTGGGGAATAATACAGCTGACAGGGATATTTACTATTTACATGTGGTGGCTGTGGACTAAAGATTCACAACTACACTCGGTTATAAAATACTTTAGCAAAATAACAGCTTATAAATGCTGAAAGTCGGCACTATCACAATATATGCTACCTTAAAACTCTGCACAGACTTATAGATGACGACACAAAAACAGACGTTTTAATCCTAATTCATTCATTCATGCGTAGATGTAAAATTGAACAAAGACAAATAAAATTAAACGCTCAAGATAAACATTGCATGAAATATATATTGTGAAATTTAATAAGATATATTTAACAGACCTGTACATTCAACAAGGTACTGTGGGTATCATTTGAAAGTTTCTTAATTTGTTCTGTTTCTTCCCTTGTTGAGGTACTGAGCTGTTTGAACTTATCTTTGATTTTGTCAACATCTGAAACGGAAAAGCATTACACTATAAAGAAATAAGAGGGTAAAGGTACTGTAGTGCGACACGTACTGTAGTGCGACACGTACTGTAGTGCGACACGTACTGTAGTGCGACATGTACTGTAGTGCGACACGTACTGTAGTGCGACACGTACTGTAGTGCGACACGTACTGTAGTGCGAAACCTGAAGTTCGACAAGAACCCCCTCTTTCGCACTTGAGTTTGTGTCGCACTACAGCCCAGGTAGCGTACTGTAGTGCGACTGATCCCCATCATGAATTACAATAACGATTAGTCTACACCAGTACACATTACTAGCAACTAATCACACGTAACATGAGGACTACAGAGTTGTTACCATGGTAACACACACGATGTATACATTATGTACTGTTTTATGTAGAGCTGCAGAGCAGAGGTGCAGTAACAGATCATAGTTGCGGCAAATTTGCTGGTAGCTGGTAACAACTAGTCAGAATAGAATCAATAATAATTTTTCATTATTATTATTCAACGTTATTACAAATCAAAATATACATTATACAGATAACAAACATTGCTTAACAAAAAAACACAAAATCAGCATGAAAAGTAACAACTTGCCAGCAATTTTCTCTAACTTTGTTTGTTTTCTTGTTTCAATTTGTTGTTGCAAAAGAGAACTCTGTAGGATACTGTTAACAACTTTACTGGAGTCGGCCTGCTCTTCTTCAAGCTAGGTGAAAGCATGTTTTTGTTGCTAAAAAAGAGACTCTAGAAATGTGGGAGTAATTAAAGGCTAGTAGCAGTTCAGGGTGAAAAGATCAGCAGATATAAACAACATTACAAACAACAATTAGTTAAAATCCTCAATTTTACACACTCTTCTTCACAGCTACTCCATTAACCTAACCTGATTTAAACGTGTGTACAGTTTATTGATTATCTCATTCTGAATACTGAGTTGTTCGCGCATACGTAGACGTTCACGTCGTTCTTCTTGTATATCTCTGGACGCAAAATCAAGCTGATCCTAAAATATTGTCTTTCAGAAATTAATGATAAAATATAAAATAGATTACATGAAGAGAGAATGATGGTATCTAGACCAGTGAAGATTTAGCTGTGTCGGGAAGCTATGATCATCTATTTTTTGTTAATTGCAGTAAAGTAGCTCACCAAGATTTAGTTTTAACTTGGTGAAAACGAAGCAATATAAATCTATTTTATTGCTACAAAATAAAAATTAACCTTCAGCTGATCAATCCGATTGCTTTGAGGATTCGGCCGATGTTCAAGTGCAGGTAACATCATGAGACATTTGACAACCTTTGAGTCACAACCTATAGATAAGGAGAATGTTATGAAATCACAGTAAAACCCAGCTTGTTAATGGGAATATAGTAATGTACAAAAAGTTGCAGTGAAATGTATTGTGGGGAGAATCACTCCGGGGGAACTAAGTGTTAACCATTTTGGTCATCCTTAGTTAGTCAGATTTTGGAATCAGCCCTCCGGCTTAAAAAGTCAGTTGAAGTCCATCAGGATTTCAGCTGGTTTAGGGTCTAGTAGAATATAATCCGAGAGTAAACCTGCAGTAGCTCCCCTACCAGCACGCCAACCAGCCCACAACCAGTGGCATAACAAATGGTCCCTCTGATTATGATGCAGTGGAGGAGGGGGCCTTTTTCCCCAAAATGCAGATATTTTAACCGTGGTTGCTGCAAAATATATTTGGGGATGTGAAATTCTACCAGGGAGGGCTAAAAACCCAACCTTTTTTAGGGCATAAGAACATTTTTGTGGGGGGCACCAATTGGTTATTTTATGCCACATCCCCGCAAGGACTATAATGTTCATAAATCTTGTAATAAACTGTGTTTATTGAATGAAACACAGTAACAATCTATAGCAATCTGAAGTAAAAGTATCATCATACAATAGACGATTATATGTTGTATAAATATGGAATATAACAAACTGTATGTTTATAAGCCATACAATATTATTATACTCGAATCAGCGAAATCTTATCACTGACACTAGTTAAATACCACTAAATCAACTTATGACAGTTGAAAAACTTCTAAAATGTTGGTTAAAAATGCTCCTGTGAACACTCTGCTCACAATTCAAAAATATATTTGGAGAAGTGAAGCTGTGGCATGAATTTAACACATCATTTTAATTTTGAATCGTTGGTACATCCTAAAAACTTAAAAAGAAAAAATTACTATTCTAAAATAATTCAACTGTCGGGGCCCCTTTTAGAAAAATCTCGAAGATTGAGTGTAGAGTGATTAAGCACACTCGCCAGTTTAACGTAATTTTGACGGGTTCAGGACTCTGGAGTCTAGGGCGTGAGACTCTAGGGCAGCTTCTTGAAACAAGACTTGTGGACATTTTCACATCTCCACGTGCAGAAGTTCTACCTTTCAGGACAGTGCCCTACAGTCCCACACCCTAGACTTAGAGTCTCATAACTTAGGGTGCGGACCACAGAGTCGATGTTTCTGAGTAACTGTTTACCTTCCATTGAACAAAGAAATTATCGAGTACACCTCATGTCTAAACTCGAGTCAGCTATTTGATGCGGGGGCAAATAGGCACAATGCCAACTGGCTAATTGATGTTGAATCGAAAGTTTTTCTTAGTGAATTTAGCCCGTGCGGCACTTCTACTCGATGTGTTACGTTGATAAAATTTAAGTCTACTTATAAATTGCACATTTGTCATTTATTTCTTAACTTTCCCCTTTCGAACTTTGTGACGTTCATATTTACACACCTTGATAAGTCAAAAGTATTTATACCCACTATCCAAGATATATTACTTCGAACTTACTTCACCTCCACATTCTTTATGACAATTCCGAAATAATCCCTTATTTACAGTGCTTTAATTTAGTAACCAGTTCATGCGACCGATCCTGATCCTGATTTCCGAGGCATCACATATTCTCAAACGTCTAAACTTTTAACCTTTCAAATTTTGCACCGATAAACAATTTTATGGCCGAATTTTAGCCGATTGTAAATTTTATCATTCTTTCAAAAGACATTTCCTGATTTTGTTTTTCCTTTTATAAAGAAAAAACAGGAGCAGAAGGCCAACTTGCGTATCTATTTCTCAAAACTAAGGTTTGTGATAGTACCCTACACTTGACTCTTTTGTCTACTTTTCTTCAAAGAAAGGTTCAGAACTTTGCGGGATTCATTGCTGCTTATTAATATTATGATTTATGCCGTAGTTTATTTCTTTTCGACAGACCCATTCTGTATTTTCTACATTGATGGTTTTGGTAGACACGTCCGTGATCCGTCCTACAATTCATTCTTTCAGATTCATTTATATGTGAGCAGTCAGTACAGAAATGACTTCCTTAATGTTAGCCTTTGTATACGATTTATATTATTTAGTATAATTAGTGTTCCACAATTAAGTTCACGGCAACTTCACAAAAGTAAAAACTGAACAATTTAAAAGCGCAAACACTTTAACACTAATCTGTGTTAAATTTGGTTAACGTAGAGCCTTTAAAAGAGCTGAAATAATCTGTTGACTGTCGTTACACATTGAATTTATCGCATGATTATAACTCTTTCCTCGATTGTCCACGTGACTATTATAACACGAATTTCAGTTTAATCTACGAATTTAAGCATCATCAAATTTTCTTATTTTATTCTAGAGGAATGAAATTTACGAGGACCATTAAGGGGCCCGAGAGGTCTTCATCAAAATTCGTTCGAAATTGATTTTATAGTTGTTTCTGATAGAGGGGAGTGATATCTATCAGCTGCTTTTGGTCCCATGGAAAAATATTGTTCCTGGCGGAAATATCGCTGGTCAAAGGTCAGCGCTTATGTGTAAATGTAATGCGTGAGCGACTTTCAATCACGCGTCCTGAAAATCGAGTCTAAAAATCTATCGTCTCCTACATTTTTTGAGCAATCACTCTCAAACTTTCAGGATATTTTCTAGGTACCATTTAGAAAAGATCGCTCAGACCAAAAGCAGCTGGTAGATATCACTCCCCTCTATTAGAAACAACTATAAAGTCATTTTCGAGAGAATTCTTATGAAGTATAATGAATGAATGAATAAGACGTGGTAGCCTGTGAGCGTGTAGACCGCTCCTCTATTGTTGTTTTCAGTGTCCGATCCAAAACCAAATCCTGGGGTTACACAAGACGTGGGAACCTGTGAGCGTGTTTGTTTCCTGCGGGAGGTGTTATTTGCCTGTGGGAAGAGTGGTTATGCTCCGGTTCTAATATTAGCTGTAGAGGCTATTATAGCATTTCCTTTGTTGTAGAGATGGCTAGTCCCTTCCTTTGCATAGGTTAGAAACACCCATGCACCTCCCGTTCGAGCCACCCACCCCACACCGCGTGGAGGTTCGGTGAGGTTTTTGAGGGGCGGATCCCAGTTTTATTCATGGCCTTGTGACACTAGGCTCAGTAATGTAACGATCTGGAAACATTTAGGATTTACGTTCTGTATCATTTATTAATTGAAAAAGTAGTGCTCTTCTCTAAAAGCTATGACGATTATACATGAAAGCCACAGGATGATCACAGAGCTGGCTAGCAAAAAAAATTCCGTGTAAAAACTTAGCAGCTCTGTTATACGAAATTCGGTAAAACACCCTAAAAATCGCAATATTCAGTTTCCCTAAAACTTGAGTAACAAATTTGAGATTTTACACGGCCTCTAGAAGTAGACGTTGTTTTAAAATAGGGGGTTTTGATGCTTTGGGACTTTTGTTAACAAATAGATTTTCTAATAGTTAAGGATTTAGGATACCCTGTCGACCCTAATTTGGACCGACCAACTCTGACTGGTATTTAGCAGGCCCTAAATATGGGCAAAGTCGTCGGACAAAAGGTCACGTTACTATTAGTCATTAAGGCTCAATTAAATAGCAATATAAATGAATGAATAAGAGTAGAGTTAACAACACCAGTACTGCTAAAATAGCAAAGAAAGCCTAGTATCATATTTATACCTTTCAAGTATACCATTATCATCCAACTATTTTCATTCGATTTGTTTGACAGTTGAATTTAAATAAAATGGAATCAGATATAAAAAACCTTAGAGTAGTACCATTGCAGAAAACTTACATATTTATTCAAACTAAGGATTGGAAAAACTCAGCAGCCCTAATAAGTTTCGCAGCAGTTAATTTAAGGTTACATTCAAATGTTCATGTATTCTATAAAATAATATATAACATTTAGCCAGTTTCAATCTCAAGAATTGTCCAAATGATTGCTAATCATTTATAGTGCACATATTTAATAGGTGAATTCTATGGTCTCTATGTTATAGAATGTTATCAGATTGTGTGATTAAATATAATATTGACCAAATTTAGGTTTGCAGTTTGTCACTTTAATTCAACAACAACTCATTGTCGTGTAATAGGTTTAAAGGTAATGAGGTTCTTTAGGTTTATTACAGTTCAGAGCATCAAATCAGTTAAGTTAAGTTAAATCATAGTTAGTCAATAATCCAGTAAGGTTTGCTTCAACTTCAAGGGTTATAATAATATTAACACGTGATGATGCTAGCTGCGTTCTCTAGTATTGATATTAATTAAATAGAAATTTAAGTTAGACACAAGTCTGCGATAGTACAGCTGATGCTTTAAAAACATTCCTCCATTGTTACAACATGAGGTCTAAATATGCGCCCTTTACTAACTATAACAATAGTAGACCAGTTCGACATAAGTTTGAGTCATAATTATCGTTTATTTAAATAAAGTAAGTCTCGTGCATACTTGACAATTCGGGTCAGATATTAGATGCTGTGACGTGCTGGCTATGCCCTTATTCTCAATAATAGGACGATCTATTGAAACTTTTTCCAAATAAATATCACCCGTGACAAATAAAGGACACGGCACTTGATGTGGCAAGCCTTACAGTCTTAACTCCACTAAATTAACCAACTTTCCCCTTCATCTTTGTGACCTTCATATTTACCTACCTAGTATAGGTCCTAGATGGGTATAACTGTTTAACTATAATTTATACCCACTACCCAAGATTTGTTGCAATAAACTGTTCAAAGTTAATTTAATCCGTACATTCTTTATTTTGTCTTCAATAAATACCCCAACTTTTTCTAATATAATGCCTTTTTTTTTCAACCTAATTTTTAGCCGATCATTATTTTCATCTCGATCAAACTCATTTCTTTTCTTGAAAAAAATTGACACCTACAAGAAGCGTCCTTTCCATCAAATTTGCGTTTTGATTAATCAGGACAAAAATTGGGGGGCTCGAATAAAAATTATTTGTCCGACTCTTTTGGCCAACATACACGCAAAAGTTTTAAAAATTTCATTTTAGTAGCTGGATTGACTGCTTTTTATGTTATATTTCTGCCTCTTGATTCTCGAATAGTTTTGTCTTAATTTTACACTGATCGCGTCCGTCTTGTGGTCACTAAAAATCATGAAAATGTTCTCAATCAGCACAAGATATGACTTCCTTAGCCGTAACCGTCACTTTTTGGCAGCACACCTCGGACGGGCAGTTAATGGAGGACATGTTTATAAATCCCTACCTTACGAGAGTAAACTAGTTTCAAATTTAAGCGATCAGGAATTTACCTTGAACCTCGGTTCTCACGCCTGGATAAAAACTTGACTAGAATATGAGTTTGAAGCGTCTATTATCCGTTACAATGGATAAGTCCGGGAATATGATAGATCATTTGTAAGTCACGTGACACGCGTTCACTCACGTGAGCACAACAACACAAGTCACGTGCCTGTGCTATAGAACCTGGAGGGGGATTATTTAAAGCATATAAAGATATAAGTAATTTACAACAAGTTTTTTTGGTCACTGATTGGTCGAGACAGTTTTTCGCCAATATCTTGCCAGGGGAGCATTTTAACCCTATGTCAACTTGACACATTGTCAAGGGGGTGATTCGGAATCAGCGTCCGAAAATACATCGATCTAAGTAAAAGTTGCTTTCAACTGTCGGGGCCCCTTTTAGAAAAATCTCGAAGATTGAGCGTAGAGTGATTAAGCATACTTGCCAGTTGACGTAAATTTAATTTTGACGGGTCCGGGACTCTAGGGCGTGAGACTCTTATAGGGCGGCTTCTTGAAGCAGGACTTGTGGACATTTGCACATCTCCACGTGCAGGAGTTCCATTTTTCAGGACAGCGCCCTACAGTCCCACACCCTAGACTTAGAGTCTCATAACTTAGGGTGCGGACCACAGAGTCGATGTTTCTGAGTAACTGTTTACGTTTCATTGAACAAAGAAATTATCGAGTACACCTCGTGTCTAAACTCGAGTCCGGAGTCAGCTATTTGATGCGGGGGCAAATAGGCACAATGCCAACTAGCTAATTGATGTTGGATTGAAAGTTTTTCTTAGTAAATTTAGCCCGTGCGGCACTTCTACTCGATGTGTTACGTTGATAAAAATTAAGACTACAGTTTATAAATTGCAAAGTTATCATTTATTTCTTAACTTTCCACTTTCGAACTTTGTGACGTTCATATTTACCCACCTAGATAAGTTAAAACTATTTATACCCACTACCCAAGATTTATTACTTCGAACTAACTTCAGTACTTCACCTCCATATTTGTGTCAATTCCAAAAAACTCCCTTATTTACAGTGCTTTAATTTATTAACCAGTTCATGCGACCGATTCTGATTTCCGAGGCATCTTAAATTCTCAAACGTCTAAACTTTTAACCTTTCAAATTTTGCACCGATAAAAAAATTTACGGCCGAATTTTTAGCCGATTGTAATCTTTATCATTCTTTCAAAAGACATTTCCTGTTTTTGTTTTTTCTTTCAGAAAGAAAAAACAGGAGTATAGAGGCCTACTTGCGTATCTATTTCTCAAAACTAAGTTTTGTGATAGTACCCTACACTTGACTCTTTTGTCTACTTTTCTTCAAAGAAAGGTTCAGAACTTTGCGGGATTCATTGCTGCTTATTGATATTATACATTTATGCCGTAGTTTATTTCTTTTCAACAGACTCAATTTGCATTTTCTACACTGATGGTTTTGGTAGACACGTCCGTGATCCGTCCTACAATTCATTCTTTCAGTTTCATTTATATGTGAGCAGTCAGTACAGAAATGACTTCCTTAATGTTAGCCTTTGTATACGATTTATATTATTTAGTATAATTAGTGTTCCACAATTAAATTCACGGCAATTTCACAAAAGTAAAAACTGAACAATTTAAAAGCGCAAACACTTTAACACTAATCTGAGTTAAATTTGATTAACGTAGAGCCTTTAAAAGAGCTGAAATAATCTGTTGACTGTCGTTACACATTGAATTTATCGCATGATTGAGACTCTTTCCTTGATTTTCCACGTGACTATTATAACACGAAGTTCAGTTTAATCTACGAATTTAAGCAGAGAAGCACGATTTCTTCTCATCAAATTTTCTTATTTTATTCTAGTAGAGGAATAAATTTTACGAGGGCCATAAAGGGGCCCGGGGGGTCTTCATCAAATTTCTTTCGAAATTGATTTTATAGTTGTTTCTGATCGAGGGGAGTGATATCTATCAGCTGCTTTTGGTCCCATGGAAAAATATTGTTCCTAGCCGAAATATCGCTGGTCAAAGGTCAGCGCTTATGCGTAATTGTATTGCGTGAGCGACTTTGAATCACGCGTCCTGAAAATCGAGTCTAAAAATCTATCTTCTCCTACATTTTTTGAGCAATCACCCTCAAACTTTCAGGATATGTTCTAGGTACCATTTAGAAGAGATCACCCGGACCAAAAGCGGCCGGGGCTGGCAGATATCACTCCCCTCTATTAGAAACAACTATAAAGTCAATTTCGAGAGAATTTTTATGAAGTATAATAAATGAATGAATAAGACGTGGTAGCCTGTGAGCGTGTAGACCGCTCCTCTATCGTTGTTTTGAGTGTCCGATCCAAAACCAAATCCTGGGGTTACACGAGACGTGGGAACCTGTGAGCGTGTTAGTTTCCTGCGGAAGGTGTTATTTGCCTTTGGGAAGAGTGGTTATGCTCCGGTTCTACGATTAGCTGTAGAGGCTATTATAGCATTTCCTTTGTTGTAGAGATGGCTAGTTCCTTCCTTTGCATAGGTTAGAAACACCCATGCACCTCCCGTTCGAGCCACCCACCCCACACTGCGTGGAGGGTCTGTGAAGCGGTGATGTTTTTGAGGGGCGGATCCCAGTTTTAATTATGGCCTTGTGACACTTGGCTCAGTAATGTAACGATCTGGCAACATTTAGGGGTTACAAGTTATCGTTCTGTATCATTTATTAATTGAAAAGTAGTGTTCTTCTCTAAATGCTATGACGATTATACATGACGGCCACAGGCAGAGCTCGACCGGGATACCGGCCGGGATTTGGCATTTTGTCCCGGTCCCGGCTGAGATCACCGTTAAGGCCGGGATAAGTAGTGCTTTTCTCCCGGCTGTAGATTATCTATGAAATAACATAATATCGGCGACAGAAGAAATAATAACTTATTCAGCTCATGGGTATTTTTAAAAGCGCAAGCTATGACGATTATACATATTTATACATGAAGGCCAGAGGATTATCACAGTGCTGGCTAGCACGACCGATGTATTCCTCATAAAATTTCGTGTAAAAACTTAGCAGCTCTGTTATACGAAATTCGGTAAAACACCCTAAAAACCGCAATATTCAGTTACCCAAAACTTGAGTAACAAATCTGAGATTTTACACGGCCTCTAGAAGTATACGTTGTTTTAAAATAAGGGGTTTCGATGGGACTCTTGTTTACAAAAAGATTGTCAAGACTAGTATAGATACTAAATACTAATAGTTACGGACACCCTGTAGACCCTAATTTGGACCGACCAACTCTGACTGGTATATATTATAAGCATATTGTCTTAATGATGAGCAGGACCTAAATATGGGCGACGTCGTCGGACAAATGGTCATATTACTATCAGTCATTAAGGCTCAATTAGCAATATAAATGAACGAATAAGAGCAGAGTTGACAACACCAGTACTGCTAAAATAGCAAAGAAAGCCTAGTATCATATTTATACATATCTAGTATACCAATATCCTCAAACTATTTTACCAATGTCCTCAAACTATTTTACCAATATCCTCCGACTATTTTACCAATGTCCTCCAACTATTTTCCTTCGATTTGTTTGACAGTTGAATTTAAATAAAATGGAATCAGATATAAAACACCTTGGAGTAGTACCATTGCAGAAAACTAACAGTAACATATTTATTCAAACTGAGGATTGGAAAAACTGAGCAGCCTAAATTGTGAGCAGCAACTAATTTAAGGTTACATTCAAATGTTCATGAATTCTATAAAATAATATATAACATTTAGCCATTTAACATTTCAATCTCAAGAATTGTCCAAATAATTGCTAATCATTTATTGTGCACATATTTAATAGGTGAATTCTATGGTCCCTATGTTATAAAATATTATCAGATTGTATGATTGAATATAATATTGATCAAATTTAAGTTTGCAGTTTGTCACTTTAATTAAACAACAACTCATTGTCGTGTAATAGGTTTAAAGGTAAAGAGGTTAAGTTAAATCATAGTTAGTCAATAATCCAGTAAGGTTTGCTTCAACTTCAAGGGTCATAATAATATTAACACGTGATGATGCTAGCTGCGTTCTCTAGTATTGATATTAATTAAACAGAAATTTAAGTTAGACACAAGTCTGCGATAGTACAGACGCTTCAACAACATTCCTTCAATGTTACAACATGAGGTCTAAATATGCGCCCTTTACTAACTATAACAACAGTAAACCAGTTCGACATAATTTTGAGTCATAATTATTGTTTATCTAAAGTAAGTCTCGCGCATGCTACTTGACAATTTGGGTCAGCTATTTGATGATGTGACGTGCTGGCTATGCCCTTATTCTCAATAATGAGACGATATATTGAAACTTTTTCCAAATAAATATCACACGTGACAAATAAAAGACACGGCACTTGATGTGGCAAGCCTTATAATAGTCTTAACTCCACTAAATTGCACAGCTCTCATTTATTTACCAACTTTCCCCTTCAACTTTGTGACCTTCATATTTACCTACCTATTATAGGTCTTAGATGGGTATAACTATAATTCATATCCGCTACCCAAGATTTGTTGCTTAGTGCTCAAAGTTAATTTAATCCGTACATTCTTTATGTCGTCTTCAACAAATACCCCAACTCTTTCTAATATGAGTACCTTTTTTTCAACCAAATGGGTTCTTTTGCGATAGTCAAAACGCGACAACTAGCGCTGGATGGCGACAACTAGCGCTATCCAGCGCTAGTTGTCGCCATCCAGCGCTAGTTGTCGCTATCCAGCGCTGGATAACGCTGGCCAGCGCAAAATATATATGTTCGATAATTGTCGCTATCCAGCGCTAGTTGTCGCCATCCAGCGCTAGTTGTCGCCATCCAGCGCTAGTTGTCGCTATCCAGCGCTAGTTGTCGCTGGCTATGCGACACTGTCGCACGCGATAGTTTGCGATGGCCAGCGCAACTGGCCATCGCAGAAAACAGTTCGATAACTAGCGCTGGATAGCGACAACTAGCGCTGGATAGCGACAACTAGCGCTGGCCAGCGCTGGCCAGCGCTGGCCATCGATATCCAGCGCAAAATTTTTGCGCTATTACTCGTCAGCTAGCGCTGGCCAGCGCTGGCCAGCGCTAGCCAGCGCTAGTTGTCGCTATCCAGCGCTAGCCAGCGCTAGCCAGCGCTAGTTGTCGCTATCCAGCGCTAGCCAGCGCTAGTTGTCGCTATCCAGCGCTAGCCAGCGCTAGCCAGCGCTAGCCAGCGTTAGCCAGCGCAATGTATCAAAATCATATATTACTCGGATGATGATTATCATTAATCACTTTACACTCGACTGTCACGTGACTTTTTAACCCATTCTCTGACTCTAGCTGGTTCTGAACGACTTTTCGAAACCCTAACCCTCTAATTTAACCCTAACCCAATCCTTAACAAAAACATATGCTGAAACCCTAACAGAAACGAGAAATTAGACTAACTTCCTTATACGGTCATATCACGTGATCGATACATGTACAGTTTTTCGCCAATATCTCGTCAGGAGAGCATTTTAACCCTATAGCTATGTCATGGGCCCATGGGGGTTGATTCGGAATTAGCGTCCGAAAATACATCGATTGAAGTTTCAAGTTGGTTACAACCATCGTGGGCCCTTTTAGAACAATCTCGAAGATCGACTGTAGAGTGATTTAGCACGCTCGATATTAGTATTACTCGTCAGCCAGCGCAGGCCAGCGCAATATAGTTGCGATATTACTGAAATTACTCGTCAGCTAGCGCTGGCTAGCGCTGGTTAGCGCTGGCTAGCGCTGGTTAGCGCTGGCTAGCGCTGGCTAGCGCTGGTTAGCGCTGGCTAGCGCTGGTTAGCGCTGGCCAGCGCTAGCTGACGAGTAATAGCGCAAAAATTTTGCGCTGGATATCGATGGCCAGCGCTGGCCAGCGCTGGCTATCGCTTAGCGCTGGCCAGCGCTGGCCAGCGCTAGTTGTCGCTATCCAGCGCTAGTTGTCGCTATCCAGCGCTAGTTATCGAACTGTTTTCTGCGATGGCCAGTTGCGCTGGCCATCGCAAACTATCGCGTGCGACAGTGTCGCATAGCCAGCGACAACTAGCGCTGGATAGCGACAACTAGCGCTGGATGGCGACAACTAGCGCTGGATGGCGACAACTAGCGCTGGATAGCGACAATTATCGAACATATATATTTTGCGCTGACCAGCGTTATCCAGCGCTGGATAGCGACAACTAGCGCTGGATGGCGACAACTAGCGCTGGATAGCGCTAGTTGTCGCCATCCAGCGCTAGTTGTCGCGTTTTGACTATCGCAAAAGAACCGAATATGCTCATGTCTAGCGACCATATGATCATGAAGATAAAGATAATCCTCTTTACGACGCTATTGTGGTTACCCATCCAAGGTTACAATGTACAAAATTGTAATATTTACTTTTATATCACTACCTTATCAGAATTAACACAGAATACATAATATGTACACAAATTGAGTTGGAGTCCCATATGACTCTAATTAAACTGCGGGTGCTAATTAGTGAAACACGACAATTTATCGTTGTCATTATTTCAGGTAAAATTATAGGAGAGGTAGATGGTGAGATAAAACCTGTTTCCGTGTCAATGACTAAAGCTAGCTCAAGTCATGTGGCAAGTAATGCTATAGACAGGAATACAAATACTGTAGCTTACTCCCAGGGATCTGACAGCTGGTTTATAGCGCAGTTAGACAGGCTATATTGTGTAGAGGAAGTACGTCATTGGATCAAAAGTACTCTTCAAACACACACATGCTCGAGGGACGCGTGTACCTGCAGTGGTGGTTACTGCAGGTATTTTCCCGTGTCAGTGTACTCTGAGGATGGAACAGTCCCGGACAATGCTGCTTCTGATTGCATGATAGGAGACACTGTTAAATTTGATGGGAGTCGTCACGGGGATACTCAAGTATATGCACTAGTTATCATTGGGAGAGGTAGGAGTCTATATCACTGGCTTATTATTATGGTATTTTCTAAAGTCTGCTGAAATTTACACAGAAGCTTTTATTTTTAAAGAATACGATTATGGAACACTATAATAATATATCAATTCTTAAGTTAATCATTGGCCTACTTTGTATTACAAATAATCCATGCGATGTTATTATTACAGTATTAATTATTTTAAAGCTGTAAACTTCGAGTTTCGAATTTAGTGACAATGAAAATAAAGCTTTCGTTCTTTTCAATCTCCCAATTAGAATATTAATTAGAATTCATTTGCAAAACATCAGTAAGTAATTACACAGTATTGCTCACTTTTGATAAGAATTCTGATGATTTCTTTCCAGCACCTGATTGTAGCACGCCCATCATTGAAAAAGGCACGGTAACCCCGGATTCGGAAATTTACTCGGGCGCCACATTCAACGTGTTATGCGACAACGGGTTCGTGATATCTGGATCGTCAACAATCACCTGTACGAACGGCGAGCTTTCCACAACTCCAACTTGTGTACCAGGTAAATTTCTACCAAACATATCATGACTTTTAAAGATAGATTGATTGCTCAGTAAAAGCAAAAGTTGTAAATAGGATCGGAAGTGTTATTAGGATCTCCTAAAACTGTAATCATAAAACTGTAATCATAACAACTATTAATTTGATATCGTCATTAGAAATTAATTTGTACCTTCTGCCTGTTATTATTTGATATTTAAAATTTGTTGTGTCTAGTGGCCACAGTGACATGTGACGAAAAAGAAATGAAGTTGACCCTTGCAGAGAAGAGCAGTTTTGATACTATTCGACTTAACGAAAAAGGTATTTTATTTGTTAATTTGTAAATAAAAATTATTAATTTTCCGTACAATGCGCTATTTAAATGTTTAAATATATTCCTGTATATCTGAGAGAATTATTACACTATAACTCTCGTTATCGACACTTCGTTGCAGATTGTGAATTTACGGGAGAAGTTCAAGAGATAAAAACGGATTTAGAGAAATGCGGAACAAAAACCTCTTTTAATAGCACCCACGTCATATATAAAAACCAGGTCAGATACATATTTTACTTTCATGTTTGTTGGTAATTATTTTCATATGTAATAATTTCATTGGGTTAAAAGACGGGTGTTACAAAAATAGTTTGATCGGACTTTAAGTAAAGTTCAAGCATGTTTCTTTAAATAATTCCTTAGCAATTTGTGGTTTTATTATTCATTTAATTTTCAGATGACTGGCATTACAAAGACAATTGATCCCACTAATGGTATTACTAGAGAATTCAAAATAGCATTTGAGTGTTCTTATAGTAGAACAGGTCAGATTATTAAGATTTTCACAGTTCCGAATATTCTTTATTCTCTTTATTAAGGTAGATATACAGCTCGATATGTACTCATATCCCCAATTAATGCGATGTGACAGTTAACATTTCTTGCACGAACTGACCAGCACGTATATCGAGAAACCTCGTATAGAGACTAAAGATACGTACCTCAATTGTAAACAATTCCACCCTCCTGCAGGAGCGACGGAGTATGCATCTTATCAGGTTAAAGGAACTACCGTTGTGAATGATGGCTCACTTCGGTTTGTCCTAGACCTCTATAAGGATGAAACTTTTGCGGAAAAAGTAGAAAACTTCCCCTTTGAATTGTATCTAAATGAAGACATTTACATGCAGGTCTTGCACTAAACTTTAGCTTTTAATAAATTCTTAGCCCCGCGTTGGATGATATATCGATAATTATTCATATGTTAAAAGATTATTATTTAGCTTAGGATATGCCATCAAATAGAATTTCACTGAAGGTGTTGGGTATGTAATTCAATTTTGATCATTAAGCACGAAAGCAACTGTACTACTATGACTGTGACCAATGGTTTGATAAAGGATATTATATTTATCAATCACGTAAATAACTTGTTATGAAATAATGTATATTACCAGGTAACACTAGATTCGCTGGACCCAGATCTTTCTCTAGGGGTGTTGAACGTGCAAGCCAGAAACAGTGAATCCGAGGAAGAGGGAAATTTGTCGTACGACCTAGTCAAAGAAGGGTAAGTTTATCAATTATACTATTATCTTAAGTCTATAAATATAAACTTAAACTTTTTGACTAGTTCAACCGCTTTAATGGCCTTCAAATCAGCATGAAAAAATAAAAAATTTACCAAGGAATAAGAGTTTTAGTGCCCAAATTTTGGACCCCCAAGTGGTGTCAAAAACGCGAATTAAACAGGTAATAATTATTTTAGTCTCCTGAGTCTTGCTAGTAGATATAATAGGCCCGATAGGCGTCCGATAGGCGCCCGATAGGCGTCCAATAGGCGCCCGATAGGCGCATGATAGGCCATGGTCTCCGCTCGAATGACCGATATAATAGATACTGATGGGGAGGTGAACCAAATTTGTTTTGACACCAACAGTGATTCCTGGTTTTAATTTGTCAACGCTGAAAGCTGATCCGTTTCAGAAAGAATATTCTCACCTTCACACAAGAGTCCATATCTTAAATCCTCCTCAAAGTTTGGAGTATTTAATTTATACACAAGAGTCATTCCTGTAAATATGTATTTCATTTAATGCACTATTCAAACTAATTCGTCAAAATCGCTCTATAGAGTGTTAAACTAATATCAGATATTAGTTTCAAAATATCACCTGCAAGGAATAGGAAGTATCATCAATCATCATATCATTATCAAATATTTATTATATAGTAAAACCCCGATTTACCGCGGAGTTTGGGGAAGGGATGCATCCGCGATAAATCGGGGTCCACGGTAAATTGGTGTTACATTTTGTTAGTTTTACTTTTACATTATGCATGGTAAGCCCTATTTTGGGGAAATGAAATGGCCGCGGTAAATCGGGGATGCAGTAAATTGGGGCGCGGTAAATCGGGGTTTTACTGTAAGTGTAACTCAAGTCTCAACAAATACAACTATAATATTGCTGGGATTTTAAAGATATATAATTCACCTCAGTTGTATTAAGGACTCGACCTTCGACTTCATCGACACTGATTCCAACTCTCAACCTCTCTCCGACCCCAAAGTGAAAAGATTTACTTTTAAATCTCTTAGCTTTTTGGATTCCCACACTGCAATTTTCATCCATGCAGTTGTAAAAGTCTGCAGTGTCTCGAATAGCAGGTAATTTGTCGTAATATCTGTTTTGGACTTCCTACAATAATATTGTATAGTCTGAGTGCATTATTTAGGAACTTTTTTAACATTCAAAAACTTTCTGTTAGAATTTGAATAATGAAACAATTAAATATTAAGGCTGACCTTTCCCACTTCCCTTTATTCCTTAATACCGTACTAAAACCCGTATCCATCACCTTAATGGATTCCCAGTTAGTAAGTAATAGTACTAATTAAGGATTGAGCTCTAATATATAATATACTATATTATATTTATAGTTCCTCGTCGATTATCCGATTAACATTTTATACTCCACCGCATCTTATCATTTTCTAATTCTTTCAGTTTTCATGGCTGCACAGATCTATGTTCAAACGGCAGACGGAAGAGGTCCGTTGACGGAAAAAGTGAACTAAACGACGGACGGTTCCATGTTTATCAGGGACCAATGGTAGCTGGGTACCCCATTGAAACCAAAGGTGAGATAGAAATCACAAACACGATTCTTTGATTCTAGGCCAGCTGAATTTGCGAGCAATATTTAGCTTATTGTAAAAAATTTCTATATATTTCATACTTGATCAGGGACTAGCCCTAACTCTAAGCTCATAGTTGCGTGAGACCAATATAATAACACTTACAATTTGCATCTGGTAGAATTTTGTGGCTCACGAAATTATCCAAACATTAAATATAAGTTTTTCAGTGGCAACGGGTTCGGGAGGTGATATAAAACTGGGATCGGAAGTTTTGACTGTGCTCCTCCTGCTGCACCTCCTCTTGTAAAAACAAGAATAAGCTAACTCGCGGTTAGTAGTGAACTAACACTATAACTATGGACAGTTTATTCTAAACATTATTATGACCTTTCATCAATATTATTTCTTTTTATTTATAAAAATTATGAAGACACTCTGATTCTAATTTTTAAACTTTAGAGCATTATCATTATGTTGCCATGAAACTCACGAAATTATTTCGCAAATTATGAGATTTTAAATGGTTTGAAACACACGATAGTTTCATGTAGTAGATTAAATATTTAATTGTATGTTATACTGCATGCAAGATGCTATGTTTTTGGTTTTAATGTAGCCGTAGGGGCGTATCGAATCGTTTTAATTAGTTGAAGTGTCTCGTCACCTTTGTTGGACATGAAAGTTTATTAATCTGATCGCAGCTCAAATATTGTATTTCTAATAGTATTAGTAATCTTGAATGGCTGAATAAGTGTGTTTAATTTCTACCTGTGCGACATCGCTTAATCGATAAACATTTTTCTAAAAGTGGTAATTTCAGTAGTTGAAAACAACTTGAATCGTTGTAACTTTAGATGCTAATACCGAATCACTAACATTACATATAAGAAATTAAGGGAAAATAATGCTTCCCTACTGAGTAATGGTAATATTTAAAAGCTGTTTTGATCCAGTAAAATGCCATAATGCTTAAGGAAATAATATTATTGTTAAATTTCCTGTTTGGTTCATGATCTTTGCAAATGATTTAAATTGATTGAGGGGTAAGGTTACTGTGAGTGTTGGCAGAACAATAACTTTGAATGTTTGACTTATGAAGTAGTCACTTGATTAAGTAAGTCACGTGATAAGCATCATGCAGCGTCACCGTCACCTGATACATCACCTGTAGCTTGTTGTTCTGCATCTTCTATTGTGATGTTATCGACACCTGTGAAGATTGCTGCATCCTCCCGGACGCATGACAACCAGTTTTTCCGAGGTCTGCCTCTTGATCTTTTACCATGCTTTGGGATCCAGTGCAGAAGATATTTGGGTATTCTTTCTTCTGGCATCCTCACCACATGGCCAAACCATCGGAGCCTAGCTGCTCGTACGAAAGTATCAACAGGGGCGATGTTAGCCCGCTTAAGTACGTCAGCATTAGATACGTGATAAAACCATTTGATTTTCAGGATTCTTCTCAGACATCTATGATGGAACACCTCGAATCTTTTCATCTGCGTCTGAGTGGTATTCCATACCTCACTTCCATATAGCAGTATAGTGAGGACAGCGGCTTTGTATATCCTGATTTTAGTTGGTGTCTTGATGTTGCGACTGTACCATATACTGCTAAGCTGATAGAATGCCCCAGAGGCTTTTTGAATTCGAGCTGATAATTCTTTGTCAATTGTTCCATTCCCACTGATGATAGCACCCAAGTAAGTGAAACTGCTGACATGCTGACCTGCGTTACATTTCAGCCATGCAAAATTACAATGACATATTTTGATATTCTAATCGATAAATGGTACTGCAATGTAAGTTGCTTAATGTTTGTTAAGGCCAGAGGGGGGTAAAAATCGTTTTTCCAGTTTTCACATATTTGATCAGAGCTGGTAAAGATGAACAAGTTTAAAAAAGACGCATAAAAATTTGACCTTGCCAAAAATTGAGGTTTACCTGTAATTACGTGTAAAACTTTAACTTTAACTCTTTGCATATCTTTTTTCCAGATAGAGCTAAACTTTTGGAAAAGACTGGCCACACCCAGGACCTGAAACTTGGCACAGGTGTTCCTTAGACTGTTTCACACAATTATATTCAAGTACATAATTTTGATATTTACCTCTGTTCTTTAAATATGAGGTTAACTTTACCTCAAATTCGATATTTATAAGATCTCAGCAACGCAAGGTCAGATTTTTATGCGGTTTGTTTCTACTTGTTCATCTCCAGCAGCTCAATCACATATGTGAAAACTGGACAAATGATAATTTACTCCCCCCCCCCCTCCTCTGGCCTAAATTCGTAGCGCATGTGTGTCACTACTTTTTGACAGACATGATCTTTGTAGGTAGCGCATGTCTACAAAAATCTCTTTTTATATTCTGATGATTTTCCGTCGTGTCTTGTGCCATCTTCAGTGATCAGAGACTTTACCGAAATTTCAAAACCACTAATTGTAAAAGGTGCACAATAAAAATAAACTTACTCGGATTTTGAAAATTTTTGTATCATTGTTTTTTGAGAGTGTGAGCAAACAGTGTTGCTTCGAGTTTTTATTTGACTAGACGGGTGATACTAAATTCTGGAATAACTATTTTACGAGGATCACCCGTTAAGGATTGAGGCAAGGGAAGGTTACCAAATATAATATGCATTTGTTTCAAGGGTCACGAAATCCTCACTGAACCTCCATGCGCCGGGGTGTGGCCTGGTTGGTACTAACGGGAGGTGTGCTCTCTTGTTGAGCGCAAAGGTCAGGAATTGCCAACTCAAACCTCCCTAGATGAACCAGGAACCTAGCTCTAAGAGCCATTAAACCACTAGGAAATTCTCTTTCATCTTTCAGGTCCCCCATAGAAGTCACCCACCACAGAGCTAGGGATCCCAATTCGTTCATTCTGACTACAAAGACACACTGATAATGAGCACTTCTTCCTCCAGTAACCACTTTTCAGGTCTTCTCAGCTAGACAGCTAACACACAAGGGCTCATTTTGAGGCCATCAAATTTGATGATGTCAGAGTTTGACTGACACCCTTACTGGTTTTAATCAGTTTCTACAGCGGAAGATCTCAATGCTCAAAAACAGTTCATCTCGAACATCCTGCAGAGAAGCTTTAACACAGCTTGTCCCGGGGAACCCTTAGATCTAAAGATCTACCTAGTTAGGTCGACAGCAGAGCTCTCTAAACACTAAAGCATAGCAGACCTCTTTAGTTCTGAGACGCAAAGCTAACCAAATCAGGAATAAACAACAATGCAATGGGAACTCTTTGGGATGCAAATAGGACATACATTAAACTTTTAAGAAATGCATTACGCAAAATTTGGAAACAACTTTTTAGCTCAACGTTATATGATAAAAATACTGAATACAGGACAGACAATCCTCCTTCAGGTTCATCGAGGAAATTGTACCCGCTATTTGCGTTACACATGGCAAGTATCTGGACCAGTGGCGTAACGTTGCCTGTTGGCGCCCCCCTGCCGAAAAAAGCGCCCCCCTGTTGGCGCCCCCTCCCCTTTTGGTGCCCCTCCCTAAAATTGAACAAATTAGGTGATTTTAAAGAATACGCCGGTAAAATCTCTAAAAAAGTGTGTATCTCTAGAGCAAAACGCGCAGTTTTGCTAGTACTTTAGTTAAGATTTCGAAATTGTCCCACATTCAAACGACGATTTGGCGCCCCCCTAAGACGGCGCCCCCCTGCACAGCGGGGTCAGCAGGGCCTTTCGTTACGCCACTGATCTGGACTAATGATAACTTAGGATCCCATTCAATCATTACCTAAGACCCCAGGCTATTATATTTATGTGCATAATAGAGATTTGGTGGAATGACAGGCTGAGTAACATCAATCATCAATCATTATTTGTTTCTTTGAAACAAATATTTTACGAGTTAAATAGGCCACACTCAGTGACAAAGGGAAATCCCACTTGAGATGTTCCTCCACAAATACGAATAAAGGAACTTTTTTTGGAACTCACATCAGATGGTTAACATGGCCTGTGTCAAAAGAGGTCATAGCCCACTAGTATGAAGAGAGAGTACTTCAGTCAGAGAAAGGATCCTTTGTCCCTCTAGTCTTCACAACCTCTGGAGGTATGGGACCCCTATGCACTGTATTTGTAGATCGTGTCTCTGAGATGATAGCTGACCATAAAAAAGAAGCCAAGAGCCAAGTCAAAAATCATATCAGAACACGATTCAGATTTGATCTGTTAAGAAGTACACTCATTGCACTAAGAGGAATCAGAGGAAGATCAACAGCCCAGCATCTTGAACTGCATGACATCTCCTTCAACCTCATCCCCCAGAAGACGAGCTTTGAGGTCTCCTAGATTTGTTTATGTAAATTTGGATATTTTACTGTACTATTTTATGTTGTATATAATTTTACGGACGAAATGATCCCAGGGGGGACTCCCAACCCACCGCTTCGGCGGGTAGTTGACGCACCTTTCACAAGCAAGAGCCACTTTGGTGGACTTGCTGTGAGGTGTCTCAGCTACATGGGTTGGGGGTCCCCCCTTTTTTTCTCATAAACACTTGTAGCTCTATGCACTACTGGGCCGCACCGCGCATCTTCTCGCAACCACACGTATGCAGATCGGCGAGATGCGAAGGATTGACATTGTGAATCACTTATGTTCTACTGAACCTAAATTAGTTTGAGCAATTTCGATGGTCATAATTTGAGTTATCGACGAATTTATACCTATTTTGTCATTTTTGACCTGTTATTCTTAATCTGTAATCAAGGCCAATCTCTCCCAACTAATTTCGGTTCGGTAGTTAAGTATAATTGGAAGGTCTTCACAAATATTCAAAATTATCTCATTTAAGGAACCGAAGATATGACGGAATAATACGACAAAAATTTGTAGCGCGATGCGTTACTGTGCCGCGCCGCGCACTCAATGAGGCTTCTCAATGAGGCTTCTCACAGATCGGGTGTCGGGGAGATGCGCTACTGTGCCGCGCCGAACTGAGATGAATTGACATCGTCAGTTAAAATATATTCCCGAGTAAGGTAAATGAAACTGTACTCACTGATGCAATGATACTAAAAAGTACTTTTTTATATGCTGATTTCGAATAAAACCTATTAGTTAGCATGAAAATCATTTTTTTACGAGTTATGAGTAAATAACAATTTTTGTCAAACGTGTGCAGGTGACAGGCTTGTAAAACAATATATTTCTGATTTCAGTTGTTTATGCTTTAGGATTCGAGTCAGTTTTTGTGTTAAAGTAATTGTGAAAATAGTTGTATCACGTTGCATGTGACACCCACGGTCCTGACGATACAGGGGGAGCCTGCGCGGCGGGTCATACAACGTATGACAAGAAAATAGTATATAAAGGTTACTACAGATTTGTGCACTTTAACTTTAATAGGGAATTATTATAATTTTTATTATAAGGGCATTGGAAGTATTACAACTTTTTGATTGTTTTCGAAATAATATGCTTGGTGCTGCTTAACGGATGATACTCGTAAAATATTTGTTCCAACTCGGCTCGCGTCCTGGTAGGTTATAAACGTACAAGGTGTTGTATGGCCGGAATAAGAGCTAAAAACCTTGGAGGACTTGAGATTTCGCCGCTAGGCTTCGACGCGCCGCACGAACTAGCAAAGCAACCATCTCGTTCACACAGCCATGTGTATTCGCGTACTGCGTGACGCGCTTGTTTCACAAGCGGTCGCACGCTACTGCAAGCGAGAGGGCTCTTACCTGGGGACAGCTCAGGCTATTATGTTCATAAATAGAGATTCGGCGGAATGACAGGCTGAGCGCGGCCCAGTAAAAGGGCTTTGGTTAGAGCAAACGATCTCGATGGGTTGACATCGTCAATCAACTAAAAACCATTCAATAGTCAGCGCGCGCGTCTTACGGCATAGGGATTCAGCAATCGGCATATGTTTCAGTTCTAGTTAGGGATTGGGTTAGGGATCAGATTGTAGTGTTTAGTTGTAGCGCGATGCACTACTGGGCCGCGCGCGCATCCAATAATGCTTCTCACAACCACCGTATGCAGATCGGCGAGATGCGAAGAATTGACATCGTGAATCAAAGTGTTTAGTTTTAGTTAGGGTTTCTAATAGTTATTCAGAGCCACCTAGCGATTGTAGGTTTATAACTTCATAAAGCTATGTGTCTACGCGCGTACTGCTTGTTTCGGCGGTCGCCCGTTGTAGCGCGATGCACTACTGGGTCGCGCCGCGCATCAAATAATTCTTCTTGCAACCACAGTAGTGTGCAAACCAACATTCGAACAACCAGCAGCTTGTTGTTAATCTCGTCGGAGCGCAATTTTATTTAATTTCAAATTGGAGTCGAGCGCTACGTTATAGCTGTATATATATCTCGTTTCACAACTAATTCTACATTTCCTGAGTTTGCCTGTCAATTACGTTGATATTTGCTTTTTTAATTGGGTATTTCAATACTGTTCAGTTATTTAATTAAATAGTTGCCTTTCGTAACAGCAGACTAGTACGTGTTTCTTTATGTTATTCTTACACAATTAGGAAGATTTTGAACTTCAAAACTATGTTTCATGGTAATGTAATCAAATATTTACTAACACCGATCATCGGTATATACCTATAATATTGGTATCGAAGTCGTATGTTGAGCTGGATATCGAAAATTTCAACTTGTAAGGCTGTCATTTTGTATTCGTTTAGGTGTAGAACTAGGATCAACAACTTGATTGCTAGGAAGAGATTTTAGTAATTATGACCCTTTGAACTTAAAGTATCTCTCTAACTGCACTTCAATCGGTTTTCTTTTCAATTTTGATAAAACCTAGTCGTGATCTTCGTTTTAGAACTTTACTTATTTATTAAGTTTTGTAGTTATCGACAGAACATGAGAAAATACCATTTGAATAATATCAATATATCCGATTTGATATATTATTCTGTCGGAGTTTGAGTTCAACATGGACACATTTATTAACGTCCCGCATGAATTTGTGTCGTCTTTACATTTTTTGTGCTGAATTTGTATGCTTATTAACACTGCAGCATGATATCAGTATCTGCTGGGAAACTAGAGTGTATAGCATGTGTATTCTACGATGTTTCCCACGTAAAAACATATTTGGGAGCCCTTTTGAATCGCAGGTTGTTTTGCCTTTGGTGCGGCTGAGGCACTCTACTGGTGATTGACACCAGAGACTGAGAAAAACTTTGACTTAATTTCCAAGGTTTATATGACCTAATAACTACCACATTTACAGGAAGTATGGTAATACATTCATGTCAGCTGTCTGGGCAAATCTTCTCTCGCAGAATTGGATTACAATTGAATGTATTTTATTTCTCACTTCCAAAGCTGTCGCTATCAGGCTAGACTGCAACTGTTAGGTAAGATTTGAAGTGATTATGAGATTCAATTAATAAATTTTAGATTGCAGCTTGATATCACTAAGTATGTACATTGTATACGGTTGCAAGGGTAGAACTTATGAGAATACTATCATTGCACTATATTATTATGGGTTCATCAAATATAAATTCCATAGAATTTAATTCTATAATGGCATTTATTGAAATCTACTTTTTTAAAGTTGAGAATTGGTTTCAATTTCTAGAATATCACGAAATTGTTGACTCAAAACTGTTTCAGGCAGCTATCAAGTCTCAGGATATGACATAATTTGGCAGAATGTTAGTACCAACGCTATCAGTGCATTGAAGTCGAGTTCTCGATACAGGTATTATAATTAGGTTGTATTGACCGGTTTTGTAGTCTTAACTCATTTTTATTTGTTATAGATGTGGATACTGGCGGGGAGGTGATCATTGTTTGTTTACATTAATAGGGAACACATGTTCAGGAGGCTGAGGAGGTGATCATTGTTTGTTTACATTTTAGGTGGAACACATGTTCAGGAGGCTGAGGAGGTGTTACATATTTTGTATTATAGAAGGCTTGTAACACATGTAACGCCTTCTTGTTACCCCCCTTTGAGGACCCCGAATTATTTTCTGAACGAAAGCTCAAAAATAACCGAGAAATCGACCTTCTTATTAACTCATTTTGATGACCGTTTCTAACGCCAGTATCCACATCTATTATACGACCAATTAAAACCTAGCAGACCAGACTTCTTTATGTGCTATAAGTTACTTTAACCTTAATAATAGCAGCATTGTGGCAGATATCCAGTTCAATTTTTTCCAGCCGTTAATTTATCCTTCTTTAGACACGGAGTCCTGTGTCCAGAGATAATAATCTACCAATATAATTCGGTTCTAAGTCTATAACTGCTATGATCTTAAGCTCAGAATTGGTTTTTAATCGGGTATGATTCGTCATCTTGAATCTTCTCGTGGTAGCTTGATCTAGGTTAGGTGAAACTGTCCGGCAGCCGACTAAGTCTATAGTTATATAACTGTGGTAAAGAGAAATATGTTTGACTAACTGTGTAAAGAGAAATATGTTTGACTAAATTTATCAAATTTAATATTAAAACCCTGTTTGGCCCTTGTAAAATCTGAAGTTGGTTAATTAAAATTTAGCCGGTTTATGACCATTTTAAGATGTGGCGGAAACGTGATGCATCACTCAATGTATAGTAAACTTTTGCGGTGTTATCGTTTCAGGCTGGTTAGCCTTGATTGTCATATATAACAGGAACCATCGATCAAACCATCGGAAATGGTTTGAAGGAAGAGAATGGCGAAATCTATTATCTACCCTCAACCTCAACACCAGTTTAAAGCACCTTGCTTCTTCTTGCAGATCAAGCTAATAAGAACAAACACAGATTTTCTTTGCACAATCGGGCTTTTCTAACTGGGCCCACCAGATCACAATTGAGACCGTCTTGCAATCCACTCAGGGGGCTGTTCTACTAGGTCGATAAGCCCAGTAAGCCTATACTGGGCCGGATATTTATACTCAATTTATAGTTAGTTGCAAGTAATATAGCTAATTTTTTAAAAGTTTCGTTAACATAAATCAATTACAGTGTGGCCTCTTTTTCACTGAAAAGACATCATCAGATTTCATTGCATTCTAGGACCAATTTTGGTGTGATTTAAAGTAGGGATTTTAAAGTATCCTACAAATTGGTGTTTACTGTTTCAACTTTTGTAAAATCACTGTAATCGGTATACTAGTTTCAACCATAATAGTGAAATAGAGCCAGTGTCCACACCCTCTGTAGTCTGTAATTGATTAAAGTCTACGAAACTTTCAGAAAATCTTAGTTCGGCACAGATCTATCATTTCTGAAATTTGTGTGTAATTCGGAGATAAATTGAACAAGTTGTTAAGCAAGCCAGGGGCAGTTATTATCGGCCACCATATTTATCACTTTACCATGTGTAAACGGAATGTTCTAGCAGACTGTATAATACATTTTCTTACACACACACACATTATCTAATCTCTGGAATGTTGCTATGATATGGCAATGTTTTGATACTGTATATTATGCGTAACTAGCCTCTCCCGATGGAGTTTCGGTTGCCATGGCAACACATCATTATAAACACCTCCGGGATAGAATAAGATTATGATAATCCCGGCTCCCGCTAAATAGATTCTGATAATCCCGCCTCCCGCTGTTAGTTTTTTCCCGCTGAATAAATAACCCCGGCACAACTTCTATAATCCCGCCCCGCTAATTTGGCTCAACAAGATTTGTTTTGTTTTGATATTCCATGAGAATTTCAACTGCGCACTGTCACGTGTTTTGATGACGTGTATCACGTGACTAACTACTACGACGCGCATTGGTAAAAAATGTCACGTGACCTATGGCTTAACGTAAGAACTATAAATACACTGATCTACGTATCGGTCTAATTGCAGGCGCTGGCAAAACTCCAGCACACTGCTTACATTACTTAAACTCTTACATTAATACTAATAGGACCAGTTCCAGAACTTGTCTCGACGGTTACATTTGATTTTGTCCGGTTAATTTTGTCGTGTTTGATATAAGCCATGTATTATAGTCGTCTACTTTGATGAACTTCATGACACGATATCATTATTAGCTCCACCTTTTATCGCTTGCCAGGCTTAACTCGACGCCCCTTTATATCGATATTCATATTCATTCAACGTACTTCTGACTGAGGAATAATGTTTAGATATAACGCCAATTTCAAATGTCATAGTACCTTAGTTGTATTTATTTCAATTTGGTAGTCCCCAATTCCATTTCATATTTTCCATACTGATCTCATATGGCTAGAATTAAGAGTAAAATGTCAAATTTGTTGGTCCTAGCACTAACCCGGAGGGGTTTATAACACATAACACCGGCACGCTTAAGTTATATTAAAATAACCCCTCGCGCTAAAGCACGTCGGGGTTATTTTCATAATAATCCCTCGTGCTTCGCACTCGAAATTATTATAAATTTTTCCTGCGCGTCGCGGGAAAAATTGAAATATAATCCCTGCGCATGCCGGGGTTATGTGTGTTATAATACAAAATTTGATTACGTAGTCATAACTCTGTCGTGTGCGGTGCGGGCGGTGATCTTATGATAGGTAACATCTACTTTTTCAGCATTTGCGGGATGATCAGTTCACGCACACGTATACTTATAGTTTTGCAGACACAACGTCGCATAAAATTATATCCAATTATTCTATAACCAATTATCTACACGGATTTATGTCTAAATATGAATGAAATCGAGAAAACCAAATATTATGTGTTACATCCCGAAGTGCTTAGTTCTCACGGCAGTATATAATCATGTTCCAGGTTCCTGATAGATATTGAAGTCTCCTTAAATGATTGTCTCTGCTGCTCAATAGATCTGGATTTTCGTTGGGAGGCAATTCAGATTTGTTTACTTTTAAGGGGAAGGTTCTGGTCAGCAGGAGAAAGATTTTTGTATTATGAAACACTTGCAACGCTTGTTACTCCTACTTGTTACCCCCATTTGAAGGTACCGAAATATTTTCTGAACGAAAGCTTACAAATAACCTCAGATTGCCTTAGAACCGACGGATCAAAATATATGTTGCTTGTTACTCGTCATAACTGTAAAACATCAATTTTGAGTGAGAAGGGAGTGTTAGTGAGTTCTGAGACCAGTGGTCGACCGGGATCGAAATTTTGTTACCTCCGTCCCGGCTGGGACCGGGATGAAAACTAAAACCCGGCCGGGATCAGCGTCATACCGCCCGATACCGGGAGCGGTACCGGGATTATTCCAATATTTCTCCGTTACTCCTTTAGAATGACAAACTGAAATATGTTTATATAAGTCAAAACTGACACAGAATTCATATTTGTGATCTGGTATTGGTTACTTAGATAAATTTAATTGAACATGGAGTTTGACGTTGGAGCTTTACACTTTACAGTTTAAATAACCTTACCTGAATAATTGAATAGGGCGAATACTGAATAGCATTTATTAATGCTTTATTTACCCGGAGAACTCTGTTTTACTTGTCCCTCGGTAACACAAGACCGTGAGCCGTGACACTTAGTCACAATAATTAAGTCATGAGTCATATTTCTAGCATTAAATTCAGAAAGAAGTCCATTACTCGTAAATGAAAATATAAAATCGACGTCATGAAACCCATGATTATTTTAAATCTAGATTGACTCCAGTCTCCATTGTTCAATGATTTCATCAAAATGTTTTAGGAAAATGTTTACAGATTTGCAAAATTTGGACTCACATTTACGTTGAAAAAACTGAATTTGTTTTGGAAACATCCCGACTAAAATCCCGGCTAAAACCAAAATCCCGGCTGGTACCGGTACCGGTACAAAATCGCCGGTATCCTGGTCGAGCCCTGTCTGACGCATAATTTTATCTATTTCTCGTGCAATTTTAGGTCAGACACAAAATGAGTTAATAAGAAGGTTTAAATTATAAGCAATTACAAACAATTGGGACTATCATTGTTTATGAGTACATATTATACGACTATTAGGTGTTAATATAAGACACGTTAGTGTATTCCTGCATTGTACTCAATAATTTAACAAGTGATATTATATAATAACTAGTGTAACCCGGCCTACGGCCGGGATTTCACTGCCGCAGTTAAAAAGGGTAGGAGTAATTACCCGCTGAGTCAAAACCCGGATTAGGCGAGCAATTCTATTCGGAGTGCCCTCACGTATTCAATAGTATGCTTATAATATAGTAATTCTTAATCAATAATCAATAGAAATTAACCCTTAACACCATGCACCACACCAGCCTATCATATTTGTGAACATGCATTACATTGTCGTATGAAAGTATGAACTCTCTCTACAGTCCAAACAGACCGTTTGAGCACTCCCTCCCCTAATAAGTTTATAGTATTATACATGACCATGTAATATATACGCCATGTAATATATACGCTAAATAATATTATGCAGAGAGAGAGAGAGAGCTAGCCCCGTAACTCTTGCCGTTCTTCTCAAGCCATTTTATGTAACATATTTTGTGGTACAAAACCATCAATTAAACCACTTACCACCGGCCGATTTTTTGCCTATTGGCTTCGTCAGAGTTTTGTCGGCACTGTACCGAAACAACAAGTCCCGTAACTATTACCGTTTTTTTTTGTATAACCGTTCGGAAATTACACACAGACGATCAGACAGACAGACACACAGACACGCACACATTCTGGTGTTATTAAGGTGATCATATTTCTGTTTGTACAGGGAGCTGCTGGTAAACTACCGTCGCTATACATGGACTATGACTACTGTCTACAATCCTACTCTTTTAACAAACTACATACATATATTGAGAGGACTACTTCATCACAAGCAAAAAAATTTCCATCGGTAAATAAGGTAGTATAGGTTCATTGAACTGACTTATAAAATATAGGTAAATTTTCCGATAATACAATTTTAATCATTCTGGGCATGTTACCTATATTATCATAGTATATTAATACAAGTAGTATATTAATACAAGTATTTCTTCAGGTCTGTCTTCTATAACCACGATAAAAAGAAAAGCTGGGCGAAAACATTTGAGACTGCAGAACTGGAACAATCTTTATTTGAATACAGTGACTGCTGAGCTGTATCAAATTTATTAGCATTATTGCAACTTCGATCAGGAACATAATTTACAACTATGGCAACGGAATTCAGCCGATGTCAGAGTAAAAGCCAGCCGAAGTCCCGGGGTTGTGAAGTTGGCATAAAGGGTAGGCAGCGGCAGCTCTCCTAGCATCCCCCAGCTTGTCTGGGGTCCTAAACTTCTCAATCAGGCTAGTAATTGAATTATTCCATTTTAGATTCACATTTTACCTTTAAAACTTTATATTTTTATCATTGATCCCTTCTCTCCCTCTGATCTTTATTGGTACTTAATTTACCCCCAGACAAGTTTTACTCCCCTCTGCCCGTCTCTATTTTCAGACCATTTTACGGGGAGTGTCTGATGACTGCTGCTTAGTACCCTGATTGCCATCCTGATCATTTGGTGTAACTTTGTCCATTGATGCAAGCTAACCCAACCCCACTTCTACCTACCTTCATCACTGAATTTCTTCTCAGTGCCTCCCAAGAGCAGGAAAATCACATTCTCTCCCTCATTAATGACAATGAAGAAGACTTCAAAGATGCCATTGAAATCCTTCTGGAAGATCATCCGACAGAACCCCTTATCACTCCCTCTACAGAGTCCTTTATCACTCCCAAACCTATATCACCGTCAACTTCTCCTGAGCCTAAGCATTTTTCGGATCTTGTGAATCACATCCAGCTTGACCTTCCAGAGCCCCTGGTTGATGGGGTAATGAAAGAATTTATAACGATGAAGACCGCACAACAGTAAAGAAAGTAAAGACCTTGTGGCTGAGTCCCCGCAATGATTCGTATAAGTGTGGTCAACTAGCCCAAGCCGATCAACGAGTTCCCCAAAATTGTTAACAATTGCCTTGTTAACAACAATAAGGCCACCTCTGGAAACATGACAGCCTGTCTTGTCAGCTGTATGTCCTGTAAAGGAGCTAACCTGAACTACCATGACGACAACGAGCCATTGATTGATCAGGACAGTGACATTTGTACGGTGTTGTTCGGTGCAGCAAGAAAACTGGACTTCATAAGGAACGACAACAACCCTTCAGGCAGGAAAGGTACCCCTTCTCCCCCAGAATTCTCTGTGCCAGCGACAGACCAGTTTCTCAATATCATGAAGGCTGGTTGTGAATCCAGACTACTGCATAGAGTTCCTCCGGGCCTTGAGAGTGGTGTTAGATACATGGTCTTTCCTTTAGGAACCTAACTGACCCACACCAATCCTACCTCTTCTCCTCCTTCTCTTCATCATCCTCCCCCTCCTAACACTGGCCCCCCTAAGAAGAAGATCATACTCCTCGCTGGAGATACTTTGAGCGACTGGAAATAGAAAAACCCGGGTAAACAGACAGTTTTCAAAGTCGCTATAAAGGGTGGTCGCAAGATTGATGCTGTATTACACTCAATCGAGCAATTTGTGAGAGACCACCCTGATGTAGAGATTAAGAAACTGTTTGTGTGTGTAGGGACTAACGACATTCGATACTGTCAGACTGGCATATTACACCTTAAAAGCCCTCTGCAGAACTTTCAACTTTATGTCCAAAATTAAAACCTTAGCTCCCTCAGCAAATATCTTTGTCCAGTCCCTCCTCCCTATACCTGCTAATGGTAACCCCAAAGGAGAACAAAATGTGGTCTCTATGAACAAATTACTCTTTAGACTTTGTTCCAAATTTAAATTATTTTACCTTGATGTCTTTAGTAGTTTCCTTAGTTCATGGGGCGACAGGAACTACCAGTTATTTCCTAAGTATAGTCTATACTCGAAGAAGTGGGATATTCACCCCAATGATAGGGGTATGGGTGTGTTAGCAAGACACTATATCTTTCTCATTCACTCAACATGGTTTAATCTGTTGGGTTACCGAGATCGGTATAAGTATGATTCATATTTTTTTAGATAAATTATTTAAATGATGTATTAAAAAGTAAATTCTGAGTTATAGATACACCTGGGTAAAACACGACCGTGACATTGCTACACATGGGAATAAATGACCAGCAACACTGCATATGAACCGGGAAGTTTAATTCTGTTGCTCGATAAGTTTGTGGTAAAAGAGAAAAGTCTGCTACGTGTCTGTGTTGTCCAAGTTATGTTCATCCATTGGATTATTTGTCAGTTCACTAATTGTAGATATTATACTAACCTACATAAGTTAAATTGTCTCGCAGTCTCGTGCGTAAACGAGGATTTGATTAGGAAAACTTATACGAAGGAGATATAGGTCATGAATTAATATGATAATGAATATATTGCACGTCCTCTTAATTTAGGTAACACGACATCTGTCCGACAGTACTATTTTCTTGTGTTTGAAGTGATGTCTCAAATTTGGCACATAGAAACTCGCTCAAACTTACACAGATTATCCGTCCTAAAACCACCATACTTTATGGAAAGTTTCAAGAAAATCGTACAGTAGGATACGAATAAACTACTGTCCGAATAACCTATTTTCTGAGTCGGACAGATGCCGCCTAATCAGTTTAATGTGGTTACCGTCTCTAAAGTTGACACGAGAGTTATTAGTTTCCTACCTAATATTATTCGAAGTCAATCCTGTAAACTGATACTCCTTTTTTAGTAATTTATACATGTGTTGTCTCCTTCTGATTTCCAGACTATTACCGGTCACGCTAAATTATAATGACATCAATGTGTCTAAAGAAATCGTTGGCATCACTCAGTAAACTGCGCGTCTTTGGCGCGTGTCTTGTTGGAATGCATCAATCCGTATAGTATGCAGATCCGTATAGTATGCAGATCGGCGAGATGCGAAGGATTGACATCGTGAATCAAGTCGCCCGCTACTGCAAGCGAGAGGGCTCTTAGATCTGGTTAGAGGAAGTTTATAACCTACTTGTCATACGTTGTATGACCCGTCGCGTACGAGTGCGCGGCTCCCCCTGTATCGTCGAAACTCTACACTATAGTGAAGCGACAGTGGGGTCACCACGTGATACAATAACCTACCAGGACGCGCGCCGAGTTGGACTTGTCGAACAAATATTTTACGAGTATCACCCGTTAACCTAGCTGCTAGCGACGACGTGTTTAAAAAGTCGCGTGACCAGTGACAGTCGAGTGTAGAGTGATTAATCTGTCATCATCCGGTTTTATTCGAAATCAGCGTAAAAAATTAATTGGTATAGCTTACTTTCACAATCCCACAGCTCACTCATATATAAAGATTTGGGAGCATAAGTATTTTACATTAACAACTTAACCTAAAAGTGCAGTGGTAGATTTTAAATAAAATGTTCTTCAAATTACAAATTAAGAGTTGTTTCATCAAAAGATTATATAACGGGTGATACTCGTAAAATATTTGTTCCATATAGTAAGGGGAAAAGTGGCATTCCGTTGGATTTGAATGTTCACAAGGATTTCTCAACGGAATATGGTAGTTAGGACCCCTACGAACATAATTAGACTTGTTGCCAATTTTGTATCTCAACAGAAACACCACTTTTACCACTTTTTACCACCTTTGTACCACCTTTCTGGTTTGCCAAATATCTTTAGTTGTGAACGTAATAGAAGGCTGCAAATTAACCTAGAATGTTTATCTTATCAAGGAGTAAAACTTTTGTATGAAAAATTTTGACATTTGACAATCAGCTAATTGGATAATTACCAATTAGTTAATCACCAAAAAAAGTGAAAATTTTTTATTGGCTCAAAATGATTGAAATCGTTTGAAACACGGAGAAATGTAGTTTTTAGAAAAACTTCAAAAATTGTTCACTTAAAAATTTTTTTCGAGACTTGGAAAACAGTCTGCGACAGTAAAACGCCGACGAAGCTAGACTTAGAGTGAACTGATGGAAGCTGGGTGGTGCTAAAATGGAGGTAGCAGAACGTACTACATGATGAAAACAGGAAAACTAAGGCTGGTTGAGACCTAAAAAGATGTGAATCTGTCCTGATAGATCCAGTGAAGAGCGAGTTGCGAAGAGTTTGATCACTAACCTAAAGCTCTAAAGAAGAAGAGGGCTAAAGAGACTCACTTTGACCAATAAATCCGGTACGGCAAGGTCTGTAGCCTTGATAAGAAGATACCATGAAGTAATTCATGCGGTAAAGTCGATTTATATAAAGGGTTTCGTTGGATCTAAAAAGGGTGGGTCAGTCTCTCTGTTTTCATCAGATTCTGATGAAAGGCTGTTAAGCTCAGGACGCGGACGGTGATCTTAATAGGTCGGATAGCTGTACCTGGTTGCTTTCAACCCACCCTTGTCGCTTGAAAATAAGTTCTCACTCCACCTCTTCCAAAAATGCAGTTACCAGAGCAGGACACTCTTCTTCCTCCTCTTCTTTCAACCCAAACACAATCAGGTTCCAGCTCCTCTCCTCCTCTGCAGTCACAATCTTATCTCCTTCTTCGGCGTTTTACTGTTGCAGACTGTATCACTTGCACTGTTCTTTTGCAGTACTCCTGCACTGTAGCTCTGTGTCCCTGACTACACCGTGGTTTACACTACCCCTCAACTGCAATCTTAAGTAACTTTAGTTCCGGCACTCTTTGGCCATTAAAATAACCAACTCCAATGAAACCCCGTGTAGCTACGTTCGTCGTTCTGCTACATCCATGCTAGCACCACCCAGCTACCACCAGTTTACTCTAAATCTAGCTATTTCTAGCAACCTCTCGATGCTATCTCCAGCTCTATCCCGACCCTGGCAATGAGATAGGGGGGTTATTTGAGGTATCTGGCATAGCAAACGAAGCGGCATGCGCATTCACAATACAAAAAAGCCACAGTGGATGATGAAAGGTATATTTACACTCTCTTCCTATACTCCCCTATAATACCGGGCCTCCTGCGAGAGTGACAAAAAGTGCACAGTTAAAAGAAATCCCTGTGAGAAATCGCATTTCTTGCATAACTGGGTCTAATTATAGAGGTAAATAAGAGGTCCGGTACATTCAGATACCCGGTATAGATTGGCAAGATTGACGGTACAGAGGTTTTGATCATTGAAATCAATAAAATGATAGTACAGCAGGTAAAATCGGTTCGATCTTAAATGGTCCTTTTGTGCTGTTTCTTTATGTGGAATTTGATAAAGCTGTATTGTAATTAGTTATGAAACTCTAATATTGTGTGGTTAACCTTTTTCAGGTTCAGCCCTTTCCGCTAAGCTATTCCTAATTACTAAAATATCAAATATGTCGAGATTTACTGAACTCCAACTTCAAATATTGATGATTTTAGTATTCCCCAATCTAAAAATCTTCGAAGTTTTTCTGCAAAGCATTTTTATCCACGTTTCATGCAATTCGATCACTTTTGGCGGAAAAAAATATTTTAAAATTTTCAAACTGTTTTCCAAGTCTCGAAAAAAATTTTTAAGTGAACAATTTTTGAAGTTTTTCTAAAAACTACATTTCTCCGTGTTTCAAACGATTTCAATCATTTTGAGCCAATAAAAATTTTCACTTTTTTTGGTGATTAACTAATTGGTAATTATCCAATTAGCTGATTGTCAAATGTCAAAATTTTTCATACAAAAGTTATACTCCTTGATAAGATAAACATTCTAGGTTAATTTGCAGCCTTCTATTACGTTCACAACTAAAGATATTTGGCAAACCAGAAAGGTGGTACAAAGGTGGTAAAAAGTGGTAAAAGTGGTGTTTCTGTTGAGATACAAAATTGGCAACAAGTCTAATTATGTTCGTAGGGGTCCTAACTACCATATATTCCGTTGAGAAATCCTTGTGAACATTCAAATCCAACGGAACCCTTAAATCGACCAATTTTCCCCTTACTAATATATTATGGACCGTCGATGAGTCCAACTCGGCGCGTGTCCTGGTAGGTTGTAAACCTACAAAAAAGAGCGTTAAATCACTCTACATTTGAACTTCGGAATTTTTCATAAAGAAACTGACGCTCACAGTAATCAGCTATTTTTTTGTATCACTATCACGTCGTGACCCCCATTGTCGTTTCACTTATTGGAAGTCACGATACAGCCGCACACTCGGCAGGCCGCACACGCGGCAGGCCTACAAGTACAACGTGAGGCAACTATTTTGTATTTGAAATCAAGTAATAGAATGGCATCATTTGAATGAATTATACAAATTTTGCAATCAATAAATAGTAACATTAGGGGGATAATAAAGAGGAAAAGTTAGATCAAATATAATGTAAGATAAATTCAAAAACTGTTTCGTCTGTTTCAGTCACAAAATACACCATTTTAATCATACTTTAATCACTACCAAAGCTATGAGTACACGTCATCTGAATATCATACACTACTAGCAGGGTAAGTTTGCAAGGGACAAACAAATTGTAGTTTAATTCACTAAAATCTAAGCTTCTAATAGGTTAAGATTGTTGGCATACGATTCAATTTTCTGATCGGTCTACCGTCTATAGCTGATTTTAGAAATCCAGAAAGATTAAACAAAAATAGTCAAAAATACCATGTAGAGTGACTAGGTTTTACTAATATTAATATTATGTGAAATTGATAAACGCGTGCGCTATTCTAAGAATCAATATCATTCTGAAGCTTCAAATGGGCCTGTTAGGAATCCACGACACTCACGATAAGAGGTGCTATATGAAATTATTGGCTTAAATCAAGTTCACTAAAACTGAAAACATTGTTCGATCATGGCATGATATTCCAACCGAGCACTTTCTATCTGAGACAGTTTGTTGAACAACCCTCTTATTTCTTATGTCTTTATATCCTGGTTGCCCTACTTCTCGTTTTCCTAAGATTCTTCCCGCTGAGGTGCTCCTGAATGAGCTTGGTCCGGGAGCGAGTGATCTTAGTCTCGGTGTCCGGTGTGTCCGGGACGACGTCCCTTAGTCCAGGCCGCTCCGGCGGAGGGATCAGCTCCGGTGTACTGATCTGAGATTTGTGGAGCTTTCGTTTGCCTCTTTTTGGCTCAGGTTGTGAAGGTGTTGCGAAGTCGCTGTCACTTTCTGATACGGAGATAGGAGCAGCTTTTCCTGGAAATGTCCAGTGTTAAAAGAACAATATAAGTACATTGTACATGATAACCGCCTCCTTCAAGATTAAAATCTAAATTAGTATAGTCCACCTGAATCAAACTGTAACCACTATCACGTATTTAAAAATTACTATCCCTGACAGAAAAATGGAAATAAGAATCGATCAATTATTTACCGTAATTAAAACTATACAAAATTCATAATTAAGTTATTACCTCGCTTGGATTGTCTGGGCGATGAACCAGTAAGCAAATCTTTCAATCCTTTTAAAGTAGCTTTTCTCTTCACACCGACGGATCCTGGAGTCTGTAAAATCGAGAATTTAGTTTCTCCGAAAATGGCCTGTTACACAAATTTACAAGAACTGTGAAGGCTGGAGGACTTGGTTCAAGATCTTGATGTAAGCTCTCCCATCCTTGATTACCCCTCCAGACTCCTCCGACTGATCCATATTCCATAATCCATAAATTTTTGTAAAGAATGATCAGATATACATGAACTGACAGGTATCATCAATTTGAGTATCACCAATTTAAATCCGTCAAATACTTTCAATTACTTACAGCAAAGTTATCGGACGATGGTGACTCCTCTATGGGCTGAATGCGACTCTTCTTCGACCTAAGTAATATCTATCGTTCAAAAAAATAACATTTTAAAGACACTCGCGAAATTAAATGACTTAGATGACAAGTACCGAAAGTTAGTAAATTAATATTTATTTCTACCTATATACCTTACTCGGGAATATTATAGCGGGTTAATTTATGACTGGGAAAATTAATAACCGGGAAAAATATGGCGGAATTTCCCAAAACCCGCCAAATTATCCCGGTCATGTATTTACCGGTGGCCGACCTTTCAAGTTTTTTTTCAGAGGTCAACAAATTTTCAACCGAAATTTCTGTTTTTGTTACTTGTTATAAAGAAGTTATTTCAATTTACAGTTACTGATATTACTTAGAAATAGAAAAAAAGACACGTCTAGTATTTAAAGGAAAATAAATCTATAGCAATAATAAGTCAAATCTTCATTAAAGCGTATTCTCATTCTCATTATCGCTAATGTCCCCTCCATTATCATTATTAATACCGTCAAATTCGAATTTGTATTGTTGTCTTAACAAGACTTTCATTTTGTCCGCTAATGGGGCTACTGCTCTGAAGGTCAGCTGGAGCTTAATTTCCTGCCCACCGCTTGGTATTGGGGAACGTCTTGGCTTTGCATCTTCAACTGCTCCAGTAATCAATCCACCGTGGACCATGAAATAGTGGCACAGTTTACTCACTTCATGGGCAAGAAAAGTCAGAATCACGGTCCAGCCTGAAATCTGATTTCTATAACCAAATTGTGATTTTTATAACGAAATTATGGTAGCAACCGCCAATAAAGTTACAGCCCTCCATCCACTGCTTCAAAAGTCTTCTCTAGCACATATGAGACTTCAGGTAAAATATGATGATCACCACCCCCTTGGAACCCCATAATCTGAGTCGGCGGGTTTTTTTATGACTGGTAAAAATTTTGACCGGGAAAAATATGGCGGAATCTTCCAAAACCCACCACTTTATCCCGGTTATAATAATCCCGAGTAAGGTACTACTAATGAAACCAATTAATTCTAACCAAATGAACCTGTTGGTATTGAGAGTTTTATTGATGAGCACTTGAGAGGTCCGTCTAGAAGCTGTCTTAACAACCGGTCTTTTGCCGCTTGTTCTGCTACCACCAACATTTGATCCTGACCTGCGTTGACCTGACGACCGTCTGAAATACAAGGTCAGGAAAATATGTCTCCAAATATACTGATTAATTGTAAGCGAATTTTTAATAGCTATCAAATTTTCTTGATATTCCTATCGTTTCATTATAAGTACTACATAAATTATCTTATCCATTTTTCTCAAAACAGCTTCAAAACCTTAATTTAAAAACAGTCATTCTGGCAAAATGTTCCAAAAGCGAATTTGAAGTGGTAATTAATTTGTACTTGTAGACACCTGGACTGACACGAACACATTGAGAAGGGAACCAACCTGGAATGGTTTAGAGCGGATGTTCGAGATGAGGGTTTGTTTGATATCCTATTGGAACTTCTCGAAGATTGAGTTGATTCTCTGCCTCCCTGTAAATTATACATACATTATCTTTACTTTTAAGCTTTAGGTTGAAAAGACTAAATCGCATGCAATGTTAAGAACATTTGTGCGAATGTTACGTAAAAATAACATTGGGTTGGGAAATGTTTTGAAAAATGCATAATCCCCACAATTATGTGTACAAATACAATGCAAATGCGCTAAAGAGATACGTCATCAGCAATAATTGACAGTTGCAATGCTTTAACAGTTTGCATGATTCTTCAGCTAAAAATGCAGCATACGTTTAAAACCGTTTCAATGCTAAGAGTGTTTAGAATGTTTAAATGCTTAGAAGTAAGAATATAAGGACACTAAGATACGAAAGGTAAGAATCTAGAATTCAATCGTCGGTGCACATGGTCACATGGTTCAAATACCTTAACCTGCAACCGTGAGCTTCTTCTCACGGGAATCTGTATGTAATGTAACAAGGACTGAAATAGTTCACGTATCTCTAAATTCATTAATCATTAGTCCCAATCTCTCAATCATGTCACTTTTATTCATCATGCCAAACCCCAACTTATAGAATGTGACATTAGAAGCTTATATCGGAAGCGGAAGATATGCCCTTAGAATGCTAAAAATCTGGAAAAGCGCACCATTGATGATGATTTTAAAATTCTTAAAGCTTGAAAAGCATAGCAAATAAATAATCAAAAAATTGCCAAATTTAAAAATCACAAGAACGATAGAAAATCAAAAATAACGTCCAAAAGTTTCTTCCCACCTCGTCCAGTTCAGCGGACACTTGTTTGCTTCTCTTCGTCTCCATACATTCCATCTCCCTTTTCAACTCAGACACGTTTTGTTCCAGTTCAATGCTTCGTGCCAGAGCGGTGGAGACAGTTTCTTGCTGTTCCTTGTTTCGTTTTTCTGTGCTCGCCAGCTCCGCTCGCAGCTCCGCAAACTTGGTTTCTTTCTCTGATATCGCTTCGTCTATCTGCGAAATGAGTAAATGGGAATTATTTATTTTTCATTTGCAGTAATTCCATTTTTCATGAAGAAAAAATGAAAAAAAATGTGGCTTCGACTTCGAATTTTTAGATAAATCAAATTATCAAACCTGAGATTTGAATTTCTCAAACTCCGCCCGGGTCTCATCCCGGTCAGTTTCCATCTGTATAACCATGTCTGCCATCTCTGTCAACTTCCTCTTGCTCTCCTCGCTCAACCGTATATACTCCTCTGAGCCCATCGCCGGGCTCAGGCACTAAAGACATAGGATGTAATTCATTCAAATTATCATCATTCAAAAATTGAAATGTGATCAAATGAACGAGCATGAAACGTAGGTTAATTGGAGGCAGGTTTATGACCAATTTGAGAACATGTTGCATTGTTCAGAAATTCTCAAAGGATTTGATTCAAAATATTACCCCTTGCTGAAGAGAAATGAAGGGATAAGTTTGTAAGTTCTACACTTTTGTAATTAAGACGGACTGCTGGATATTGTATTTTTAAGACGTATTAGTAATTAAATTTAAAATCGGTAAGATTAGTTATAAGTTAATAAGTTAATACATACTTGTTTGATTCATTAATCACAAAAATAAAATTTCTTAACTCACATCCACAGCGACCGTAGCGACAGTATTCTGCTCCAAATTCTTGATGAGCATATCTTTATCTTCAAGAAGTTTTTCTAGAGCTGATATTTCTTTTTCTTTCTTGTTTGATATCATCTTCACAGCCTTTTCTTTTTCATCGTACCTAATAAAAGTTTGTTGGATCTTAACAATATTACACTAAGAGAGGCGCTAAATAGATAAAATTATCTACATTGGCGTGAAAACCGAGATATTCAAGAACGCGATCATCTTAAAAGATGAAATAGAACTTGGCAATCATTAACTTAATCAATTTTATTATTGAACAAACCAATTCCTGAGCTCAATATCCTTAGCGTCGATGGTGTCCTTGTGTTTTTTAAGTTCATCAGTCATCTTGCGCTGAGCTGCAGCTAGCTCAACCTTCACTGAGGAATAATGGAGTTTAGTTACCGGTAGTTGAATCTAAGATGGCAAGTACGTACGGTACAGGGCTTTAAGTACGTACGGTACAGCTACTTTTAAAGGTACGTACCGTACAGGCCCTATTATATACTATATATTTTTTTCCCAAAAAAGTCTGTACCCTATATTATAGGGTACAGACTTTTTTGGGAAAAAAATGAAACTTTTTTCGAAGTTAGTGGAGTACTTGCAATGTTCCTTTAGTATTATCATAATTTTATTTGAGGTAGTAGTCGAAGAGGAACATGAATTATTAAGATAGTAAATTAACAGTGAGAGATAAAAATTAACAGTGACAGATAAAATCAGTATCACATTTTAATGTGCTTATTGGAGTAAATAAACACTAGTTTTTCAGCAAGCTGAGGCTTCAGCCTCAGCCTTCTTTTATTCATATAATAAGATATTCATATAATAAGATATTCGTAGTCTCTAAAGTTTGTTTCACACATTAATGAGGATGCGCTAAAAATCGCGTAAACAACATCTGCCAACTTTTTCAACCAACATAATTCAAAGCGCCAAATCCAATGTCACATGGTCCAACCCTTCTTGCTTCTGGAACATTCTTGTACAACTGCTCTAAATCTAATGGTATAAATTGAAATGCAGCGATGAGCGAATTCAGCTTCAATGAAAGTTGTCGTGTGAACGTGGTTTTTGTGCATCTTTTTGCAATTGCAAGCATTAAGTACCTTTCAGCCCAAGTTTAAAAGTACGTACCGTACAGCTATTTTTAAAGGTACGTACCGTACGTACTTGCCATCTTAGAGTTGAATGTGATGCCCGGTTTGATTCATGTTATCAACTTTATATGAACTGCATGTGTATTGTATAATCTTATAATGAATTATGCCGGTAGCCTTACGGATGTAATCCGACCCCGAAGCGCCTAATACTGTTATATTGTTACAAAAAGGATGTGAATTGTAAACGCAGCCTACGGCGTGTTATTGTCATTACAAGAGTGATTCATTCCACTTGAGGGAATGCGATTCAGATAACGAGACATTTAAGATACAGTGTGATCGAGAGTTCATTACCAAACGCGACCCATTAATGACTCATTCACTGCGGGTTCTGCCTGCCACTTCTTCTTTTTCATTATTAAAAAAAAAAAAACATATCAAAAAATGTATACACTATACATTATACATGCAAGTATCAGTGTAGTGGTTAAGATTGCCAGTTGACTGACTTGTTAAAGTTTTGACTCTATTTGATACTAGCAATATATTTATGTAATTAAAATTAGGTGTAGATTTTTTTGAACATCGAGTAATGGTAAATATACTAAATAAGTAGTGGAAAATAATTTAGCGATTGAAAAATAAATAGCGTAAATAATTTTTCATTTGATCATCAACCTAATAAGGCGCTCATAACAAATACATTTGAGGTCTAACTACCATTGAAGAACAAAAATAACAGTTTTTCCCGATATTTTGTCGACGGGAACATTTTTCTGCATCATAGCGAAAGAACACAATTTTGGCTGCTGATTATAATAAGCATAATAAAAACAAGTTCCTATTAGTTGAATGTGATGTGCAATGTCCTGAGTGTAATAACATACTAACAAGTCAGTAGTCATTATAAATAATATTTAAATAAATTCTTAAGTTCTAATTAGATTAATCAAACCAAGCAAAGAGTTATCATCAATCGTCCAACCCCTTGTAGTGAGCTGTCCATCATCTAGTAGAGAGTCTTTGACTAGTGTAGGAACTCAAAGAGACACAGTAATCTCGATTCTTTTGTCTTCAGTAGTGTACGAGCACTGTGGTCCCGGGCTTACCTCCATTTTGGCGTTGCAAATGGAGTCACGACTGGCATAGGCGGAGTTAAACGTCGTTTAGCGGGCGCCCAACGATCCTCCCTCCCAAATTGCGTGTGCTCTAACATTTACTACACATTCTAACATTTACTACACATTCTAACATTTACTACACATTCTAACATTTACTACACATTCTAACATTTACTACACATTCTAACATTTACTACACATTCTAACATACATTATGCAATATTTAAAGCGGTCACTGGTGACACTTATCACATTGTGTAAACTGTAGACTCTTCTGTAGTTTTATTTGCTCCAGCAATTAAACTGTTAAAGTCCGTTTTGAGTAGTTTGTATGGTAACTGTACACTGTACACTGTACACTGTACACTGTACACTTTACACTGTACACTGTACACTGTACACTGTACACTTTACACTGTACACTGTACACTGTGTAATGTGTAATGTACACTGTGCAATGTACACTGTACAATGTACAATGTACACTGTACAGTGCAGTATATTCCAAATGTTACTATGTTGTTATTATGAATTCAATTCAGGCCACGAAAAGAAAGAAGAAACAACTTCGTTCCGTTTGAAAATATTAAGCTTCATTTTTAAGTTCTTGCTGTCGTTTTGATGCATTATTGTAAGCAGGATTCCTAGCAGGAACCCGTCAAACCTTTAAGACTGGTGTCAAGACTCTTTTGTGGCCGGATCAGTTTCCTACCCTAAAGTCTCCCAGTGAAAATAATTATTACCTATTTAATTCGCGTTTTTGACACCACTTGGGGGTCCAAATTTTGGGTACTAAAATTCTTATTCCTTGGCCAATTTTCGATTTTTTCATGCTGATTTGAAGGCCATTAAAGCATTTGAATCAGTTAAAAAAGTTTCAGTTTTATATCTTGTACGGTTTTTGCGGAAACCCGTGTTAAAGTTGATGCCGTGGTGTCAGTAAAATGGTGCGGATAAATAATTTATAAATATATATATATATATATATATCGTCTCGCTTTATATATAGTAAGATGATTGTAATTCCAGTCCCCAATCAACTGCAGTAACAAAAACTGCGATGAGAAACATTTTAAACAATACAACCCCTCAGCTCCAGTAGGAAGAAGAGTAAAAACTAGTTTATGACCTCAGAAACAACGGAAGGAAAAAGCTTTTGTTTCTGGGGAAGAAAGGTGCAGGCAAAACTGCCCTCTGTAATGCACTTTCAAAACCAATCGGAGACAAAACAAAAATTTTCCCCAAAAGTACTAATATTAACATCGGAAACACAGGAACTATTCTTTCAAACGCAAGTTATTTGGGTTTACCCGAAAAGAAAGCATCATTCATTGATACAGTGGGGTTCGATAGCACAGAAAAGAGCAACACTGAAATAGCACAATTTATAGTGAAACTGAAGGAGTGCTGTGATTTCATCAACGTTTTCGCAGTGGTCCTTAAATCTCCTTCACGGATAGCAAAATCCTTAGAGCACACAATTAACCTATGCGTAAACATGTTTGGGAAAGACCGATTCTGGGGAAATGTTGTTTTCATTATCTCAAGTCTTCGACAGTCGGATAAAGAAATTAAGTGGAGGAAGGAAAATACTATAGATGATGATAAGCTGACGGGTGATCTAAGTGATCAACTTAAAAAGATTTTTGAACTGGACACTAATCTCAATTTACCTTTTCTAATAATTGATGTACGAAATTCGAAACTACCGAAGATGAACAAAGGACCAGATTTGAGAAAAATATCACCACCCTATACAACATGCTGATCGACACTAACAGATTTGAAACCTCTGTTGATGGTATCATGAAGGTCATCGATAAATACGATGGTCTAAAGGAAGCAATATATAAAGCGGAAAAAGAAATCAAACAACTTCAAGATCAGGTGACAAACTTAACAGAAGACAAAGAACGTCAGGAAAAGATTATAAAAAGGACTGAGGAGGAAGCAGCGTGATAAAGAGAAAGTGAAAGAACCGCAAAGGAAGACGCTGCTTGTCTTCAAGCGAAGGTAGAAGATGCAAGAAGGAATAGAGACTTTGAGTTAGTCGACCGTCTACGCCCGCAAAAGGAGAGGTCTCTGCAGGACATTGTTATGTATCGTGAGCAAAGAGAAAGATCTGAGAAGGAAGGCGCTGATGCTAAGTGGAAATATAACTTACTTTGTGCTATTTTGGCAGTGCTTGCAGTAGGTGTAGCAGGATTAGCAGGTGCAACAATGGCTGGGACATTTGATGTTGAAAATTTAGTAACACAAGTTGCGCCTTACTTGATTCCAGTTATTGTTGAAATTTTCAAAAACAGTTTCCCCATGGGGAAACTGTTTTTCGGGCCCCAGTTTGGTTTGTAGGCTTCAAATCTTATTGGGTCAAATTACTGAAATCATTTTTTTCGTATGTAGCTGATACTAAGTTATTAGAGTATATTAACTAATTCTATTTTTTAAACAGCAGCATACTTTACCAGTTTTCAGTGATATAGACTCGTCACCATTCCGAATGATAGGCTAAAAAAATATTTCGCTTTAATTAATTTATTCAACTTTCATTTTCCATATCATAGAAATTCAGTATTCATTTGTCGACTTGAATCGATCTAAGTTAAAACTGAGTTTCTCTAATAACCCTTAACAGTTTAACATTAACAATCAAGTACCATCTATGATGATGTGATGTGTTCGGTGATTGAATTCAAATGAAAATTGTGTCATTGTGTCAAACAAAGATTTAACATAAGAGCTCAACATTTCTCCAGTCAATTAATTACAATCAACAAGTTTTAAGAAAATTCCTGAATATTATGATTCATGAAAAAGGATTCGGCCATTGGACTGAAATGGAAAATTGTTTTCCATCTGTCTATATCGCTATTCGCTCATTGTTGTTTTGTGTATGATATAACTTAGAGGGTTGAGGTCCAACTATGAACTATCGATGAACAACTGCAATGTATCCCTCAAATTCGCATTATATAAAGATCACAAAGTTTTGTTTCTCAAAATTCTCGCGAATTCGAAAATTTCAAACCAACTAAACAAAGGAATTGAAGGTTCGGCAAGAGAAAAGAATAACACAAATATTTCAACGTACGTCGTATAAGGTTCCTTTTGTTAATGTTTGACTGACTATATTTCAGCAGCTATATCTAAATAAAGATCATCACACCTCACAAGCTAATTTTCTGGTTGCAAAACTTTGAAGGGAATGCCACTCTCGAATTCCTTCACAAAATGGAGCCTGATACTGGCCTGCTACTTGCACTCCACCCTCCAGATGGAGGACAGTACTACAAAGGACTGCCTGTACCAGCAGAAAGTGATAATATCCGCGCCCTACCTGGAGTTTGCAATCTCGCCAGGTCTGACATGTTGGAAGTATTGTTATTACTTGGAGAACTGCACTGCCATCTCCTTTGCACTCGAGACCTCCTCACTCTGTAGTTTGTACGATGAACGCCATCTGGGCTTCGAAAATGCTCGCTATGACAAAAACGTATCCATCTACTCGGGGAAGAGGACATGTCTGCAGCTGGTGGAGGTTCAACAGCAATTTAAAATGGCGAGAAAAGACGGGATCTACATCCGGCAAGTGAAAACAGGGATGTGTTTGAAGGTAAGTTCGGTGCCCTGGAGTTGGGGAGACGAAAAGCTGACCTGGTCAAAGGACTGCAGGGCTAATAACACTACATCCAATCTGTGGCGCATCAACAAACTGGAGAAGATCGCCAAGGGCTACATCGTCAGGATAACGGACATGGATTCAAGGAAGTGTGTGACTGTGAGGGTGATGTCACATGAGCATGAGATGTATTCTCTGGTGGTGCTGAAGGACTGCTCGCATGAAGAGGAAGAGAACCAGAAGATGATAATGTCACCTATTGATGTGTTGTCTGGCATGGGAAAATGGAACATAATGAGGCAGGATACCTACGCATTCGTTACAGTCACTCCACGGAGTAATCCCAGGAACGATCTGGATCTTTTGATCGGGTTTGTCATGGTGGAGCAGGAGGGCTTCTGCGAGCGGCTCAATGTGACACACGCAACTCTGCTGCTGGACAGCTCCCAACCTCTGCATTTACCAGGGGAAACAATACCAGTGCTGTGTGATCTGGGATACAGAGTCAAGGTTGCGGGAGGGTATTCCCACTATACAACCACCAAGTGTTCCAATGATATGGTGGTTCCGGAGTGCGTCAAAACAGAGTCTGTTGACTGCAAAGAAGCTTCTGGAATGGTGACCATACCATCGACTGTCTTTTACTCCGTGATAGTTGTAATAGTGCCAGCTCTGCTTCTTTTTTTCATACCTGTTGCCTGTGTTCAGCGGAAGCGGATACAGTTCCTACAGTCCCAACCAACTATCAATATCCCACTTCGAGAGATTTCCCCGGGAACTCAGAAATAAACGGTTTTCTTTAGACCACAAAGCTATTTCCGGACGTTCTTTTGTTTTCCTGTTGATTGTTTCTTTTTGCAATTCTATTTAGATTTTTCAATGAGTTTTTGAGATATTTAATTACATGGCTGAGTTAGTATAATGAATAGATTCAACAGATCTTGCCAGAGTATTATAAAAAATATATAAGAAAAATATGGCTGAGTTAGTAATTAGTAAGGGGAAAAGTGGTCGATTTAAGGGTTCCGTTGGATTTAAATGTTCACAAGGATTTAGCAACGGAATATGGTAGTTAGAACCCCTACGAACATAATTAGACTTGTCACCAATTTTGTATCTCGACAGAAACACCACTTTTTACCACTTTTTACCACCTTTGTACCACCTTTCTAGTTTGCCAAATATCTTTAGTTGTGAACGTCGTAGAAGGCTGGAAATTAACCTAGAATGTTTATCTTATCAAGGAGTAAAACTTTTGTACGAAAAATTTGTACATTGGACAATCAGCTAATTGGATAATTACTAATTAGTTAATTACCAAAAAAAGTGAAAATTTTTTATTGGCTAAAAATGATTAAAATCGTTTGAAACACGGAGAAATGTAGTTTTTAGAAAAACTTCAAAACTTTTTCACTTACAAATTTTTTTCGAGACTTTGAAAAATTTCGAAAATTTGAAAAAAAAAATTTCCGCCAAAAGTGATCGAATTGCATGAAACGTGGATAAAAATGCTTTGCAGAAAAACTTCGAACATTTTTAGATTGGGGAATACTAAAAACAAAAGGACCGTTTAAGATCGAACCGATTTTACCTGCTGTATACTATCATTTTATTGATTTCAATGATCAAAACCTCTCTGTACCGTCAATCTTGCCAATCTACACCGGGTATCTGAATGTACCGGACCTCTTCTTTGCCTCTATAATAATTAGACCCAGTTGTGCAAGAAATGCGATTTCTCACAGGGGCTTCTTTTAACTGTGCACCTTTTGTCACTCTCGCAAGAGGCCTGGTATAATTATAGGGGGGTATAGGAAGTGTAAATATACCTTCCATCATCCACTGTGGCTTTTTTGTGTTGTGAATGCACATGCCGCTTCGTTTGCTATGCAAGATACCTCGAATAACCCCCATATGACATTGCCAGGGTCGGGATAGAGCTGGAGATAGCATTGAGAGGTTGCTAGAAATAACTAGACTTAGAATAAAGTCTAGCTATCAGATTATGATGAAAGGCTGTTAAGCTTAGGGGTTAAGCTTAGGGGTAGGCGACAATTGACCCCCCGACAATTGACCCCCGACAATTGACCTCCGACAATTGACCCCCGGAAATATAATTTAATACAATTAATCCTGACCCTGACCCTGACCCTGACCCTGACCCTGACCCTGACCCTGACCCTGACCCTGACCCAGGACCCTAACCCTAACCCTAACCCTAACCCTAACCCTAACCCTAACCCTAACCCTAACCCTAACCCTGACCCAGGACCCTGACCCTAACCCGATCAATTGACTCCAGTGTAATTACATGGGGGGTCAATTGTCGTACTAAGCCCTAGATTTTGCGACATTTGACGCCAGTGTAATTACATAGGGGGTCAATTGTCGGGGGGTCAATTGTTAGGGGGTCAATTGTCGCGGTACAAAGCTCAGGACGGTGATCTTGATAGGTCGGATAGCTGTACCTGATTGGTTCCAGCCCACCGTGTCGCTTGGAATTAAGTTCTCACCCCACCTCTTCCAAAAATGCGGTTACCAGAGCAGGAAACTCTTCTTCCTCCTCTTCTTTCAACCCAAACACAATCAGGTTCCTGCTCCTCTCCTCCTCTGCAGCCAGAAATCTTATCTCCTTCTTCGGCGTTTTACTGTTGCAGACTGTATCACTTGCACTGTTCTTTTGCAGTACTCCTGCACTGTTACACTGTAGCTCTGTGTCCCTGACTCCACCGTGGTTTGCACTGCCCCTAAACTGCAATCTTAAGTAACTTTAGTTCCGGCACTCTTTGGCCATTAAAATAACCAACTCCAATGAAACCCCGTGTAGCTACGTTCTGCTACCTCCATGCTAGCACCACCCAGCTACCACCAGTTTATTCTAAGTCTAGCTATTTCTAGCAACCTCTCAATGCTATCTCCAGCTCTATCCCGACCCTGGCAATGACATATGGGGGTTATTCGAGGTATCTTGCATAGCAAACGAAGCGGCATGTGCATTCACAACACAAAAAAGCCACAGTGGATGATGGAAGGTATATTTACACTTCCTATACCCCCCTATAATTATACCAGGCCTCTTGCGAGAGTGACAAAAGGTGCACAGTTAAAAGAAGCCCCTGTGAGAAATCGCATTTCTTGCACAACTGGGTCTAATTATTATAGAGGCAAAGAAGAGGTCCGGTACATTCAGATACCCGGTGTAGATTGGCAAGATTGACGGTACAGAGAGGTTTTGATCATTGAAATCAATAAAATGATAGTATACAGCAGGTAAAATCGGTTCGATCTTAAACGGTCCTTTTGTGCTGTTTCTTTATGTGGAATTTGATAAAGCTGTATTGTAATTAGTTATGAAACTCTAATATTGTGTGGTTAACGTTTTTCAGGTTCAGCCCTTTCCGCTAAGCTATTCCTAATTACTAAAATATGCCGAGATTTACTGAACTCCAACTTCAAATATTGATGATTTTAGTATTCCCCAATCTAAAAAGGTTCGAAGTTTTTCTGCAAAGCATTTTTATCCACGTTTCATGCAATTCGATCACTTTTGGCGGAAAATTTTTTTTTCAAATTTTCGAAATTTTTCCAAGTCTCGAAAAAAATTTGTAAGTGAAAAAGTTTTGAAGTTTTTCTAAAAACTACATTTCTCCGTGTTTCAAACGATTTTAATCATTTTGAGCCAATAAAAATTTTTCACTTTTTTTGGTAATTAACTAATTGGTAATTATCCAATTAGCTGATTGTCCAATGTAAAAATTTTTCTTATAAAAGTTTTACTCCTTGATAAGATAAACATTCTAGGTTAATTTCCAGCCTTCTACGACGTTCACAACTAAAGATATTCGGCAAACCAGAAAGGTGGTACAAAGGTGGTAAAAAGTGGTAAAAAGTGGTGTTTCTGTCGAGATACAAAATTGGTGACAAGTCTAATTATGTTCGTAGGGGTTTTAACTACCATATTCCGTTGCTAAATCCTTGTGAACATTTAAATCCAACGGAATGCCACTTTTCCCCTTACTAAATTATTACTTCATTAATCCCCCCTCCCGCCCTACACACCTGCTTCCTAACCTGTATCTTTTTACAGAGGTGTACCTAATCTTGAAACTGAAATCGCGGCCGGGACCGGGACCAGGATTTTCACGATATTTCTATGTTGAAATGGAAAATTTTATTTTTTTAAATCTTCGGATGAAGATGAGCCTAAAATCTAATCAATCCTTCGATTTTCATTTCGATTAGTTCGATTCTTAACGTTCGTTTCATTTGTCTAAGTCAAAGTAATAATATGAATTTGAAGCTAAATTGGATTAAAAAGATCAAAATTCTGTTTTAAAAATCCTGGCTAATACAGTGGCATAACGAAGGGCCCCATCGACCCCGCTGTGCGGGGGGGGGGGGGGGGGGGGGGGGGGGGGGGGGGGGGGGGGGTGGCGCAATCTTAGGGGGGCGCCAAATCATCGTTTGAATGTGGGACAATTTCTAAAACTTAACTATGGTACTAGCAAAACTGCGCGTTTTGCTCTAGAAACACAATTTTTTTAGAGATTTTACGGGCATATCCTCTAAAATCATCTAATTTGTTATATTTTAGGGAGGGGCACTAAAAGGGGAGGGGGCGCCAACAGGGGGGTGCTTTTTTGGCATGGGCACCAACAGGCAACGTTACGCCACTGGGCCGGGACAAAAACGCCAAATCCCGGTCGAGCTCTGATCTTCACATCACGATTCATACTTTCAACATACTACGTCGTTTTTCAATTCAGAGGAATAAATGTTACAAAGGGCATTTATCTATATACAATTTTACGGTCAATCCTTTTTCCAGTGACATCAAACTCAGCTCAGTAAGTATATCGATTCATGATGATACTGGTTATTGTTATGTATCATTTAATTACAGAAGCATGAAGAGCTTGTAGTCTTCTGTATGCGTAAGGGCTGCAATCACCTTCGGATTGCAGGTTGCATGTCAAGATTTTTTTCTATTCTGTCGAGGGGGAAAAGGTACAGGAGAAAACATACTCTACGATCAACTTAAAAAGATCTTTGAACTGGAAACTAATCTCAATCTACCTTTTCTAATAATTAATGCAAAATTTGAAACTACCGAAGATGATCAAAGGACCAGATTTGAGAAAAATATCAAAACCCTATACAACATTCTGATCGACACTAACAGATTTAACACCTCTGTTGATGGTATCATGAAGGTCATCGATAAATACGATGGTCTAAAGGAAGCAATATATAAAGCGGAAAAAGAAATCAAACAACTTCAAGATCACGTGACAAACTTAACAGAAGACAAAGAACGTCAGGAAAAGATTATAAAAAGGACTGAGGAGGAAGCAGCGAAATTAAGAGAAAGTGAAAGAAACGCAAAGGAAGGCGCTGCTTGTCTTCAAGCGAAGGTAGAAAATGCAAGAAGGAATAGAGACTTTGAGTTAGTCGACCGTCTACGCCCGCAAAAAGAGAGAGCTCTGCAGGACATTGCTACATTGTTATGTATCGTGAGCAAAGAGAAAGATCTGAGAAGGAAGGCGCTGAAGCAGTGAAGCTAAGTGGAAATATAACTTACTTTGTGCTATTTTGGCAGCGCTCGCAGTTGGAGGTGTAGCAGGACTAGCAGGTGCAAAAATGGCTGGGACATTTGATGTTGCGCCTCACTTGATTCCAGTTATTGTTGAAATTTTCAAGAAACAGTTTCCCCAGTTTGGTTTGTAGGCTTCAAAGCTTATTGAGTCATATTACTGATATCATATTTTTTTGGTATGTAGCTGATACTAAGTTATTAGAGTATATTAACTAATTCCATTTTTTAAACAGCAGCATACTTTACCAGTTTTTAGTGCCATAGACTCGTCACGATTCTGAATGATAGGCTAAAAACATATATTTCTTTAATTAATATTCAACTTTTATTTTCCATATCATAGAAATTCAGTATTCATTTGTCGACTTGAATCGATCTAAGTTAAAACAGAGTTTCTCTAATAACCCTTAACAGTTTAACATTAACAATCAAGTACCATCTATGATGATTTGATGTGTTCGGTGATTGAATTCAAATAAAATGACGAATGTGTCAGTTCAAAATACTTCAAATAAACATTTAACATAAGAGCTCAACATTTCTCCAGTCAATTAATTACAATCAACAAGTTTTAAGAAAATTCCTGAATATCATGATTCATGAAAAAGGATTCGGCAATTGGACAAAAATGGAAAATTGATATCCATCTGTCTATATCACTCATTGCTGTTTTGTTTATTGATATAACTTAGAGGGTTGAGGTCTAACTATGAACTATCGATGAACAACTGCAATGTCACAATGTTTTGTTTCTCAAAATCTAGGAGCGTCGTCGCGAATTCGAAAATTTCAAACCAACTAAACAAAGGAATTGAATATACGGCAAGAGAAAAGAATAACACAAATATTTCAACGTACGAGGCTCCTCTTTTCCTTTTGTTAATGTTTGACTGACTACAAAATCTTTCCGCAGCTATATCTAAAGAAAGATCATCACACCTCACAAGCTAATTTTCTGGTTGCAAAACTTTGAAGGGAATGCCACTCTCGAATTCCTTCACAAAATGGAGCCTGATACTGGCCTGCTACTTGCACTCCACCCTCCATTTGGAGGACAGTACCACAAAGGACTGCCTGTACCAGCAGAAGGTGATAATCTCCGCGCCGTACCTAGAGTTTGCAATCTCGCCAGGTCTGACATGTTGGAAGTATTGTTATTACTTGGAGAACTGCACTGCCATCTCCTTTGCACTCGAGACCTCCTCACTCTGTAGTTTGTACGATGAACGCCATCTGGGCTTCAAAAATGCTCGCTATGACAAAAACGTATCCATCTACTCAGGGGAGAGGACATGTCTGCAGCTGGTGGAGGTTCAACGGAAATTTGAAATGGCGAGAAAAGACGGGATCTACATCCGGCAAGTGAAAACAGGGATGTGTTTGAAGGTAAGTTCGGTGCCCTGGAGTTGGGGAGACGAAAAGCTGACCTGGACAAAGGACTGCAGGGCTAATAACACTACATCCACTCTGTGGCGCATCAACAAACTGGAGAAGATCACCAAGGGCTACATCGTCAGGATAACGGACATGGATTCAAGAAAGTGTGTGACTGTGAGGGTGATGTCACATGAGCATGAGATGTATTCTCTGGCGGTGCTGAAGGACTGCTCGCATGAAGAGGAAGAGAACCAGAAGATGATAATGTCACCTATTGATGTGTTGTCTGGCATGGGAAAATGGAACATAATGAGACAGGATACCTACGCCTTCGTTACAGTCACTTCACGGAGTAATCCCAGGAACGATCTGGATCTTTTGATTGGGTTTGTCATGGTGGAGCAGGAGGGCTTCTGCGAGCGGCTCAATGTGACACACGCAACTCTGCTGCTGGACAGCTCCCAACCTCTGCATTTACCAGGGGAAACAATACCAGTGCTCTGTGATCTAGGATACGGAGTAAAGGTTGCGGGAGGGTATTCCCACTATACAACCACCAAGTGTTCCAATGATATGGTGGTTCCGGAGTGCGTCAAAACAGAGTCTGTTGACTGCAAAGAAGCTTCTGGAATGGTGACCATACCATCGACTGTCTTTTACTCCGTGATAGTTGTAATAGTGCCAGCTCTGCTTCTTTTCTTCATACCTGTTGCCTGTGTTCAGCGGAAGCGGATACAGTTCCTACAGTCCCAACCAACTATCAATATCCCACTTCGAGAGATTTCCCCGGGAACTCAGAAATAAACGGTTTTCTTTAGACCACAAAGCTATTTCCGGACGTTCTATTGTTTTCCTGTTCATTGTTTCTATTTTGCAATTCTATTAAGATTTTTCAATGAGTTTCTGAGATATTTAATTACATGGCTGATTTAGTATAATGGGGGGGGGGGGGGGGGGGGGGTTCCAGGGGAACTTTAGGGAGTTTTGGGGAACTTTTTTTTGGGGAACTTCAGGAAACCTGGGGGACTTTCCCAAAGTTCCCCAAAAAATTATCAATGAAACAAATAATTTTGGGGAATTTTGGGGAACTTTTTTTTGGGGAACCTCAGAAAGTTCCCCAAAATTCCCCAAAGTTCCCCAAAAAAATTATCATGCCAAAAAAATTATCATGCTGCAAGTATCAACAAGTAAGTTAAGATTATACCTTATAATAACATACATGTTAACATTAATGGGTATTAATGTATATTAGAGAAATTTTGAATAATTTTGAATAATTTTGAATAATTTTGAATAATTTTGAATAATTTTGGGGAATTTTGGGGAACTTAGGGGAGTTTTGGGGAACTTTTTTTTGGGGAACTTCAGAAATCTTGGGGGACTTTCCCAAAGTTCCCCTTGGACCCCCCCCCCCCCCCCCCCCCCCTATAATGAATAGATTGAACAGATCTATGAAAAATATATAAAAAAAATATTCAATTTTTAAAGTAAGAAACTTCCTTTTTAGAGAAAAAGCTCTCGAAATAACTTAGGTTTGAGATGAACTTTTTAAGTAGGAAATTATAGAATTAAGCAAGCAGGGTTGATTAAGGACAAGGAACAGGACTAATTAAAAGTTATTTTTTACTGCGAATTATTATTTTAACCGTTGATTTGTTTAATTTTTGTTTAATGCTTTGACAGTTTGACAAATACAAGTAGTTTTCGTCAAATTTGCAACACATTTTGACCAATTTTCGACTTAAAGTTGCTGCTACTATTAATTAATTGGTTCATTACCTCTATCTGCCTCCTGTTTGTTGAGCTCACACCCCACCCTCAGCTTGTTAACTTGTCTCTCCAATTCTGCTGTGTTCCCCATCGTTAAAGTGGAGTTTTCAGATTTACCACCTGACAGTTAATTGTGATTGATTTTGCGTAAATCACAATTTTTTACTTGTTATTTGTCTAAATGTGATAATTGCTGTCGCTATGAAAATTAAAAAACAAAAACTTAGGATAATCTTTTACACAAAGTAAGTATCTCTACTATAATTCAGAGAATTATTTCTGCTGTCTGTACGACCGCCCACGTGCAAATTAGATGAAAAATAGGTAGTTGCGTAGTAACCATAGTAACGAGGATTGTTACACGCACGTGCACGTGCAATGATTGTTTTAACGTCATTTTAATCGGTTTTGTTGATATTACGCTGTGTTTAGTACGAGCAACATTTTATTTGGCTGTATCTTCGGTTGTGTAGGATATTTTTTGACGCGATTTAAACTTACTAACAAAGAATAATATTAGCGTCCTCCCTGTGACCACGGGTTTTCTAGTTTTAATATAAAGTAAGTGATAACTAATTTCGCCATCAAACCTGCGCTCTACCGGCAGCGGTATCCACATTCCACTCGTACTACCAAATAATCAACTATTTAATTGAACAGTAGACATGGATACTGGTGGGGAAGTGAGCCATGTTTTTTCAGACACGTGACATTGGTTCGTTAATCCAATTGGTCGCTGTTGGGACCCCAATAGGTTATGGGTATCACGTGTCACAGAAAATATGGCTCCCTCCCCACCAGCAACCAAGGCTAATAATCTATTGATGGGTAAACTTGGTACCTTGGAGTAGTTCGATCTCTAACTGCAACCTCTCCACATCATCTTTAGCTCCCAGCTCGACGGACCACAAATGTTCCTTTTGAACTGACGCCAAATCCTGAAGTTCCAGAATTTTCTGTTTTTGGCTATTCACCAAACTTTCTAGGTCTTGTAATTTGTTGTTCGTATTTGAGATTATATCGTCTTTTCTGGTCAGTGTAGCTTGCAGTTCCTCGCATTCCTTTTCTTTGTTGCAGATCAGGGTATCAAACTGTAAGAAGGGGTAACATTAAAAACTTCTTCTGTCCACGATTTTTGGTGTTGTTCTGAATCAGGGAATGATAGCTTCTTAGTATTGATACAAGGAGTAAAGACTTTCAGATACAAATTTTCTGAAAGTCAATAATTAATTTATTTTTAGCGACTTTTAAAAAGTAGTTATATAGAATTAGTGTCAGCCAGGACTCGAGTATAGGAGAAAAAATGTGTCGTGCAGCTTGCACTCGTACACATTGAAATATAAGTTGTATGTTTGATAAAACTTTAGTAGTAAGACCGGACCTGGAGTGACTTGTTCCTGACGATGTCTCCAAGTTCCTCCTCTAGTTCAGAAATTAGCTTGTTCTTCTCCTGAACCTGCTCCTGCGCGGCTGTAAGACGGCTCCTCAGGGAGTCTGGCTCCTGATTCTCCTTGTTCTCCTTGCTCTCTTGAGACGATAAAATCTGCGAAGGCTGAAATTAAGAATTAAAAGAACGCCGTTTAGACATTAGTTATTTAATCATAAATTATAATCAATTGATTATCATCCAACATTTAAATCGATAACAACGTTAATACTAATTACTAATTGTGGTCTATTCTGATTGCTGATGTTTAAATTCAAACACGAAGCTTAACTCTTCAGACATCCCATTATATAATGGGAAACAAATACCTGTTGAAGAGTCTCCAGTTGAGACTTGAGATTAGAGATAAGAGCGGTGTACTCGGTACAGTTATCCTTCAGTAGCGTGATATCCTTCTTATCTTGCTGGGTCACTCCTCTCATTTCCTCTAACTGGGCGTCATACTACTTTTAGATCACGTGTCGATTATAGTAAAACGATTTACCGCGGCTGTTTACTCAAACTATGCGGTAAATCTGGGTTTTATGTGGGCATCGCTCTGACGATTTTTAAGCAGTTTTAAAGATTTGAGAACACGAGGAAGTTACTGTTAGATCACAATATGAGGGACCACATGCAAAACTGGTATATCTGAACATATACCAATTTTGCGCAGGTAGCACATAGTTTTCAGGGTGAAAAGGTGCATCTTTGGAACTTTTTTTGAACAATTTTGAAGAAATTTTTGAAAAAAAGTGAAATTTTATTTTTCCAAAACTGGTATACGTTACAATATACCATTTTAGCTTTTAACAATCATGAAAACGAAAAGGTATATCTGCAGATATACCACCTTCAAGAAACTTATCTTCTATAAAACCGGTATATCTATACATATTTTATAGACTTTAGCCAACCCAAATGGTATATCTTCAGATATACCATTCTCAGTTAAATTATTTTCTTGTTTATAGTATAGAAAAAATGGTATATCGTGAGATATACCAGTTTGGAACAATTTTAGTTTTAAAAATGGTATATAGACAGATATACCATTTTTTAGAAGTTTTTTTACACATGAAATAGAATCTTTTAAATCAGTAAAATACGTTTATCTCAAAACTATCAAAAACAGATATACCAGTTTTGCATGTGGTCCCTCATATTATGATCTTTGAAACGTAACGACTGAATTATGGTGATCATGGTAATTTCTAGTGTTCCAGTTTATTACCCAGCTGTTACCCGGCTGTCACCCAGCTGTTACCTTAGTCTGAGTAGTTCTGAGATCAGACTGTAGCTGAGATTTCTCTGAGTTTGTCTGGGTAATAATCTGTCTCTCCGCTTCAACTTGTTTCCTCAGCTCCTCCAGCTCTTGTTTCCCGCCATCTGTACGAACGGATTTATCTAGTTACCCCGAATTAGGCTTAATTTTTCCGTTCATAGATACAAATAATTCACTGGGATAATTAAGATCAATGTTAAGTTAGTCAACAAGTGCTTCAAGTTACCTTTTTGGAGAGATTCTTTAGTGATCTTCTGGATAACGTCTGTCTTTTCGGTGATCTCCGTTTCCAATCTGTGCTGCTTTGTTGCACCTTCTTTCAGTTGGCATTGTAGCCTTTCAATCTGAAATCAGCATAATGTAAATTGCAACAGACGAACCAATCACAGACGAACGACAAAATTTGTGACCAGTCGGCAGTCAACTGTGATACCCTTAAATAATGAAGTAAAATCTTGTGATAGCCGGAAATTATTTGATAAACGAAAATAAAAGTGTGACTATCTCGACCGGTTAGTAACCCAGCTCACAGTTGTTACCCGGCTGTTACCCAACTGTTTCCCGGCTGTTAAGTGTTACCCGGCTGTTACCCAGCTGTTACCCGGCTGTTACCCAACTGTTTCCCGGCTGTTAAGTGTTACCCGGCTGTTACCCAGCTGTTACCCGGCTGTTACCCGGCTGTTGCCCGGCTGTTAAGTGTTACCCGGCTGTTACCCAGCTGTTACCCGGCTGTTAAGTGTTTCCCGGCTGTTAAGTGTTACCCGGCTGTTACCCAGCTGTTACCCAACTGTTTCCCGGATGTTAAGTATTACCCGGCTGTTACCCAGAGGTTACCCAGCTGTTACCCAACTGTTTCCCGGCTGTTAAGTGTTACCCGGCTGTTACCCAGCTGTTACCCGGCTGTTAAGTGTTTCCCGGCTGTTAAGTGTTACCCGGCTGTTACCCAGCTGTTACCCGGCTGTTACCCAACTGTTTCCCGGCTGTTAAGTGTTACCCGGCTATTACCCAGCTGTTGTCCAGCTGTTGCCCGGCTATTACCCAGCTGTTACCCGGCTGTCACCCAGCTGTTACCTTAGTCTGAGTAGTTCTGAGATCAGACTGTAGCTGAGATTTCTCTGAGTTTGTCTGGGTAATAATCTGTCTCTCCACTTCAACTTGTTTCCTAAGCTCCTCAAGCTCTTGTTTTCCGCCATCTGTACGTACGGATTTATCTAGTTACCCCGAATTAGGCTTAATTTTTCCGTTCACAGATACAAATAATTCACTGGGATAATTAAGATCAATGTTAAGTTAGTCAACAAGTGCTTCAACTTTCAAGTTACCTTTTTGGAGAGATTCTTTAGTGATCTTCTGGATAACATCTGTCTTCTCGGTGATCTCCGTTTCCAATCTGTGCTGCTTTGTTGCACCTTCTTTCAGTTGGCATTGTAGCCTTTCAATCTGAAATCAGCATAATATAAATTGCAACAGACGGACCAATCACAGACGAACGACAAAATTTGTGACCAGTCAACTGTGATACCCTTAAATAATGAAGTAAAATCTTGTGATACTGATAGCGAGAAATTATTTGATAAACGAAAATAAAAGTGTGACTATCTCGACCGGTTAGTAACCGGCGGTTACCTGCTGTGCGTTAGCAGCCTTCAGGTCGTTACATTCCTTTTCCCAGAATGTGGACAGCTTTGTCGCCTCCTCCAAGTCTTGGAACATCCTCTTTATCTCGTTCTCTTTCTCTGATATCGAGTTCGCAAACCTATATAGGATGGAAAAGCAGGTGATGATTCAAATTTCAATGGTTTTCAAGCTTATTTCAGATACGTGCTTTACAAGTGAAATTCAAATGATTACATCGTGCCCACAGATTTTCTCTTTAACACAGTCGCTTTTTAACAAAATTACATTATCAATTCTCATTGTTAATTTTCCCCCTCAAATGTACTGACCTCTCCTTTTCCTGATTCCCGTCATGGTACAACTGCTGAGTTGTCTTAAGTTCAAGTTTTGTCTGGAACAGCTGCTGGTCTATCTCTGCTTTGAAGAGTTTGTGCTCTGATCTGGTCTGTTGCAATTCTTCGTCTAATTCCTGACATTGCTTCTTTAGAACTGTTATAGTTTCCTCTTTTTTCGTTATCTTCTCCTGACTTTCTTTACTCCCTGTAAAAAAGGATTAAATATTAACAACACGCGATTTAAATACTAAATATCATGGAGTTGTCTTTTGGGAATAAGAACTCAATCACGTGCAACGCGAAAAAAAAACCAGAATTTTCAAATTTAGTTATATACCGCGACCAGTGTAGTCATAACATACCGGTGTAACCGTTCTGTGCACGGGCATCTCTAACTTTTTTCTTGAGTTCATCAATAACACCTTTGTAGTATTGTTGAAGACCAGCCTCCACTCCCTCGTGGTATCTATCTTCTCGCTCCTTTTGAGCTGCCAAATCCTCCCTGAGATAGCATGCTGTAAAAACTCAGATTTTCGATATTTTTGTAAGTCCCAGTAATACTTCGTCCGGCTGTGGGCTCATCATGTAATATTAAAACTATGAAATTTGAAAAGTGCTGAGTATTTTCACTTACTCGTGATTCTTTCTCATCCTCTTTATTCTCTGTTGCACTTCTCCCAGCACTTCTGTTCTTATCTCGTACCTGGAGATAAGATATTTATAAGGATATAATCAGACCACTGAGTATCATCATTTCATGACTCAAAGTCATATACAATGTTCCGTATAAGATGGCATTCGTAGGAGATTTCATTATATTTCACTACTTCTATTATTTATCGATCGTGAATCATTCGATATTCACGATCGATAAATAATAGAAGTAGTGAAATATAATGAAATATAGTGAAATATATAATCACTTCATCTGCTGCAAGTCTAGTTCAGACATCTTGTTCTCGTCAGAAGTTGTAGCCTGTTCTATCCTACTCGGAGGTCGGGGCAGTAGCAGAGCCTAAACGTTACGATTAAATTACAATCTGTGCAAAAAAAAAACAGATTACAGAAAGTCGACAATGGAAGGCTAAATCTTTAAAACATGCTTAGACTTGAAAGTGGAACAAGATTCGGCCGTCGGTATCATAACATTACAGGAAATCCATTTTAACTGCCAATTTTGCTGTAATAAAAACAATATACCTCCGTGGCCAGAGCAGAAAACTTAAGAGCATGGATACTTTCGTCGAAGAAGTCTTTGTGCGGGTTCACACAAACAATCATAGTTATTAAACCCTCCCCCGACAGAAAGTTCTTGAACAGCCTCGTGAGTTTGCTCTCTCTGAATGGAACAATCTGGGCCTGGGTCGCTTGTCGGGGTCGGAGTTTTGAGTTGTGTTTGAGGGAGGAGATGCATTTGCCTAGAGTAAGAAGGGAGGTGTTGATGTTACCGGCCTCTTTTAGCCGCACCCCTGCTGTGTTCGTCTTACCGTACCGTTCACTTCCCGCCAAATCCACAAATGTTATCCTGGATGATGTAAAAGTTTAGGATTTGAAACTAAGCACAAATTAAACATTACATAAAAATGATATAGCTATACAACTCTGGGATTTCTCATAGTAATAATTGACAATACTCCATACTGTAATCTTTTAGAATAATTTCACTCTACTAGATCAAATAACTGACTAGATCAACTTACTGGCTGCATTTGCTTTGTTGGGAGATGGTGTTTGTAGCGATGACTGTTATTTTAAAGATGGCATGTGACCTGCTGGAGCTTTGGTTCATGCTCGTAGCAGCTTTCTGAAATAACAGTCTGTTCTACATCAAACATCAATTTATCGATCAATCAATGTCTAATATCATAGTCGTGACATATAAAGGGTGACATTTATTTTTATGACAAATCCGACAAAACAAATGAACAATTAAACAAACTGTCCTCGCCTGATCTGCATACCTTTCTATTCCTCTGGCCGTACATCAAGGCTCTGTTAGCCTCAGCAAACGAGCAGACCTCCAGCTGTGTGGCTCCCTTTACATACACCGACATCTTGTGGTCCTCCCCCAGTCTTAGCGCTTGTCGGTCACGAGGCTTCATTTCACCTGTTTAATCACATTTGATGATGGCTGAATCACGTGACTTTTGAAGATTACAATTAACAGATTTACTTTTAAAATGTAGGTCGGCCTCGGTGTATAGTGTTTACAATGTAAGGAGGCTTGATGTAACTTATGGATTGAATTATGTGCTAAATCACTTGACCATCATGTTAGACATGTCGAAAACGTGTAGTGGTGAAATATTTAAAATATAATAAACCTTGTTCGGGAGGAGGCTGAAGAAGATCGTATACATTCTCGTTATAAAGTTCCAAGTAGCTAACCCACACACTGTACTGAATGTTCTCTGGGTTGGACAGGTGGACCAACACGTTATCTGTTATCTGATAACTTGTATTTTCGTCTGAAGAAGCTGGGAGATTAGCGATTAGTTATGCCAGTTTACTTAATTTCCATGCGTTAAAATTACTGTGGAGTAGAGGAGACGACGCAATGATAACGATGATGATGACGTATGTTCCAGAATCATTATCACGCGGCAAGGCAAACTTGCGTCTCCTCCCCATCTCCAATGAAGATATTATCCAGCGGAGACTTACAGGCAGTACATTCGCTTGTCATACTCCCAATAGTACACCGAGTTGAGTTAGGATCAGTCAGCCCAGTTATTTCCAAATCCTGACGAAACACGATCATTAGTTGAATTACTCGCTGATTTTAATTTCTCTAATTCCTGACAAACCACGAAGATGAAGTTTATTTGTTTGAAATTACAATATCTATATTATATTTTAAACTTGACGAAATTTCCCCGGCAACGGGGACATAGAAGAAAAAACACCGAAAATCGACCTCAAAATGACCCTCTGGTGATGCCAAACCCAGCTCGCAAATGGAGTTGAAACCTCGCCATTTTTAGCAGGGTTGTAGAAAAAGGATAGGAATAGGCTATAGCATTCTTAGAATTTTGATTTAGGCTTTAGATTTTTTATAATTAACGTCGGAAGTGAGGTTAAATAATCGTTAGAATAATGGCGTTATTTAAGCAAAGGTTTACTGCGCTGTTGCGTAGCAACGTTAAAATGCACGTGCGCGAGCAACCACAGATTAACAACGCGCGTTGTTATGCTGTATGCTACGTCATAATTTCAAAACTAGCTCACATTTACGCTCACGCTATGACTTCTTATAACTTTGTTTGTGATTGGTATTTTTTGATGCGGTAAAAAGTATCGTTTTGGGAATCCGAATACTAACAACGCTGTCGCCATTGTTAGATAAATTCCATTATGTCTACAGTATAACAGAGCTATATGATGAAAAGAAATTAAAACATAACTGATTTTTAAAATTTCCTCGAACAAAGCTTTCGACTAGCGGGTTTCTTCGCTAGAGCTACACACAATGCTGACATTACGCCGCGCACACACAATCAACAAAAATATTGTTGTTTCCTAATTACGCAAATAACTTTGCGCAGTTAAACATCACGTGCCATTTTAAATGCCTGGCAATAATTCAATTGACTGTCATTCTCGATTGAAATATCTTCCAACGATTAACATATTTTACTCATCTGTTGTTGTTTTTCAATGCCCTTTCTTGGATCTAGACCTGCTAAACGGAGATCTCTGCACAATCGATTTGCTGTGAGAGTTAAAGATATGAAAAAGTTCAGACACCGTGACTCATCGTAAGAACCTACATATATTTAACTTTAAACGTCGTTACATTACCATTCTTGCTTTATAAATATCATCTAAAATTTGTTGTATCTGTATCTATCCACTTTAACATTAACTTTTAATTTCACTTTCAGTACCGATGACTCGATCCTTACAGATCAAGATTCCCTGAATCTCACTCAACTTTCGCGGTGCCTTAACGTACCATTAATCTCTGCTAATCTAGACGAACATCCATCAAATTCTACCAGGTATTCGATTAACCCCCAAAATATGCGTTCCACCAGCGGTGGTGGAGACGACAGTGACAGCTCTGATTCTAATGACTCCGATTCTGGTAACTCTGATTCTGATGACTCCGATTCTGGTGACTCTGGTGATTCTGGTGACTCTGACGGTGATGACAATAACAATAGTGACAACGATTCTGACAGTATTCCCGATACACCTCAAGTTCAAACCAATACAAACCACTCACGCAACCACATGTACTACCGCTCAGGTACGTGTTGATTTGATGTATTATTATTGAACTTCATAATCGACAATTTAGTCATACAAATTCTTATCTACATGCATTTTATTAAATTTAGTGATGCAATACTGGCAGAGCACAATCACAAATCATCCCCCATAACGCTCAGGTAGATACAGAGGCATGTTAAAATATCTCGCCGCTCTACATTATAGTTCTACAGCATTTGTTTGCGTAACAAACGTCGGCAGTCTCTCCATCGAGTGCACTCACTGCAAAGCACTAAGATTTCCTGGCGAGAGACCTGGTATGTGCTGCAATAATGGTAAAGTACAATTACCGACACCATTCCTTCCCATCGAAATGATTCCTCTTTTGAATGGAGAAAGTCCTCTCAGCGCTCCTTATCTTAAAAACATACAACAGTACAACAATTTGCTCAACTTTACCTCTTTTGCTGCAAATCAACAATTCATAACAGACAGAAATGGTCGGCGGCAATGGACCCCTGGTTTCAAAGTACTTGGCCAAATATACCACAGGATAGGCCCGCTCTTCCCTAGCTCTGGTCAACCAGCTGCCCATCTACAAATTTACTTTCTGAGCGAGGATGAACAGTTCGAACGTCGAACATCAATTTTTGAAGGTCTTAATGCTGACGTTATTAGGCATAACACTGCTATGATGAATAGCCATAATCCGTACGTCCGTGAATTTAAATCAGCTGTAACAACGATCAGGACCTCTGATATATCCAATCTCAAGGTGAAGATTAATATAAATTACACATTAACTTTATACCTTCTAATTTTCATATTTTACCACATCTTATAACCTATGCTTAAAATCAACTCGAATTCCAACTTAATTAAAATTTGTTTAATTCCGTTTAATTCCCAGGTTATTATACGAGCAAACCGAGCTCCTACAAACGAGCATCGAGGGAGATACAACGCTCCTTCTCGCAACAATAAAGGTGTTGCAGTTGTCTATTTATTTTTATAACAATCAATTTTTATATAATATTTTTATTTTATTTATTTTATAATTCTAACGTTTTTCCAACCTATATCCATTTATTCACATTTGTAACTCAGGTTAAATCTACACTCAACGTCCCAAGTGTTGAGTCATTTGATAGATTATGTCATTTTACCAATTTCATTCAGCACAAATTTCCTTTTTTATTTATCACAATTCTTTCATACGTAAAAACTTCAATTTGAACATATCTATCAAATGAGACGATGAGGGACCTGACATTTACCGAAATGATTCAAATGTGTAATTCATATATTTTCAGTGAAGCAGGGTTCGGGAACTAAAGCATATTTGTTGGATTGTTTGACCATTGACTAGCGATGACCGATAAATTCGAACGATAAATTCGCTCCCTTATAGTGTCCTTTAATAAAATTTTCGACTACAGCGGATTTCAACGCGCGGTGTTATGCTGTATGCTACGTCAGAATTTCACAACTAGCTCACATTTACCCTCATGACGCTATATACCTATATATATTTATAACTTTGGTTGTGATTAAAATTTTTTGATGCGGTAAAAAGTTTCGTTTTGGGGCTATGTGATGAAGAGAAATTAAAACATAACTGATGTTTAAAATTTCCTCGAACAAAGCTTTCGACTAGCGGCGGGTTTCTAGTATTCTATATAGGGGGGGGTCCAAGGGGAACTTTGGGGAGTTTTGGGGAACTTTTTTTTGGGGAACTTCAGGAAACCTGGGGGACTTTCCCAAAGTTCCCCAAAAAATTATCAATGAAACAAATAATTTTGGGGAATTTTGGGGAACTTTTTTTTGGGGAACTTCAGAAAGTTCCCCAAAATTCCCCAAAGTTCCCCAAAGTTCCCCAAAAAAATTATCATGCCAAAAAAATTATCATGCTGCAAGTATCAACAAGTAAGTTAAGATTATACCTTATAATAACATACATGTTAACATTAATGGGTATTAATGTATATTAGAGAAATTTTGAATAATTTTGAATAATTTTGAATAATTTTGAATAATTTTGGGGAATTTTGGGGAACTTTGGGGAGTTTTGGGGAACTTTTTTTTGGGGAACTTCAGAAATCTTGGGGGACTTTCCCAAAGTTCCCCAAAGTTCCCCTTGGACCCCCCCCCCCCTATATATCAGTCCATACTCTGGAGAATCATTATTATTGGAAATCATAGAGATTATATTCCGAACATACGGTCCACCTGGTATAGTGGTATGATATGATTTGTATTATTTAGTATTATTTTCAGTAAACCTGGGATGTGTTGGGAGGGTAGAGTATCCGTTGTTTCCTCTGTTCGTTCTGATGTTGCAGTTTCTCAGTCATCTTACAAACTTCACTGTGCAAATGTGGACAGAACATCGACCTTGGCTTGATGTGCGAACCTGGAAATACAAAAGTATAAGTTGGTGTGTGCTTGTTTGGAGATAAAATTAGAATTCCTAAGTTGGATCCTGTTTTCCCACCGAAACTTTACGCGCGTTTTTCGTTTCAAAAAGCGTGTGTGAATTACCAAAGCTCAAACTTTACATACATTGGCGTCAATGCGCGTTCCCATTTTAGTATGTCCAGGGTCCCTATTTTGTATTTTGTGCGCCCTCTCGTTATCTTGAGAGCAAATTTCGTCACAACTTTCAAGCTAATTCTGTGCAAGAATCGCACGATTCAACAAGCCGCAAGCGCGAGTCGCGACATCAACATACCGAGCGAGTTGAATATCAGATCCAGAGATCTGGGCAGCAGGCCGGCATCATGTCGAGGACCTTGAACTGTGTGTGTTTTGCCACTAGCGGTCACTCCGTAGGTAAAGAGTAGAGCGTTGTTCTCTAGATTCAGGCACTCGTCTGTGTGGGATTAATGTAGTTCACAAATTGGTTTACTGCCAGGTCTTAAACTTGTAACCTGCTGCAACCAATACGAAAAGAGAATGCAACTTTTAAACACAGCTATTTTTAAACACAGTGAACACAGAAGCCAATTCCATCTGACAACACTTAGCTAATCACAAATCAAACATATTTCCAGAACATTCCACCCACCTAGCAGAGGGAGAGCAGTGCTCTCAAACAGTTCAGGTTGGGTTGTACTGGGTACAAATATCTTGGAGAACTTAAACTTCTGAACGGAGAGAGTATGGTTCCGGTGAGAGTTCTTGTGAGTTTCAGAGTTCTCTGGAGCCGTTGCTACCAGGGAGACAGGATCTTCAGTGTCCACATAGTACACGTCGTTGTGCTCTTTAGTGTCCCTCAGTCGCAGGTACACCTGGTAATTGTTATTTAGTGTACAAAATATCAATGAAATGATAGCTTTCAACCAGTAAAAACACTAAAATATGGGTTCTTGATATTATGTCGAAAACGTACGGTTTCCAGAAAATGCCGATTCATCACAAGGAATAACCTTTAAAAGCGATCCAGAGGTAGAGTTATCCTGAAGTGTCGTCTCATTTCCTGACATTACACTAAAATAATGTTAGATATCACAGCCACTTGCATGAAATAAAGTCACTAGAAAAATTAAAAGTAATTTTTAATAAGTTGGGCAAATCGGTATGTGGACTACAGAGCCTTAAGGTAGTCAAATAACTTCTCGAATTTATAAATATTAAATGGGAACTATATTCAGAAACAAACAGAGAATCCCAGCAATCCCCAAAAAAAATGTTATATAATTGTGTCCTTTCAATTAAGAAACAGAATTTTATCCTACCTAAAGAGTAAAAACAAATAATTTATCTAAAACCAAAACTTTACAACAAAAAACTTCACTTCTTATCCTCCACCATGATTATGTGATAACCATGTTTCGTCTTAACTTGAACATAATCCGGTTTAGCAATAGTACTTTTAGGAAGTGCGAACGCGGCGTCCTGGAAGGGCCCGACCATGCTGCCCCGCACCATCCACCCCAGATTACCTCCACTCCCAGCCTTATCCTCGCTGTACTTTGTAGCTACTTCGTTAAACTTGAGACCCTTCTCCAGCTCGGCTAGCGCTTCCATGGATTTGGCGTGTTTCTCGCACAGAATATGGCGAACTTTCACCGAATTTAGACCTGCAGTGGATCATGTGTAATGAGGGTAATTATGTAATTATGTAATTATATAATTATGTAATTATGTAATTATGTAATTATGATTTAGTTTTATAGTTATAATTGAAATATAGCTGGATATAGTTAACAATACACTCTGTTGTCACAGCCGCACAGGATAAACAAGCCTTAAAATGCACTACAGATTTTTTTGTATTCCCAATTCCCCTTGCACATGTCCCTGTTAAATTCTAATGATATATAGTATCAGTTTACGTTCAAATGTCATGAGATTAAATTTATTGGATAATCATTTTTAACAAACCTTTCTTCTCTTTTGGTTCAGCTGCAGCACTAGCACCAGCATCTGCTTTTCCCTTACCTTTACCACCACCTCCCTTCCCGCCGCCTTTAGCAGCGCCACCACCGCCACCGCCACCGCCACCTCCTTTCTTACCCATTATCAATCTTCTAACTTAGTAGCATACCTACTATGTAATATGTATGTGTATAAGACGTGAATCTTGATATTAAATATATTGATTTTTTAATGGAAGAAGAAGTTTTGAGATGAATTGCTTTTTATGAAGACTGCGAGTCAATAAAGAACATTTTAAAGTTGCTAATTATTGCAGCTCATGCTATGAACATTTTGTTGCTTTTTTTGTACATTCCCTTCGAATAGTTGATATCTAAGACAAATGAAACAAGAATTATTATCGATTTTCATAACGTTCCAATGTGCAATCTGCTGAACGAGAATATTATGTAACTTTACGGTAAAATCTTAAACAAAAAATGGTTCTTCTTAAATAATAACCCATCAATCAACAATCTAGATTTTAATAAAAAATCATCAAATTATTCTTACTACAAAACATTTTTTAAAAATTATGGTCCATGTAGACCCCAATACAAGAAATAATCAAAATTCTTAAAAAAACATTTAATGAAACATATAAAATGATACATAAATCGGTAAATTGAATATTAAAATCAAATTTGTATTTATAAAACAGTTTGGAGGAATGCTCAGCTCTCTATGAAACAGTATCAATTCAAACGCTCTCCAGAGGAATATCATTCCAAACATACCCGGAATACAATAACTTGGCAGCTTCGTGTCTATCTCTACTACGATCCGCGCACGCCTCCGACACAACATTCACCTCATAACCCCGCATAAAGGCCTCATTTGCTGTCATTTGTACACAAACTGAGGTTATAAGCCCCGCTAAGATCAGCTTGTTAATACCCCGCTCCTGTAGGTACCCGTGTAACTCCGTTCCTAAAAACGCGTTAAATGTAGGCTTGTTAAACACTGACTCACTTCCATCATCCAGTTCTCTAGCCCAGGGTGTCGGGTCCCCGCTCAGATCGAGAGGTTTCTCCGGGTTGAACCTACGGAACTGCTGGTGCCAGCGAGTGTAGTCTGACTCTACCTCGGGAGAAGTGTCGTACTTTGCTCTGATGTGGATTATGTGAGTGCCTTTAGCGCGACAACGAGCTAGAAGTGAGGTGAGACGTTCTGCAAAGTTGGGGAAGTGTTTGTAGGTGTCGGTAGTTGGTCCGTACCATTCCGGCTGCACGTCAATGACAAGGAGAGCTGTGGAAGGCATGAGGATGAGTCCGTTATCGACCTAACAATAGGTATCATCTGAAGAACAAGCCAAAGTTAGAATCTAAATACTGTGACCAATTTAATAACATTATCCTCGTCACATGAAATATTATATCACTTAGAAATGGTGCAAGTTCCACAGCAGCGTTACCTACCTCGAGCTGAATATATATCACTTGACCATGGGCCGAGCATGTTCCACGGAACAGGTTTCATTGATATAGGAATACTATCTGGGACAAGATAAGTTATGTTAATCAAATTTCGTAAATTTTCCTTCTCACAATTCAAATCGAGGCTGTTTATCTTAATTTTCGCAGAGTGCAGACAGCAGCAGTATCGTTATATGATTTCAAGAGTTCAAGGCATATAATTCATTTACCAGCAAATTACTCACTACTGTACAGTGTTCTTGTACTAGTGTCACAACAGTGTTTAAAAGGCAATTATAATAAGGTGACCAAGTCTGTGAATAACACAAATATTCATTTATATTTTAACTTTCCCATAAGATAATATTTATATTTACAGCAGCAACAGATGGAAACTAATTTATTGTAAAATAATCAAATATTAGCATAATCGATAGGTTCAATTACTCCAACAAATTATCATACAAATTCCAAGTATTTAACTGCACTTTGATAATGTTCAAACTTTAACTGAAAACTTGCTGTTGAAGATATTGTTAGATATTTCATAATTAATTAATTAATTAACCAATTAATTATAATTTATCTCTATACACTATTATACAGTCTCCATACTATGCTTCATCTCAGATCCATTTTCGCTATTATTCAAGTACTGAAAATATTTCTCAACATCATCAATAATCTTGACTTTCAAACCTAAACCAGCTAAATCATCAACAATTTCTTCTTTCTTATTCGTCGGACAACAAACGACAATATTTGCATTCCCACCAAATATTGGCTGAAAATATTTCTTGCAGGCTTCCAGTAGCTCAGCTTGCCCTGTTTGAACAATCTTTGCTAGAGTATCTGTATCGTGTAGGATGGGAAGATCCCGGTGAATGTTTATGATATTGGTGATAGCTGAACCTGAGGGAGTTTCGTACTTTTGGATGATACCACAGGCAAGGGCTCCTTTAGCTGTTTCAATCTGAGTTTCCTCCAGTTCGTTTTCCTTGACAATGTTGTCTATAGTCTCCTTCGCAGCTAGGTAGCCTTTAGAAACATTAGTAGCTCTACCCAGGTAGAATATCAGGCTACCACTTGCTGGACCGTTGTGAAGATCATAGCTATACGCAAAGCCTTGACCACGAATCTTCTTCCACAACAGACCCTCAAGTTGACCGACATATTCAGCAAACAGGGACACAGCCACATAGTCCGGGTGGTTGTAGGACACGTCGATAGTGTGAGTAAGAATAAGGTAGCTGGATTCGTCTGTAGAAACCACTTTCAGCAGTTGCTCAGGGTTACTGTTCTGTCTTTTGAAGGAGGAAGGCAAGCGAGTTGGGATATTCGCTTTGGAGAGATGGTAAAGGTTTATCAAAGAAGTCAGTTCTTTGTCACTAAAATGATCTTCAAATATTTTCTTACTACTGGTGATGTGCAAAATGATCTTATTACCTCTGAAGAGGTCATTTTGCAGCTTTTCTAACTTTTTCACCAGTGCAGGGATATCATTTTTGAATGATTCAAGCAACGAAAGCTCAGAGAATAAGTTTCTACTGGATTTACAACTACCTGAGAATCTGGTGACAGTACTGATAGCACTAAGAACACTACTTGCTTTTCTCAATTTAACAGATATAACCGACATCATTTTATTGACAGCAGTAGTCACACGATCTTCAGTGAATATTTTGTTGCAAATAAGGTTCTTTATTAACTCTTTACATTGATCCTTGTCTTCAACAGAGAATTTAAAGAGCATCAAAACAATTTCAGTAAAAGATTCTATCTCGGCTCCGCCAACAAAAATCGAAGCATTCAGGAGAAGTTGTTCTTTGAGCTTAATAGCATCTTCATAGGGTACCTCTTTTCCACCATGAAGAAGTGCAGTGTCACAGAAGAGCTTAGCATACACCCCAAGCAGAGCTTTATCTTCCGTAGACAAATGATCAGTGTCAAATGTGAAATAAAATCGCACAAAATCACTTTCAATCTCATGGGTTATGAGTCCCTGGTCCATTCTATCCTTGTTTGTATGCAGAGGGTGAAAGCTGATACCTTCACCAATTGTGGGAGATGGAAGTTCCTCGATGATATCCTCAACCTCATCCATGTTTTTCTCATTAAACTCTATGCATTCATTAATTTCTTTCTCGCAATTTGAGAGGCCTTCAGGACCGAGCGATTTCTGTTGTTGAGAAACCCGTTCCTTCTCATTTGCCTCCAAATCATCCATGCACTTTATGCTAGGGATGCTGTTAATGGTAACATTGGGTTCCTCAATGTAATACTGCAAGAATACTTTTCCAGAAAGACTCATCATTCCCCCTCAAATTTTCCAACACTTCAAATATGTGGACAAATGTTGTAAGTTCAGTGTGTTGCTCCCCTCCGTACAACCCATCCGAGATCACCAACTCAGCCAGCATCTCTGATGGATCATTTTCAAGCTTATCTGAAAAATTAGAAATACTGTTCTTGATTTGGTTTTTCAGTCTCGCCATGTCTAAGTTACCCTGATGAGTTTCCGTCATTGTCCTCATCACAATCTCCCTAATCTCGGCATGCTTTTCAGGTTTAACACCTTTGAATATTACAGTTACTAACGTATTCGGATATTCTTCAGTAGAAATCGATATTGAAGAGCACAGGGGTTCAGGAATGTCTATCAAGGATTTTACAAGAGGAGCAGCGGAAGTACTGATCATGTAATTCCATAGAATACTATGAGCCTCAACCATTTTCATATCACTCAAAAGAGGACCCTTCCAAGTTATGGAGACTCTTCCGTTATCTTCATCCTTAGCTGGAAAGAGTACATCTGTTGTGGAGTATGTTTCAAAGAGTTTAACCTCACCTGTCCAAGGTCTTTCATACGGACCATATTTAGCTTCAGCTGCCCGGTCGTCGTTAATTGAGGACGGCGCCGAGTTGACTGTTCTTAACTTAGCAGCATATGGATCAGATATTTTACGAGTATTCACCCGTTAAAAAATTTTATAACCTTTGTCTTTTAAAAAACAAACATTTTTACATAATTTTTCATAATGCACCAAAAAGTTTTTTTAATAACCATTCAAAAAGAACTTAATGTCTAAATCATAAAAAATTCAGGTTAGCTGTCACACGTTGTAACCTGCCGCGCAGAGTGCCGCGGCTGTATTGTGGCTTCCCATTTAGTGAATACAATACACTAATATGTAATATGATGATGATGAAAATCTAATCTTATAGGAACCACCCCCCCCCCCCCCACACAATGAGCATTTTAGTACAAATAGTTATGAATGATCTGAAAATTTAAAAAAATAAAATCCCTATAAATATTTTCACCCAGTTAAAATATTTAATATACTTTATATGAAAAACATACATCATCATTAGGTGGGTTGATCAGTTACTTGTGTCATTACGACGGAGACGTCGTTATATTTTGTATCACGGCTGCGACCCACGGGTCGTTTCACTATGGTGGCGTGGCAGTAATTTGCGAGACACGCGAGAAATCTAGGTGCAATGGAAGGAGAAGGAAACTCGCGTGCGCGAGTATAGATTCAATACTTAATTGTCACCGCGTGTCTACGGTAGAGTCACATTTTAGAAGGGTCTATTTTAGTTACGTTGTATGTCGAACTTCTTCGATGATGTTGATCACAATTACAGAAAAGCTTAACCCCACAACTACTTCACAATGTTTGAACTTGCTACTCTCTCTCATCTATTCTTACTTGCTTACTTGGGGACCCCCAGGCTTAAGTGTGTGAAACAGTAAAGGGTTTCTTGGAATGAGTTTGTGACAGAAAGCATTCATCAAAATATAATTATAATTAAATTTATACACAATATAATTAAAAATAGTAAATAATTTAGAGATCTCGTATCTGCTGTGCACTGTGCAGGGACATTACAATTAATAATTAGCATTTCAATCAGAAAAATATTCAAATTTAACTCAGCATTAAGCCTAATTTTAGAAAATATTTACAGAATGGCCGCCCCATAATTCATATTTACATATCTCACAAGCGTTTGGTTAAATGGAAAATGGAGAACTTGACGCTCTAATGATGAGTGCAGAGTATTCAGAAAGCCTTGGTGCCGCAACAAAAATCAGCGAGGAATCCAGGAAGAAGAGTTTCTGCCGACTAATGCTCTGGGAAAGTTAAAACAAGCACCAAATAGTTGACAGTTCCAATGAACACCTTAGGAGTTCACAGCCTACAGCAAACAATTAAACAGGTCCTTGGTGAGAAACCACCTCCAGTGTTAAAGCAGATCCAGTTGTTCTGCACCCTCACAGTACTCCTCCACCTCAGAAGTGACATTTGAGAGGATATGACGCAGAGACTGTCAAGAGGGCTTGTTTTATTTTGGATGGGAACAGCGGCCCAAACTAAACGGGACTCAGATTTGTGGAAGCAATTCATCTGCAGCAAATCATATGGCAAGCATCAGTGACAATTGCGTGAGTCTTAGCAATTGTTGCAGGCGCTTTGTGAGAAGATATCCATCATAGCTGTCTGAAAGAGTTCACTGCATGCAGATTAATCCCTCTTGATAAAGGCCAGGATAAGAAGGAAACCGTGTAAGACCTATTGGGAAGTCGGGCGAGATATTGCGCAGAATCATGGGAAAAGCAATGGCTGGCTAATGTCTTTCAAAACTGATATTTACATTTTTGCTGGCCATCTGCAGACCTGTGCAGGGCTCAAATCAGGAATAGAGGCTTCCATTCATGCAATGGCGACAGATCGGGGAAGGACAGGACACTGAAGCAATATACAGGTTGGACGCTGTTAATGCGTTCAATCGTTCATACTAGAGAAGCAGCCTTACCAACAATGTTTCATGAGATTTGTCTCGCTCTATCCGTAATCTAAAGAACCACTACCAAAAGCCAGCGACCTGATCATTAATACTACCGAGGACACTTACCAACTTAAAGTCTGAGAAGTTAACTCGGAGATGTAGCGCAATGGATCTATGCATTAGGGGATCAAGCCTCTAGTAGAAGGACCTAGCCCCCCGCCTCCCAGCCCAGTGTTGCAATCAGTCTTGGTTTGCAGACGACAGTAGTGCCTGGTGGAAAGAGTGGAAGGTATTAGATTGGTGGGATACGCTGTTGGAGCACGGACCAAAGTATGGGATATTACCCATAAGCAGTAAGACGTCCTGATTGTGAAGTATAGCGAGGACCTAGATCTTGCGCAGAAACGTATTCTCAGCACTGGTATTGTAACATCGAGTCTGAAGGAGAAACGCCATTTGGGTGCAGCAATTGGCAGCGAACTTTTAAGAACAAATATGTCTCAGATTAAAGTCATAAATGGTGTCAGGAATCAAGCTGTTTGTCATCAAGTGCTGTTGAGGAGCCCCAAGCTGCTTTGAATGCTTATCTAAGGGAATTTGTCACGGAGGACGGTTCGATTCAGAGGACAATCACGGGTATATATACATTATTTTTTTTTTGTTCAGGGAGCAGGCTTGCCACATAGGTCCAGGAGTACCGTACGTTTAGGCAGGGTGCTAGGTTATGGAACACACTCAACTAGTATATGTAGTCTGAGAGTCCGAAATCTCCAAAAAGAGATGTATCAGAGTGTGATCCACTGCCTGGACTAATCTGTGGGGTAGAGTCATTAGACTCTTATGTCCATGGTACCTATCACCTACTAGATTAATTAATAACAAAATGGGCGGCTTATTTGTCAAGTGTTGTTCAAATTTAAATGATAAATACAATACAAAATTTGAATTTAAAATTTTTAAAACAAAATAAATATAAGGATGAAATACCTGACTGAAATAGTGAATTGTTCTGACGAATTAGAGACGTAGAACTTGTTACGACACGATATAATGCTGAAAGAAAGCTGTCTTGAAGAGGAGAGACAATTCAAAAGATGCGACACGGGTTATTTGAAATAAAGCCCTGCTCTTGAGAGAAGGAGAGACGACCCGGTATGTGAAGAAAGCCTGTGTCTGTTGAAGGAGACAAGATAAAGCATGAAACGACACGGTATGTTGAAAGAAAGCCTGTGTCTGATGATGGGACACGATAAAGCATGATACGACACGGTATGTTGAAATAAAGCCTATCTCTGAAGAAGGAGAGACGACAGGTATGCTGACAGAAGCGGTCTCTGAAGAGAGGACCAAAAACATGATACGACATGGTATGTTGAATAAAGCCTGGCTCTGAAGGAGAGATGATAGAAACTTTGAGACGACACGGTATGCTGAAGAAAGCAGCTCTGAAGAAGAAGGAGACGGAAAAAAAACAAAAAAAAAAAAAAAACTTGATACGACATGGTATGAGGTATACTAAAAGATAAGCCTGTCTCTGAAGAAGGAGATACGAATGAAAACGTGATACGACATGGTCTGTTGGAAGAAAGCCTGTCTCTGAGAAGGAGAGACGATGAAACGTGATACGACTGGTATGTTGAACGAAAGCTGTCTTGAAGAATGAGAGTACGATTAGCATGATACGACACGGTATGTTGAAGAAAGCCTGTCTCTGAAGAAGGAGAGACGTTAAAGCATGATACGACACGGTATGTTGAAGAAGCCTGTATCTGAAGTTGGAGAGACGATAAAGCAGATAACGACACGGTATGCTGAAAGAAGCCTGTCTTGATGAACGGAGACACGATAAAGCTGATTACGACCGGTTATGGTTGAATTAAAGTCTATTGGAAGTAAGTCAGACAAGCAAACGCTTCAGGTTAAATGTAGATATAAGTCGTCTCCATCATGATATAATGAATTTTGACCCAGTGATAAAAGTGCAAGAAATCGGCCTAAAAATACACATACTTAATGCAGTAAAAAGTGACAGTATCAACAAAGGGAATTTAATAACATAGACGTTAAACAAGGTATATCTCAAACGGAGTTTCTTAGAGGGTGAGAGGTTCTTCAGATAAGACCTAATGATTAAAATTAACCGGACTGTAGCGAGGAATCGAGAGTGGGAATAATATAAAAGCGAATAAATTCTAAGTTATACGAAAAAAGTGGTACGAAAAGCTTATGTCCTACCACGGGTCTAGGAAGGACCTGTGAACCAAATAAGAAGAATGCACCCGGGCAGCAGTGTTTAAAATAATACCGTTCTGGAATGCCTGCGGAGTATTTTACTCCTTAATAATGCATTATGCACGTGTTAGAAAAGTTTACCCGAAATTTAATAACATAGAAACGTATCAAGGAATATCTCCAAACGGAGTTTACTTAGTGGGGGAGAGGGTTCTTAATAAGAACCTAATGATTAAAATTAAACGGAACTGCTAGCGAGAATCGAGAGGGGAATTAAAATAAAAGCGAAATAAATTCTAAGATAAACGAAAAGTGGTACAGATATGCTAATGTCCTAACACGAGCGAGGAAAAACACCTGTGAACCAAATAAGCGAGACTTGGCACCGTGAATGAAGTGTTAAAATAATACCTTCTAGAATGCCTGCGGAGCATTTTACTCCTTAATAATGCATTATTGCACGTGTTAGAAATTTTACTCCGAAATTTATTAACATAGAAACGTAACAAGGGAATTTCTCAAAACGGAGTTTTCTTAGAGGGTGAGAGGTTCTTTAATATAGACCTATGGATTAAATTTTAACCGGACTGCTAGCGAGGATCGAGAGTGGGAATAAATAACAAAGCGAAATAAATTCTAAGATAACGAAAGTGGTACAGAAGCTAAGGTCTAACACGGAGCTAGGAAAAACCTGTGAACCAAATAAAGCAGAATGGCACCCGTGCATGAAGTGTTAAAATATATCGTTCTAGAAAGCCGGCGGAGGCATTTTACTCCTTAATAATGCGTTTGCACGTGTGTAAGGAAAATTTTATCCGAAATTAATAACTTAGACGTACAGGTATAGCTCACAATCGGAGTTTTATTAGTGGGTGAGAGGTTCATTATAAGACCTAAGATTAAAAAATTAACGGACTGCTAGCGAGGAATCGAGAGTGGGAATAAAATAAATAAAAAGTTGAAATAACTTCTAAGATAACGAAAAAGTGGTACAGAAAGTAGGTCCTAACACGTGTCTAGGAAAGACCTTGTGAAACTAAATAAGCAGAATGGCACCCGTGCATGAAGGTTAAAATAAATACCGTTCTAGAATGCCTGCGGAGGCATTTTACTCCTTAATAATGCATTATGCACGTGTTAGAAAATTTTACTCCGACATTTATTAACATAGACGTAACAAGGTATATCTCAAACGGAGGTTTTCTTAGAGGTGAGAGGTTCTTTAATAAAGACCTAATGCTTAAAAATCACCGGACTTGCTAGCGAGGAAATCGAGTGTGGGAATACAATAAAAGCGAAATAAAATTCTAAGATAACGGAAATGTGGTTACAGAAAGTAATGTCTAACACGGAGTTCGGAAAAAACCTGTGAACCAATAAGCAGAATGGCACCCGAGCATGAAGTGTTAAAATAAATACGTTCTAGAAATGCCTGGCGGAGGCATTTTACTCCTTAATAATGCATTATGCACGAGTTCGAAATTTACTCGAATTTAATAACATAGAACGTAACAAGGAAGTATCTCCAAACGGAGTTTTCTTAGAGGGTGAGTGGTTCTTTATAAGACCTAATGATTAAAATTAACCGACAGCTAGCGAGGAATCGAGAGTGGGAATTAAAATAAAAGCGAAAATAATTCTACGATAAGAAAAAGTGGTACAGAAGCGAATGTCCTAAACGGAGTCTAGGAAAGACTGTGAACCAAATAAGCAGAATGGCACCGTGCATGAAGAAAGTGTTCAAATAAATACCGTTCTAGAATGCCTGCGGAGGCATTTTACTCCTAATTAATGCTTATGCACGTGTTAGAATATTTTTACTCGAAATTTAATAACTAGACGTAACAAGGAAATATACAAAACCGGAGTTTTCTTAGAGGGGAGAGTTCTTTCTAAGACCTAATGATTTAAAATTAACCGGTACTCGCTGAGCAGATCAGAAATCGAGAGTGGGAATAAATAAAGCGAATAATTCTAAAGATAACGAAAAGTGCGTACAGAAAGCTAAATGTCCTTAACACGGAGTCTAGGAAAAACCTGTGAACCAAATAAGCAGAAAGGCACCCGTGAATGAAGTGTTAAATAAATACCGTTCTTGACTGCCTGCGGAGGCATTTTAATCCTTAATAATGCAGTATGCCGTGTAGAAAATTTTTACTCCGAATTTTAATAACCTAGAACGTAACCAGGAAAATCTCCCAAACGGAGTTTTCTTATATTAGAGGGTGAGAGGTTCTGTTAATAGACCAAATGATTAAAATTAACCGGTCAGCTAGCGAGAATCGAGAGTGGAATAAAATAAAAGCGAAATAATTTCTAAGATAACGAAAAAGTGGTACAGAAAGCTAATGTCCTAACCGGAGTCTAGAAAAACCTGTGAACAAATACGCAGAATGGCCCCGTGCATGAAGTGTTAAATAATACCGTTCTAGATGCCAGCGGAGGGGTGGCATTTTACTCCTTAATAATGCATTATGCACGTGTTCGGAAAATTTTATCCGGAAATTTATAACATAGAACGTAACAAGGAATTCTCCAAACGGGAGTTTTTTAGCGGTGAGAGGTTCTTTAATAAGACAATGAATTAAAATTACCGGACTGCTAGCGAGGACATCGGAGTGGGGAATAAAATAAAAGCGAAAATAAATTTCTAGATAACGAAAAAGTGGTACTGAAAGCTAATGTCCTAACACGGAGTCTAGGAAAGACCTGTGAAACCAAATAAGCAGCATGGCACCCGTGCATGACGTGTTTGAAATATATACGTTTAGAATTGCCTGCGGAGGATTTTACCCTTAATAATGCAATTATGCACGTGTTAGAAACTTTTACTCCGAAAATTTAATAAATAGAACAGTAACAAGGAATATCTCCAAACGGAGTTTTCTTAGAGGGTGAGAGGTTCTTTAATACAGACCTAATGATTAAAATTAACCGGACTGCTAGCGAGGAATCGAGAGTGGGAGTAAAATAAAAGCGAAATACATTCTACGATAACGAAAAAGTGGTACAGAAAGCTAAAGTCCTAACACGGAGTCTAGGAAAAACTGTGAAACCAAATAAGCAGAATGGCACCCGTGCATGAAGTGTTAAATAATACGTTCTAGATGCTGCGGAGGCATTTTACTCCTTAAATAATGCATATGCCCGTGTTAGAAAAATTTTACTCGAAAATTAATAAACTAGAACGTTACAAGGAATATCTCAAACGGTGTTTTCTTAGAGGTGAGCGGTTCTTTAATAAGACTCATGATTAAATTAACCGGACTGCTAGCGAGGAATCGCGAGTGGGAATAAATAAAGCGAATAAATTCTAAGATACGAAAAAGTGGGTGGGATACAGAAGCTATGTCTAACACGGAGTCTAGGAAAACCTGTGAACCAAATAAGCAGAATGGCACCGTGCATGAAGTGTTAACCATAAATTACCGTTCTAGAATGCCTGCGGAGGATTGGTACTCCTTAATAATGCATTATGCACGTGTTAGAAAATTTTACTCGAAATTTAATAAACATAGTAAACGTAACAAGGAATATCTCACACGGAGTTTTTTAGAGGGTGAGAGGTTCTTTAATAAGACCTAATGATTAAAAATTAACGGACGCTAGCGGAGGAATCGAGTGTGGGAATAAATAAAAGCGAAATAATAATCTAAGATAACGAAAAGTGTACTAGGAAAGCTAATGTCCTAACACGGAGTTAGGAAACAAACTGTGAACCATATAAGCAGAAGGCACCCGTGCATGAAGTGTTAAAATAAATACCGTACTAGAAATGTGCGGAGGCATTTTCCTTAATAATGCATTATGCACGTGTTAGAAAATTTTACTCCGAAAAATTTAATAACATAGAACGTAACAAGGATATCTCCCAAACGGAGTTTTATTTAGAGGGTGAGAGGTTCTTTAATTAGACCTAATGATTAAAATTAACCGGACTGCTAGCGAGGAATCGAGAGTGGGAAAAAATAAAAGCGAAATAAATTCTAAGATAACGAAAAAGTGGTACGAAACCTAATGTCCTAAACGGAGTCTAGGAAAAACCTGTGAACCAAATAGGCAGAATGGCACCGTGCATGAAGTGTTAAATAAATACCGTTCTAGATGCTGCGGAGCATTTTACTCCTTAATAATGCATTATGCAGCGTTAGAAAATTTTACTCCGAAATTTTAATAACTAGAACGTAACAAGGATTATCTCCAAACGGAGTTTTTTAGAGGGTGAGAGGTTCTTTAATAAGACCTAATGATTAAAAATTAACCGGATGCTAGCGAGGAATCGAGAGTGGGACTAAAATAAAGCGAAATAAATTCTAAGATAACGACAAGTGGTCAGAAAGCTAATGTCCTTACACGGAGTTCTAGGGAAAAAACCTGTGAACCTAATAAGCAGAATGGCACCCGTGCATGATGTGTTAAATAAATACGTTCTAGAAATGCCTGCGGAGGCATTTTATCCTTAATTAATGGCAGTATGCACGTGTAGAAAATTTTACTCGAATTTTAATAACAAAGAAGTAACAAGGAATATCTCAACGGAGTTTTATTAGAGGGAGAGAGGTTCTTTTATAAGACCTAATGATTATAATTAACCGATGCTAGCGAGGAATCGAGTGTGGGAAATAAAAATAAAAGCGAAAATAACTTCTAAGATAACGAAAAAGTGGTACAGAAAGCTAATGTCCTAACACGGGTCTAGGACAAACCTGTGAACCAAATAAGCAGAATGGCACCCGTGCATGGAAGTGTTAAAAATAAATACCGTTCTAGAAGGCCTGCGGAGGCATTTTACTCCTTTATATGCATTATGCAGTGTTAGAAAATTTTACTCCGAAATTTAATAAACATAGAGTTAACAAGGAATATCTCCAAACGGTGTTTTCTTAGGGGTGAGAGGTTCTTTAATAAGCCCTAATGATTATAATTAACCGGGACTGCTAGCGAGGAATCGAGAGTGGACTAAATAAAAGCGAATAATTTAATATAACGAAAAAGTGGTACAGAACGCTAATGTCTAACACGGAGTCTAGGAAAAAACCTGTGAACCAATAAGCGTAATGGACCGTGCATGAAGTTTAAAATAAATTACCGTTCTAGAATGCCTGGCGGAGGCATTTACTCTTAATAATGCATTATGCACGTGTTAGAAATTTTTACTCCGAAATTTAGTAACATGAAACGTAACAAGGAATATCTCCAACGGAGTTATCTTGAGGGTGAGGAGGTTCTTTAATAAGACCTAATGATTAAAATTAAACCGGGCTGCTAGCGAGGACGAGAGTGGAATAAAAATAAGCGAAATCAATTCTAAGATAACGAAAAGTGGTACAGAAAGCTAATGTCCTAAACCAGGAGTCTAGGAAAACTTGTGAACCAAAATAAGCAGAATGGCAACCGGCATGAAGTGTTAAAATAAAATTACTTTCTAGAATGCCTGCGGAGGCATTTTACTCTTAATAATGCATTATGCACGTGTTAGAAAATTTTACTCGAATTTATACTAACATAGAACGTAAAAACGGACTATCTCAACGGAGTTTTCTTAGAGGGTGAAGAGGTTCTTTTATAAGACCTAATGAGTAAAATTAACCGGACTGCTAGCGAGGAATCGAAGAGTGGGAATAAAATAAAGCGAAAATAAATTCTAAGATAACCGAAAAAGTGGTACAGAAAGCTAATGTGCCTAACACCGGAGTCTCGGAAAACCTGTGAACCAATAAGCAGAAATGGCGACCGTGCATGAAAATGTTAAATAAATACGTTCTAGAATGCCTGCGGAGGCATTTTTTATCCTTAATAATGCAATTCTGCACGTGTTAGAAAATTTTACTCGAAATTTAATAAACATAGAACGTAACAAGATATCTCCAAACGGAGTTTTCTAGAGGGTGAGCGTTCTTTAATTAAGACCTAATGATTAAAATTAACCGGACTGCTTGCGAGATTCGAGAGTGGGAATAAAATAAAAGCGAAAATAAATTCTAAGATAACGAAAAAGTGGTACAGAAAGCTAATGCTAACACGGTGTCTAGGAAAAACCTGGAACAAATAAGCTGAATGGCACCCGTGCATGCAAGTGTTAACTTAAATACCGTTCTAGAATGCCTGCGGAGGCATTTTATCCTTAAGTAATGCATTATGCTCGTGTTAGAAAAATTTTACTCGAAATTTTAATAAATAGAACGTAACAAGGAATATCTCAATCGGGTTTTCTTAGAGGTGAGAGTCTTAATAAGACCTATGATTTAAAAATTAACCGGATGCTAGCGCGGAATCGAGAGTGGAATAAAATAAAAGCGAAATAAATTCTAAGTTAACGAAAAAGTGGTACAGAAAGCTAATGTCCTACACGGGGAGTCTAGGAAAAACCTTGGATGTTACCAAATTAGCAGAAATGGCACCCGTGCATGAAGTGTTTAAAATAACTACCGATCTTAGATTGCCTGGGAGGCATTTTACTCTTAATAATGCAGTATGCACGTGTTCGAAAATTTTACTCCGAAATTTAATAACCTAGAACGTAACAGGAATATCACAAACGGAGTTTCTTAGAGGGTGAGAGGTTCGTTAATAAGACCTAATGATTAAAATTAACCGGACTGCTAGCGAGGAATCGAGAGTGGGAATAAATAAAAGCGAAATAAATTTTAAGATCACCGAAAAGTGGTACAGAAAGCTACTGCCTAACACGGAGTCTAGGAAAAACCTGTGAACCAAATAAGCAGAATGGCACCCGTGCCTGACGTGTTAAAATAAAATACCGTTCTAGCATGCTGCGGAGGCATTTTACTCCTTAATAATTCTTATGCACGTGTTTAGAAAATGTTTAACTCCGAAAATTTAATAAATAGAACGTAACAAGGAATACCTCAACGAGTTTCCATAGAGGTGAGAGGTTCTTTAATAAGACACCTAATGATTAAAAAATTTACCGGACTGTAGCGAGGAACGAGAGTGGGAATAAAATAAAGCGACATAAATCTAAGATAACGAAAAGTTGTACAGAAAGCTAATTCCTAACACGGAGTTCGAAAAACTGTGATCAAATAAGCAGACTGGCGACCGTGCATGAAATGTTAAAATAAATACGTTTAGAATGCAGGAGTGGGGGGGGGGGGGTGCGGCTCTGGCTGCGGAGGATTTTACTCTTTAATACTGCATTATGCACGTGTTAGAATATTTTACTCCGAAATTTATAACATCGAAACGTAACAAAGAATATCTCAAACGAGTTTTCTTTAGAGGGTGAGAGGTTCTTTAATAAGACCTATGATTAAATACGGGACTGCAGCGAGGAATCGAGAGTTGGGAATAAAATAAAAGCGAAATAAATTCTAAGTACGAAAAAAGTGGTACAGAAGTAAGTCCTAACACGGAGTCTAGGAAAAAAACTGTGAACCACATAAGCAGACTGGCACCGTGCTTGAACGTGTTAAATTAATACCGTTCTAGAATGCTGCGGAGGCATTTTATCCTTAATAATGCATTATGCAGTGTAGTAAATTTTACTCCGAATTTATATCATAGAACGTAACAAGGAATATCTCCCACGGAGTTTTCTTAGAGGGGGGGATGAGCGGTTTTAATAGACCTAATGATTAAAATTAACCGGACTGCTAGCGGAGAATCGAGAGTGGGAATAAAAAAAAGCCTCCGAAATCAATTCTAAGATAACGGAAAAAGTGGTCAGAAAGCTAATGTCCTAACACGGAGTCTAGGAAAGTGACTGTGAACCAAATAAGCAGAATGGCACCGTGCATGTAGGGTTAAAATAAAATACCGTTCTAGAATGCCTGCGAGGCATTTTATCCCTTAATAATGCATTTTGCACGTGTTAGAAAATTTTACTCCGAAATTTAATAACATAGAACGTAACAAGGAATATCTCCAAACGGTGTTTTCTTAGAGGAGTGAGAGGTTCTTTAATAAGACCTAATGATTAAAATTAACGGACTGTAGAGAGGATCGAGTGTGGGAAGAAAATAAAGCGAAATAAAATTCTAAGATTACGGAAAAGTGGTCAGAAAGCTATGTCCTAACACGGGTCTAGGAAAACCTGTGAACCAAATAGCAGATGGCACCCGTGCATGAAGTGTTAAATTAAATTACCGTTCTGAAATGCCTGGCGGGAGGCATTTTACTCCTTAATAATGCATTATGCACGTGTGCGAAAATTTTACTCGAATTTAATAACATAGAAACGTAACAGGAATATCTCCAAACGGAGTTTCTAAGAGGGTGAGAGGTTCTTAATAGACCTAATGATTAAAATTAACCGGACTGCTAGCGAGGAATCGAGAGTGGGCATAAAATAAAGCGAAATAAATCTATAGATAACGAAAAAGTGGTACAGAAAGCTAATTCTAACCACGCGGAGTCTAGGAAAAACCTGTGAACCAAATAAGCTGAATGGCACCGTGCATGAAGTGTTAAAAAAATAAATATTTATTTTAACACTCATGCACGGGTGCCATTCTGCTTATTTGGTTCACAGGTTTTTCCAAGACTCCGTGTTAGGACATTAGCTTTTCTGTTACACTTGTTGTTATCTTAGAATTTATTTCGCTTTTATTTGTATTCCAACTCTCGATTCCTCGCAGCAGTCCGGTAATTTTAATCATTGGTCTTATTAAGACCTCTCACCCTCTCAGAAAACTCCCGTTTGAGATATTCCTTGTTACGTTCTATGTTATTAAAGTTTCGGAGTTAAAATTTTTCTAACACGTGCATAATGCATTATTAAGGAGGTTAAAAATGCCTCCGCAGGCATTTAGAACGGTATTTAATTTTAACACGTCATGCACGGGTGCCTTAGGCTTATTTGGTTCACAGGTTTTTCTAGACTCGTGTTAGGACAGTAGCTTTCTGTACCACTTTTTCGTTATCTTAGAATTTTATTTCGCTTTTATTTAATTCCACATCTCGACGTTCCTCGCGAGCAGTCCAGGTTATTTTTAATATTAGGTTCTTATTAAGAAACCTCTCACCCTCTAAGAAAACTCCGTTTGGGAGTTATTCCTTGTTGTTCTATGTTATTAAATTTCGGAGTAAAATTTTCTAACACGTGCATAATGCATTATTAAGGGAGTATAATGCCTCCGCAGGATTCTAGAACGGGTATTTCTTTTATCACTTCATGCCACGGGTGCCATTCTGTTATTTGGTTCACAGGTCTTTACTAGACTCCGTGTTAGGACATTAGCTTCTCTGTACCACTTTTTCGCTTAATCTTAGAATTTATTTCGCTTTTTATTTATTCCACTCTCGATTCCTCGATAGCAGTCGGTTATTTTAATCATAGGTCTTATTAAAGAACTCTCCCCTCTAAGAAAACTCGTTTGGAAGATATTCCTTGTTACGTTCTATGTTATTAAATTTCGGAGTAAAATTTCTAACATGTGCTTTAAAGCATTATTAAGGAGTAAATGCCTCCGGCAGGAGGTCTAGAACGGTATTTATTTTAAACTTTCATGCCCGGGTGCCATTCTGCTTATTTGGTTCTCAGGTTTTTCCTAGATCCGTGTTAGGACATTGCTTTCTGTACCCACGTTGTCGTTATTTAGATTTATTGCGCTTTTATTTTATTCCCACTCTCGATTCCTCGCTAAGCAGTCCGGGTTATTTTAATCATTAGGTCTTATTAAAGAACCTCTCACCTCTAAGAAAACTCGTTTGGAGATATTCCTTTTACGTTCTATGTTATTAATTTCGGACGTAAATTTTCTAACAAGTGCATAATGCATTATTTAAGGAGTAATAATGCCTCCGATGGCATTCTTGAACGGATTTATTTTAACATTTCCATGCACGGTCGCCATTTGCTTATGTGGTTCACAGGTTTTTCCTTAGGATCCGTGTTAGGACATTAGCTTTTGTACCCTGTTCGTATCTTAGAATTTATTTCGCTTTTATTTTATTCCACTCTCCGATTCCTCGTAGCAGTCCGGTTAATTTTTATTCATTAGGTCTGATTTAAAGAAACTCTCACCTCTAAGAAAACTCCGTTTGGAAGATATTCCCTTCGTACGTTCTAGTTATTAAAAATTTCGGAGTAAAATTTTCTAACCACGTGCATAACGCTTTATGAAGGAGTAAAATGCCTCCGCGGCATTCTACAACGGTATTTATTTAAACTCTTCATGCACGGGTGCCATTCTGCTTATCTGGTTACAGTTTTTCCTAGACTCCTTGTTAGACATTAGCTTTCATGTACAACTTTTTCCGTTATCTTAGTATTTATTTCGCTTTTATTTTATTCCCACTCCTGATTCCTCGCCTGCAGTCCGGTTAATTTTAATCTTAGGTCTTATGTAAAGAACCTTCTACCCTCTAAGAAAAAAACTCGTTTGAGAGTTTCCTGGTACGTTCTATGTTTATTAAATTTCGCAGTAAATTTTCTTACACGTGCATAATGCAATTATTAAGGCAGTAAAATGACCTCGCAGGCATTCTGCACGGTATTTATTTTTAACATTCATGCAGGGTGCCATCTGCTTATTGGGTTCACAGGTTTGTCTAGACTCCGTGTTAGAGGACATTAGCTTTCTGTACACTTTTCGTTATCTTTGGAATTTAATTTCGCTTTTATTTTATTCCACTCTCGATTCCTCGCTAAGCAGTCCGGTTTTTTTTAATCATTAGGTTTAGTAAAGACCTCTCACCTCTCTAGAAAAACCTCCGTTTGGAAGAGATTCCTTGTTTAGTTTATGTTATTAAATTTTCGGAGTCAAATTGTCTAAACAAGTGCATAATGCATTATTAAGGAGTAACTGCCTCGCAGGCATTCTCGAAACGGTATTTATTTTAACAACTTCATTGCACGGGTGCCTTCGCTTATTTGTTCACAGTTTTTCCTTAGACTCCGTGTTAGGACATTAGCTTTCTGTACCATTTTTCGTTATCTTAGAATTATTTCGCTTATATTTTATTCCCCCTCTCGATTTCCTCGCTAGCAGTCCGGTTAATTTTTAATCTTAGGTCTTATTAAAGAACCTTCACCCTCTAAGAAAACTCGTTTGGAGATATTCCTTGTTACGTTCTATGATATTAAATATTCGGAGTAAAATTTTCTAACACGTGCTTATTGCATTTTTAGGAGTAAAATGCCTCCGAGGCATTCTGAACGGTAGTTTATTTTAAACATTTCATGCACGTCGCCATTCTGTTGTTTGGGTCAAGGTTTTTCCTAGACTCCGTGTTAGGACATTAGCTTTCTGTAACACTTTTTCGTTATCTTAGAATTTATTTCGCTTATTATTTATTCCCACTCTCGATTCCTCGCTAGCCGTCCGGTTAATTTTAATCATTAGGTCTTATTAAAGAAACCTCTCACCCTCTAAGAAAAACTCCGTTGGGGAGATATTCCTTGTTTACGTTCTATGTTATTAATTTCGGAGTAAATTTCTAACACGTGCATAATGCATTATTAAGGAGTAAAATGCCTCGCGGGCATTCTGAAACGGTATTTATTTTAACACTTCATGCATCGGTGCCATCTCTGCTTATTTGGTTCACAGGTTTTTCCTAGACTCCGTGTTAGGACATTAGCTTCAGTACCAATTTTTCGTTTTCTTAGAATTTATTTCGCTTTTTATTTTTATTCCCACTCTCGATTCTCGCTAGCAGTCGGTTAATTTTAATTCAATTAGGTTTATTAAAGAACTCTCCCTCTAGAAAACTCCGTTTGGAGATATTCCTTGGTACGTTCTATGTTATTTAAGTTCGGAGATAGTAAAATTTTCTAACACGGGCATATGCATTATTAAGGAGTAAAATGCCTCGCAGCATTATAGAAACGGTATTTATTTTAACACTTCATGCACGGGTGCATTTGCTTATTTGGTTCACAGGTTTTTCCTAGACTCGTGTTATGACATTAGCTTTCTGTACCACTTTTCGTTATCTTAGAATTTATTTCGTTTATTTTATATCCCGCTCTCGATCCCTTGGTAGCAGTCCGGTTAATTTTATTCATTAGTCTTATTAAAGAAACTCTCACCCTCTTAAGAAAACTCGTTTGGAGATATTCCTTGTTTCGTTCTATGTTAGTAAATTCGGAAGTTAAATTTTCTAAACACGTGCATAATGCCTTATTAAGGAGTAAAATGCCTCTCCGCGTGCATTCTTAGAAACGGTATTTATTTTCACACTTCATGCACGGGTGCCATTCTGTTATTTGGTTCCACAGGTTTTTCCTAAGGACTCCGTGTTAGGACATAGCTTCTGTACACTTTTTGTTATCTTAGAATTTATTTCGCTTTTTTTTATTCCACTCTCGATTCCTCGCTAGCAAGTCCGGTTAATTTTAATCATTTAGGTCTAGTAAAGAACCTCTCACCCTCTAAGAAAACTCCGTTTGGAGATAGGTATTCCTTGTACGTTCTATGTTATTAAATTTCGGAGTAAAATTTCTAACACGTGCAATAATGCATTATTAAGGAGTAAAATGCCTCCGCAGGCATTCTGAACGGTATTTATTTTAACACTTCATGCACGGGTTGCATTCTGCTTTTTGGTTCAAGGTTTTTCCTAGACTCCGTGTTAGGACATTAGCTTGCTGTACCACTTTTTCGTTATCTTAGAAATTTATTTCGCTTTTATTTTATTCAACTCTCGATTCTCGCTAGCAGTCCGGTTAATTTTATCATTTAGGTCTTATTAAAAGACCCTCTCACCTCTAAAGAAAACTCCGTTTGAGATATTCCTTGTTCCGTTTATGTTATTAAATTTTCGGAGTAAATTTCTAACACGTGCAAATGCATTATTAAGGAGTAAAATGCCTCCGCAGGCATTCTAGAACGGTATTGATTTTTAACACTTCTGCCACGGGTGCCATTCTGCTTATTTGGTCTACCAGGTTTTCTGACTCCGTGTTAGGACATTTTGCTTTCTGTACATTTTTCGTTATCTTAGAATTTTATTTCGCTTTTATGATTATTTCCCAACTCTCGATTCCTCGCTAGCAGTCGGTTAATTTTAATCATTTGGTTTATTAAAGAACCTCTCACACTTAAAGAAATCTCCGTTTGGAGATATTCCTTGTACGTTTCTCTGTATAAATTTCGAGAGTAAAATTTTCTAACACGTGCATAATGATTATTAAGGAGTAAAATGCCTCCGCAGGCATTCTAGAACGGTATTTATTTTCAACACTTTCATGCAGGGTGCCATTCTGCTTATTTGGTTCTCAGGTTTTTCCTAGACCTTCCGTGTTAGGACATTAGCTTTCCTGTACCATTTTTCGTTATCTTAGATAATGTATTCGCTTTTATTTTATTCCCACTCTCGATTCTCGCTAGCAGTCCGGTTAATTATAATCATTAGGTCTTATTAAGAAACCCTTCACCCTCTAAGAAAACTCCGTTTGGAGTTATTCCTTGTTACGTTCTATGTTATTAAATTTCGGAGTAAAATTTTCGAAACACGTGCATAATGCATTATTAAGGAGTATAAATGCCTCCGCCGGCATTCTAGAACGGTATATATTTTAACACTTCATGCACGGGTGCCATTCTGCTTATTTGGTGTCACAGGTTTTTCCTAGACTCAGGTGTTAGGACATTAGCTTTCTGTCCACTTTTTCGTTATATTAGAATTTATTTCGCTTTTATTTTTATTCCACTCTCGAGGGGGGGGGGGGGGGTGGGGTTTCCTCGCTAGCCAGTCCGGTTTATTTTAATCATTAGGGTATTATTAAAGAACCTCTCACCTCAAAGAAAACTCGTTTGGAGATATTCCTTGTTTACGTTCTATGTTATTAACTTTCGGAAGTAAAAATTTTCTAACACGTGCTACTGCATTATTAGGAGTAAAATGCGCCGCAGGCATTTAGAACGGTATTTATTTTAAAACACTTCATGCACGGGTGCCATTCTGCTTAATTGGTTTCACATGTTTTTCCTAGACTCCGTGTTAGGGACATTAGCTATCTGTACCTTTTTCGTTATCTTTAGAATTTTATTTCGCTTTTATTTTATTCCCACTCTCGATTCCTCGTAGCAGTCGGTTTATTTATCATTAGGTCTTATTAAAGAAACCTCTCACCCTCTAAGAAACTCCGTTTGGAGATATTCCTTGTTACGTTCTATGTTATTAAATTTCGGAGTTAAATTTTCTAACACGTGCATAATGCATATTAGAGTAAAATTGCCTCCGCAAGGGGGCATTTCTAGAACGGTTATTTATTTAACACATCATGCACGGGTGCATTTTGCTTATTTGTTCACAGGTCTTTCCTAGACTCCGTGTTAGGACATTAGCTTTCTGTACCACTTTTTCGTTTTCTTAGGAATTTATTTCGCTTTTATTTTATCCACTCCTCGATTCCTCGCTAGCAGTCCGGTTAATTTTAATCATTAGGTCTTATTAAAGAACCGCTCTCACCCTCTAGAGAAAAATCGTTTGGAGATATTCCTTGTTACGTTCTATGTTATTAAATATGGAGTAAAAATTTTTAACACGGGAATAATGCATTATTAAGGAGTAAAATCTCCGCTCGGCATTCTAGAACGGTATTTATTTTAACACTTCATGCAGGGTGCCATTCTGCTTATTTGGTTCACAGGTTTTCCTTAACTCCGTGTTAGGACATTAGATTCTGTACCACTTTTTCGTTATCTTAGGAATTTATTTCGCTTTGTATTTTATTCCCACTCTCGATTCCTCGCTTAGCAGTCCGGTAATTTTAATAATTAGGGTTTAGTTAAAGAACCTTCCGCCTCTAAGAAACTCCGTTTGGAGATATTCCTTTGTTACGTTCTATGTTATTAAATTCGGAAGTAAAATTTCTACCACGGCATAATGCATTATTAGGAGGTAAAAGGCCTCGCAGGCATTCTAGAACGGTATTTTTTTAACACGTCATGCACGGGTGCATCTTGCCTTATTTGGTTCACAGGTTGTCTAGACTCGTGTTAGGACCATTTAGCTTTGCTGTACCACTTTTTCGTTATCTTAGAATTTATTTCGCTTTATTTTATTCCACTTCGGATGCCTCGCGAGCAGTCCGGTTAATTTTACTCATTAGGTCTTATTAATGAAACCTCACCCTCTAAGAAAACTCCGTTTGGAGTTATTCCTGGTTACGTTCTATGTTATTAAATTTCGGAGTAAAATTTGCAACACGTGCATAATGCTTATTAAGGAAGTAACTGCTCGCAAGGCTTTCTAGAACGGTATTTATTTTAACACTTCAGGCACGGGTTGACATTCTGCTTATTTGGATTCCCAGGTCTTCCTTGACTCCGTGTTAGGGTCATTAGCTTTTCTGTACCACTTTTTCCGTTATCTTAGAATTTATTTCGCTTTTATTTTATTCCCACTCTCGGATTCTCGCTGCAGTCGGTTATTTAATCATTAGGTACTTATTAAAGAACACTCTCAACTTAAGAAAACTCCGTTTGGAGATAATTCCTTTGTTTAGTTCTAGTTGATTAAATTTTCGGGTAAAATTTTCTAACACGTGCATAATGCAATATTAAGGAGTAAAATGCCTCCGCAGGCATTCTAGAAACGGTATTTATTTTAACAACTTCATGCAGGGTGCATTCTGCTTATGTGGTTCACAGGTTTTTCCTAGACTCCGTGTTTGGACATTAGCTTTCTGTACCACTTTTTCGTTATCTTCGAATTTATTTCGCTTTTATTTTATTCCCACTCTCGATTCCTCGCTAGCAGTCGGATATTTTAATATTAGGTCTATTAAAGAACCTCTCACCTCTAAGAGAAAACTCCGTTTGGAGATATTCCTTGTACGTTCTATGTTATTAAATTTCGGAGTAAAATTTTCTAACACGTGTGCATATGGCCAAATTATTAAGGAGTAAATGCCTCCGCAGGCATTTAGAACGGTATTTATTTTAACACTTCCCTGCACGGGTGCCATTATGCTTATTTGGGTTCACAGGTCCTTTCCTAGGAATCCGTTGTTAGGACATTTGCTTCTGTACCACTTTTCCGTTACTTAGATTGATTTCCGCTTTTATTTTATTCCCACTCTCGATTCTCGCTTGCAGGTCCGGGTTAATTTTAATCAGGAGGGTATTATTAAAGACCCTTCCCCCTTAAGAAAACTCCGTTTGCGGAGATATTCCTTGTACGTTTTTGTTATTAAATTTCGGAAGTAAAATTTCTAACCGTGCAAAATGCATTATTAAGGAGTAAAGGCCTCCGCAGGCATTCTAGAACGTATTTTATTTTAAACTCTTCATGCACGGTGCATTCTGCTTATTTGGTTCCATCAGGTTTTTCTAGACTCCGTGTTAGGACATTAGCTTTCTGTACCACTTTTTCGTTATTTAGAATTTATTTTCGCTTTTATTTTATTCCCATCCTCGATTCTCGCTAGCAGTCCGGTTAATTTTAAATCATTGGTCGTATTAAAGAACCCTCTCACCTCTAAGAAACTCCGTTTGGAGATATTCTTGTTACGTTCTATGTTATTATTCTTCGGAGTAACATTTTCTAACACGTGCATTAATGCCATTATTAAGGGAGTAAATGCCTCGCAGGCATTCTAGACGGAATTTATTTTAACCATTCAAGTCACGGGTGCCATTCGGCTTATTTGGTTCACAGGTTTTTCCTAGATCCGTGTTGGACCATTAGCTTTCTGTACCATTTTTCTTTATTCTTTAGATTTATTTCGCTTTTATCTAGATTTTTTTAATTTACCGATTTATGTATCATTTTACATGTTTCATTAAATGTTTTTTTAAAGAATTTTGATTATTTCTTGGGGTCTACATGGACCATAATTTTTTTCAAATGTTTTGCAGTAAGAATAATTTTGTGATTTTTTATTAAAATCTAGATTGTTGATTGATGGGTTATTATTTAAGAAGAACCATTTTTGTTTAAGATTTTACCGTAAAGTAATAAAGTTACATAATATTCTCGTTCAGCAGATTGCACATTGGAACGTTATGAAAATCGATAATAATTCGTGTTTCATTTGTCTTAGATATCAACTATTCGAAGGGAATGTACAAAAAAAGCAACAAAATGTTCATAGCATGAGCTGCAGTACTTAGAAACTTTGAAATGTTCTTTATTGACTCGCAGTCTTCATAAAAAGCAATTCATCTCAAAACTTCTTCTTCCATTAAAAAATCAATATATTTGATATCAAGATTCACGTCTTATACACATACATATTACATAGTAGGTATGCTACTAAGTTAGAATATTGATAATGGGTAAGAAAGGAGGTGGCGGTGGTGGCGGTGGTAGCGCTGCTAAAGGCGGCGGGAAGGGAGGTGGTGGTAAAGGTAAAGGAAAAGCAGATGCTGGTGCTAGTGCTGCAGCTGAACCTAAAGAGAAGAAAGGTTTGTTAAAAATGATTATCCAATAAATTTAAAGGATGAGGGGACCTTAGAATTTACTTCCAAATATTCGCGTTTAAGTCCTGTGAAAGTGTGTAGAATCAAAAAATACGCCGGACTGTGAAATCGATAATTCGTGCAATATCACGCCGCGCTCCTATTGGCTGATAGCAATTTTGGGCTGTGACGTCACTTATGTGTTAAGACCAACGTGCGCGCGCACCCTTCGCTTGTGTCAGCATTTTGTTCTGTGCTGTTTTAAATACGTCGTGTTACCTTTGGCGTTTGCGAGAGCGGTATCTTTGGTTGCACTGAATTAGTCAAGATCTAAGTTACGAATAATTCTCCTTAATAGTTACATGTAACTCAGAAAGGCTTTCTTGTAGTTGTAGTAGGTATTTCTATTTATAAATAGCTAAGATAAGTAGCATCCGCTAACTAAACCACAAACTGCTATTTTGTTTTGACTTGTTTGAAACCCGATATGGACACAATTAAAAATCGGCATATTTCTTCATACAAGAATAAAGATCTAAAAATCGATTGAATGTATGATGTAGTAGAAGACATTTTACTAGCTGGCCCTTGGCGCCTCTAGTCCTATCTGAGTGCGCACGTGCGGTTTGACAATGCGGCGTGTACCGGCCTTTAGTTGTACACTCATTTATAAATTTGCCGTTTTAGTTTGCTGTGACTTGAGTGTAAAGCGTAACGAATGTGGATGTGTTCGTCTGCTATGCTTGGTATAATATTGCTTGGTGTAATAGTTGCAAATCTTGCTTACGTTATAAGTAGTGTCACATAGTGAGTTAGAACTTAAAAGCTTGGTGCTTGTCCAACTGGAATGAAGACATGCATTTCATACCTACCCGATCCATTTTTATAAGGACCGTGTTGTGTTGATATGACATGTTGATATATCAACTGTGGTACGATACAGGGAGTTGCTAGGTGTTACGTTGGGAGCTATAAATATACATAATTTACATGCCTTTCTGTGTGACTTCAATCTTATTTCAGGTTTATCTCGGCTCATGGTTATCGTAGGGTGATGATTCTTTTTTCAACCGGTCATAAAAAGTCTCCTCTCCATTGGTTATAGGCTCGTTAGTATCGTAAATTGTTAATGTATTCTTAATTAGTAATTTAGTCGGCCCGCACGCTCATTTTACCTGTATTTCTATATACGCAGATCAGAGCAACTCACATAATTGACGTCACAGGTTCAAATTGTTTTGGCTGGATATCTCGGCGCGCGAATGAAATACAACTTTGCGGATTTCACTAAAGTTGTTTATACGATTAATGTAATAAGAGGATTTGCACGAGAAAAACTTTTTCTAAGGTCCCCTCATCCTTTAATCTCATGACATTTTAACGTAAACTGATATTACTATATATTATTAGAATATAACATGGACATGTGCAAGGGAAATTGGGAATACAAAACAATCTGTACATTTTAAGGCTTGTTTATCCTGTGCGGCTGTGACAACAGAGTGTAGTGTTAACTATATCCAGCTATATTTCAATTATAACTATAAAACCGAACTAAATCATAATTACATAATTACATAATTACATAATTACATAATTACATAATCACATAATTACATAATTACATAATTACCCTCATTACACATGACCCACTGCAGGTCTAAATTCGGTGAAAGTTCGCCATATTCTGTGCGAGAAACACGCCAAATCCATGGAAGCGCTAGCCGAGCTGGAGAAGGGTCTCAAGTTTAACGAAGTAGCTACAAAGTACAGCGAGGATAAGGCTGGGAGTGGAGGTAATCTGGGGTGGATGGTGCGGGGCAGCATGGTCGGGCCCTTCCAGGACGCCGCGTTCGCACTTCCTAAAAGTACTATTGCTAAACCGGATTATGTTCAAGTTAAGACGAAACATGGTTATCACATAATCATGGTGGAGGATAAGAAGTGAAGTTTTTTGTTGTAAAGTTTTGGTTTTAGATAAATTATTTGTTTTTACTCTTTAGGTAGGATAAAATTCTGTTTCTTAATTGAAAGGACACAATTATATAAAATTTTTTTTGGGGATTGCTGGGATTCTCTGTTTGTTTCTGAATATAGTTCCCATTTAATATTTATAAATTCGAGAAGTTATTTGACTACCTTATATCTCTGTAGTCCACATACCGATTTGCCCAACTTATTAAAAATTACTTATAATTTTTCTAGTGACTTTATTTCATGCAAGTAGCTGTGATATCTAACATTATTTTAGTGTAATGTCAGGAAATGAGACGACACTTCAGGATAACTCTACCTCTGGATCGCTCTTAAAGGTTATTCCTTGTGATGAATCGGCATTTTCTGGAAACCGTACATTTTCGACATAATATCAAGAACCCATATTTTAGTGTTTTTACAGGTTGAAAGCTATCATTTCATTGATATTTTGTACACTGAATAACAATTACCAGGTGTACCTGCGGCTGAGGGACACTAAAGAGCACAACGACGTGTACTATGTGGACACTGAAGATCCTGTCTCCCTGGTAGCAACGGCTCCGGAGAACTCTGAAACTCACAAGAACTCTCACCGGAACCATACTCTCTCCGTTCAGAAGTTTAAGTTCTCCAAGATATTTGTACCCAGTACAACCCAACCTGAACTGTTTGAGAGCACTGCTCTCCCTCTGCTAGGTGGGTGAAATGTTCTGGAAATATGTTTGTTTTGTGATTAGCTAAGTGTTGTCAGATGGAATTGGCTTCTGTGTTCACTGTGTTTAAAAATAGCTGTGTTTAAAAGTTTCATTCTCTTTTCGTGTTGGTTGCAGCAGGTTACAAGTTTAAGACCTGGCAGTAAACCAATTTGTTAACTACATTAATCCCACACAGACGAGTGCCTGAATCTAGAGAACAACGCTCTACTCTTTACCTACGGTGTGACCGCTAGTGGCAAAACACACACAGTTCAAGGTCCTCGACATGATGCCGGCCTGCTACCCAGATCTCTGGATCTGATATTCAACTCTCTCGGTATGTTGATGTCGCGACTCGCGCTTGTTGAATCGTGCGATTCTTGCACAGAATTAGCTTGAAAGTTGTGATGAAATTTGCTCTCAAGATAACGAGAGGGCGCACAAAATACAGAATAGGGACCCTGGACATACTAAAATGGGAACGCGCATTGACGTCAATGTATGTAAAGTTTGAGCTTTGGTAATTCACACACGCTTTTTGAAACGAAAAAACGCGCGTAAAGTTTCGGTGGGAAAACAGGATCCCAACTTAGGAATTCTAATTTTATCTCCAAACAAACACACACCAACTTACATTATTATATTTCCAGGTTCGCACATCAAGCCAAGGTCGATGTTCTGTCCACATTTGCACAGTGAAGTTTGTAAGATGACTGAGAAACTGCAACATCAGAACGAGCAGAGGAAACAACGGATACTCTACCCTCCCAACACATCCCAGGTTTACTGAAAATAATACTAAATAATACAAATCATATCATACCACTATACCAGGTGGACCGTATGTTCGGAATATTATATCTATGATTTCCAATAATAATGATTCTCCAGAGTATTGACTGATATAGAGAATATAGTGTAATTTCAAACGAATAAACTTCATCTTCGCGTATTGTCTGGAATTAGAGAAATTAAAATCAGCGAGTAATTCAACTAATGATCGTGTTTCGTCAGGATTTGGAAATAACTGGGATGACTGATCCTAACTCAACTCGGTGTACTATTGGGAGTATGACAAGCGAATGTACTGCCTGTAAGTCTCCGCTGGATAATATCTTCATTGGACATGGGGAGGCGACGCAAGTTTGCCTTGCCGCGTGATAATGATTCTGGAACATACGTCATCATCATTGTTATCATTGCGTCGTCTCCTCTACTCCACAGCAATTTAAACGCATGGAAATTAAGTAAACTGGCATAACTAATCGCTAATCTCCCAGCTTCTTCAGACGAAAATACAAGTTATCAGATAACAGATAACGTGTTGGTCCAGCTGTCCAACCCAGAGAACATTCAGTACAGTGTGTGGGTTAGCTACTTGGAACTTTATAACGAGAATGTATACGATCTTCTTCAGCCTCCTCCCGAACAAGGTTTATTATATTTTAAATATTTCACCACTACACGTTTTCGACATGTCTAACATGATGGTCAAGTGATTTAGCACATAATTCAATCCATAAGTTACATCAAGCCTCCTTACATTGTAAACACTATACACCGAGGCCGACCTACATTTTAAAAGTAAATCTGTTAATTGTAATCTTCAAAAGTCACGTTATTCAGCCATCATCAAATGTGATTAAACAGGTGAAATGAAGCCTCGTGACCGACAAGCGCTAAGACTGGGGGAGGACCACAAGATGTCGGTGTATGTAAAGGGAGCCACACAGCTGGAGGTCTGCTCGTTTGCTGAGGCTAACAGAGCCTTGATGTACGGCCAGAGGAATAGAAAGGTATGCAGATCAGGCGAGGACAGTTTGTTTAATTGTTCATTTGTTTTGTCGGATTTGTCATAAAAATAAATGTCACCCTTTATATGTCACGACTATGATATTAGACATTGATTGATCGATAAATTGATGTTTGATGTAGAACAGACTGTTATTTCAGAAAGCTGCTACGAGCATGAACCAAAGCTCCAGCAGGTCACATGCCATCTTTAAAATAACAGTCATCGCTACAAACACCATCTCCCAACAAAGCAAATGCAGCCAGTAAGTTGATCTAGTCAGTTATTTGATCTAGTAGAGTGAAATTATTCTAAAAGATTACAGTATGGAGTATTGTCAATTATTACTATGAGAAATCCCAGAGTTGTATAGCTATATCATTTTTATGTAATGTTTAATTTGTGCTTAGTTTCAAATCCTAAACTTTTACATCATCCAGGATAACATTTGTGGATTTGGCGGGAAGTGAACGGTACGGTAAGACGAACACAGCAGGGGTGCGGCTAAAAGAGGCCGGTAACATCAACACCTCCCTTCTTACTCTAGGCAAATGCATCTCCTCCCTCAAACACAACTCAAAACTCCGACCCCGACAAGCGACCCAGGCCCAGATTGTTCCATTCAGAGAGAGCAAACTCACGAGGCTGTTCAAGAACTTTCTGTCGGGGGAGGGTTTAATAACTATGATTGTTTGTGTGAACCCGCACAAAGACTTCTTCGACGAAAGTATCCATGCTCTTAAGTTTTCTGCTCTGGCCACGGAGGTATATTGTTTTTATTACAGCAAAATTGGCAGTTAAAATGGATTTCCTGTAATGTTATGATACCGACGGCCGAATCTTGTTCCACTTTCAAGTCTAAGCATGTTTTAAAGATTTAGCCTTCCATTGTCGACTTTCTGTAATCTGTTTTTTTTGCACAGATTGTAATTTAATCGTAACGTTTAGGCTCTGCTACTGCCCCGACCTCCGAGTAGGATAGAACAGGCTACAACTTCTGACGAGAACAAGATGTCTGAACTAGACTTGCAGCAGATGAAGTGATTATATATTTCACTATATTTCATTATATTTCACTACTTCTATTATTTATCGATCGTGAATATCGAATGATTCACGATCGATAAATAATAGAAGTAGTGAAATATAATGAAATCTCCTACGAATGCCATCTTATACGGAACATTGTATATGACTTTGAGTCATGAAATGATGATACTCAGTGGTCTGATTATATCCTTATAAATATCTTATCTCCAGGTACGAGATAAGAACAGAAGTGCTGGGAGAAGTGCAACAGAGAATAAAGAGGATGAGAAAGAATCACGAGTAAGTGAAAATACTCAGCACTTTTCAAATTTCATAGTTTTAATATTACATGATGAGCCCACAGCCGGACGAAGTATTACTGGGACTGGGAAATATCGAAAATCTGAGTTTTTACAGCATGCTATCTCAGGGAGGATTTGGCAGCTCAAAAGGAGCGAGAAGATAGATACCACGAGGGAGTGGAGGCTGGTCTTCAACAATACTACAAAGGTGTTATTGATGAACTCAAGAAAAAAGTTAGAGATGCCCGTGCACAGAACGGTTACACCGGTATGTTATGACTACACTGGTCGCGGTATATAACTAAATTTGAAAATTCTGTTTTTTTTTCGCGTTGCACGTGATTGAGTTCTTATTCCCAAAAGACAACTCCATGATATTTAGTATTTAAATCGCGTGTTGTTAATATTTAATCCTTCTTTACAGGGAGTAAAGAAAGTCAGGAGAAGATAACGAAAAAAGAGGAAACTATAACAGTTCTAAAGAAGCAATGTCAGGAGTTAGACGAAGAATTGCAACAGACCAGATCAGAGCACAAACTCTTCAAAGCAGAGATAGACCAGCAGCTGTTCCAGACAAAACTTGAACTTAAGACAACTCAGCAGTTGTACCATGACGGGAATCAGGAAAAGGAGAGGTCAGTACATTTGAGAGGGAAAATTAACAATGAGAATTGATAATGTTATTTTGTTAAAAAGCGACTGTGTTAAAGAGAAAATCTGTGGGCACGATGTAATCATTTGAATTTCACTTGTAAAGCACGTATCTGAAATAAGCTTGAAAACCATTGAAATTTGAATCATCACCTGCTTTTCCATCCTATATAGGTTTGCGAACTCGATATCAGAGAAAGAGAACGAGATAAAGAGGATGTTCCAAGACTTGGAGGAGGCGACAAAGCTGTCCACATTCTGGGAAAAGGAATGTAACGACCTGAAGGCTGCTAACGCACAGCAGGTAACCACCGGTTACTAACCGGTCGAGATAGTCACACTTTTATTTTCGTTTATCAAATAATTTCTCGCTATCAGTATCACAAGATTTTACTTCATTATTTAAGGGTATCACAGTTGACTGGTCACAAATTTTGTCGTTCGTCTGTGATTGGTCCGTCTGTTGCAATTTACATTATGCTGATTTCAGATTGAAAGGCTACAATGCCAACTGAAAGAAGGTGCAACAAATCAGCACAGATTGGAAACGGAGATCACCGAAAAGACAGATGTTATCCAGAAGATCACTAAAGAATCTCTCCAAAAAGGTAACTTGAAAGTTGAAGCACTTGTTGACTAACTTAACATTGATCTTAATTATACCAGTGAATTATTTGTATCTATGAACGGAAAAATTAAGCCTAATTCGGGGTAACTAGATAAATCCGTACGTACAGATGGCGGGAAACAAGAGCTGGAGGAGCTGAGGAAACAAGTTGAAGTGGAGAGACAGATTATTACCCAGACAAACTCAGAGAAATCTCAGCTACAGTCTGATCTCAGAACTACTCAGACTAAGGTAACAGCTGGGTGACAGCCGGGTAACAGCTGGGTAATAGCCGGGTAACAGCTGGGCAACAGCTGGGTTACTAACCAGTCGAGATAGTCACACTTTTATTTTCGTTTATCAAATAATTTCCGGCTATCACAAGATTTTACTTCATTATTTAAGGGTATCACAGTTGACTGGTCACAAATTTTGTCGTTCGTCTGTGATTGGTCCGTCTGTTGCAATTTATATTATGCTGATTTCAGATTGAAAGGCTACAATGCCAACTGAAAGAAGGTGCAACAAATCAGCACAGATTGGAAACGGAGATCACCGAGAAGACAAACGTTATCCAGAAGATCACCGAAGAATCTCTCCAAAAAGGTAACTTGAAAGTTGAAGCACATGTTGACTTACTTAACATTGATCTTAATTATCCCAGTGAATTATTTGTATCTATGAATGGAAAATTAAGCCTAATTCGGGGTAACTAGATAAATCCGTACGTACAGATGGCGGGAAACAAGAGCTGGAGGAGCTGAGGAAACAAGTTGAAGCGGAGAGACAGATTATTACCCAGACAAACTCAGAGAAATCTCAGCTACAGTCTGATCTCAGAACTACTCAGACTAGGTAACAGCTGGGTGACAGCCGGGTAACAGCTGGGTAATAAACTGGAACACTAGAAATTACCATGATCACCATAATTCAGTCGTTACGTTTCAAAGATCATAATATTGTGATCTAACAGTAACTTCCTCGTGTTCTCAAATCTTTAAAACTGCTTAAAAATCGTCAGAGCGATGCCCACATAAAACCCAGATTTACCGCATAGTTTGAGTAAACAGCCGCGGTAAATCGTTTTACTATAATCGACACGTGATCTAAAAGTAGTATGACGCCCAGTTAGAGGAAATGAGAGGAGTGACCCAGCAAGATAAGAAGGATATCACGCTACTGAAGGATAACTGTACCGAGTACACCGCTCTTATCTCTAATCTCAAGTCTCAACTGGAGACTCTTCAACAGGTATTTGTTTCCCATTATATAATGGGATGTCTGAAGAGTTAAGCTTCGTGTTTGAATTTAAACATCAGCAATCAGAATAGACCACAATTAGTAATTAGTATTAACGTTGTTATCGATTTAAATGTTGGATGATAATCAATTGATTATAATTTATGATTAAATAACTAATGTCTAAACGGCGTTCTTTTAATTCTTAATTTCAGCCTTCGCAGATTTTATCGTCTCAAGAGAGCAAGGAGAACAAGGAGAATCAGGAGCCAGACTCCCTGAGGAGCCGTCTTACAGCCGCGCAGGAGCAGGTTCAGGAGAAGAACAAGCTAATTTCTGAACTAGAGGAGGAACTTGGAGACATCGTCAGGAACAAGTCACTCCAGGTCCGGTCTTACTACTAAAGTTTTATCAAACATACAACTTATATTTCAATGTGTACGAGTGCAAGCTGCACGACACATTTTTTCTCCTATACTCGAGTCCTGGCTGACACTAATTCTATATAACTACTTTTTAAAAGTCGCTAAAAATAAATTAATTATTGACTTTCAGAAAATTTGTATCTGAAAGTCTTTACTCCTTGTATCAATACTAAGAAGCTATCATTCCCTGATTCAGAACAACACCAAAAAATCGTGGACAGAAGAAGTTTTTAATGTTACCCCTTCTTACAGTTTGATACCCTGATCTGCAACAAAGAAAAGGAATGCGAGGAACTGCAAGCTATACTGACCAGAAAAGACGATATAATCTCAAATACGAACAACAAATTACAAGACCTAGAAAGTTTGGTGAATAGCCAAAAACAGAAAATTCTGGAACTTCAGGATTTGGCGTCAGTTCAAAAGGAACATTTGTGGTCCGTCGAGCTGGGAGCTAAAGATGATGTGGAGAGGTTGCAGTTAGAGATCGAACTACTCCAAGGTACCAAGTGGCAAGTTTACCCATCAATAGATTATTAGCCTTGGTTGCTGGTGGGGAGGGAGCCATATTTTCTGTGACACGTGATACCCATAACCTATTGGGGTCCCAACAGCGACCAATTGGATTAACGAACCAATGTCACGTGTCTGAAAAAAACATGGCTCACTTCCCCACCAGTATCCATGTCTACTGTTCAATTAAATAGTTGATTATTTGGTAGTACGAGTGGAATGTGGATACCGCTGCCGGTAGAGCGCAGGTTTGATGGCGAAATTAGTTATCACTTACTTTATATTAAAACTAGAAAACCCGTGGTCACAGGGAGGACGCTAATATTATTCTTTGTTAGTAAGTTTAAATCGCGTCAAAAAATATCCTACACAACCGAAGATACAGCCAAATAAAATGTTGCTCGTACTAAACACAGCGTAATATCAACAAAACCGATTAAAATGACGTTAAAACAATCATTGCACGTGCACGTGCGTGTAACAATCCTCGTTACTATGGTTACTACGCAACTACCTATTTTTCATCTAATTTGCACGTGGGCGGTCGTACAGACAGCAGAAATAAATTCTCTGAATTATAGTAGAGATACTTACTTTGTGTAAAAGATTATCCTAAGTTTTTGTTTTTTAATTTTCATAGCGACAGCAATTATCACATTTAGACAAATAACAAGTAAAAAATTGTGATTTACGCAAAATCAATCACAATTAACTGTCAGGTGGTAATCTGAAAACTCCACTTTAACGATGGGGAACACAGCAGAATTGGAGAGACAAGTTAACAAGCTGAGGGTGGGGTGTGAGCTCAACAAACAGGAGGCAGATAGAGGTAATGAACCAATTAATTAATAGTAGCAGCAACTTTAAGTCGAAAATTGGTCAAAATGTGTTGCAAAATTTGACGAAAACTACTTGTATTTGTCAAACTGTCAAAGCATTAAACAAAAATTAAACAAATCAACGGTTAAAATAATAATTCGCAGTAAAAAATAACTTTTAATTAGTCCTGTTCCTTGTCCTTAATCAACCCTGCTTGCTTAATTCTATAATTTCCTACTTAAAAAGTTCATCTCAAACCTAAGTTATTTCGAGAGCTTTTTCTCTAAAAAGGAAGTTTCTTACTTTAAAAATTGAATATTTTTTTTATATATTTTTCATAGATCTGTTCAATCTATTCATTATAGGGGGGGGGGGGGGGGGGGGGGGGGGGGGGGGGGTCCAAGGGGAACTTTGGGGAACTTTGGGAAAGTCCCCCAAGATTTCTGAAGTTCCCCAAAAAAAAGTTCCCCAAAACTCCCCTAAGTTCCCCAAAATTCCCCAAAATTATTCAAAATTATTCAAAATTATTCAAAATTATTCAAATTATTCAAAATTTCTCTAATATACATTAATACCCATTAATGTTAACATGTATGTTATTATAAGGTATAATCTTAACTTACTTGTTGATACTTGCAGCATGATAATTTTTTTGGCATGATAATTTTTTTGGGGAACTTTGGGGAATTTTGGGGAACTTTCTGAAGTTCCCCAAAAAAAAGTTCCCCAAAATTCCCCCAAAATTATTTGTTTCATTGATAATTTTTTGGGGAACTTTGGGAAAGTCCCCCAGGTTTCCTGAAGTTCCCCAAAAAAAAGTTCCCCAAAACTCCCTAAAGTTCCCCTGGAACCCCCCCCCCCCCCCCCCCCCCCCCCCCCCCCATTATACTAAATCAGCCATGTAATTAAATATCTCAGAAACTCATTGAAAAATCTTAATAGAATTGCAAAATAGAAACAATGAACAGGAAAACAATAGAACGTCCGGAAATAGCTTTGTGGTCTAAAGAAAACCGTTTATTTCTGAGTTCCCGGGGAAATCTCTCGAAGTGGGATATTGATAGTTGGTTGGGACTGTAGGAACTGTATTCGCTTCCGCTGAACACAGGCAACAGGTATGAAGAAAAGAAGCAGAGCTGGCACTATTACAACTATCACGGAGTAAAAGACAGTCGATGGTATGGTCACCATTCCAGAAGCTTCTTTGCAGTCAACAGACTCTGTTTTGACGCACTCCGGAACCACCATATCATTGGAACACTTGGTGGTTGTATAGTGGGAATACCCTCCCGCAACCTTTACTCCGTATCCTAGATCACAGAGCACTGGTATTGTTTCCCCTGGTAAATGCAGAGGTTGGGAGCTGTCCAGCAGCAGAGTTGCGTGTGTCACATTGAGCCGCTCGCAGAAGCCCTCCTGCTCCACCATGACAAACCCAATCAAAAGATCCAGATCGTTCCTGGGATTACTCCGTGAAGTGACTGTAACGAATGCGTAGGTATCCTGTCTCATTATGTTCCATTTTCCCATGCCAGACAACACATCAATAGGTGACATTATCATCTTCTGGTTCTCTTCCTCTTCATGCGAGCAGTCCTTCAGCACCGCCAGAGAATACATCTCATGCTCATGTGACATCACCCTCACAGTCACACACTTTCTTGAATCCATGTCCGTTATCCTGACGATGTAGCCCTTGGTGATCTTCTCCAGTTTGTTGATGCGCCACAGAGTGGATGTAGTGTTATTAGCCCTGCAGTCCTTTGTCCAGGTCAGCTTTTCGTCTCCCCAACTCCAGGGCACCGAACTTACCTTCAAACACATCCCTGTTTTCACTTGCCGGATGTAGATCCCGTCTTTTCTCGCCATTTCAAATTTCCGTTGAACCTCCACCAGCTGCAGACATGTCCTCTCCCCTGAGTAGATGGATACGTTTTTGTCATAGCGAGCATTTTTGAAGCCCAGATGGCGTTCATCGTACAAACTACAGAGTGAGGAGGTCTCGAGTGCAAAGGAGATGGCAGTGCAGTTCTCCAAGTAATAACAATACTTCCAACATGTCAGACCTGGCGAGATTGCAAACTCCAGGTACGGCGCGGAGATTATCACCTTCTGCTGGTACAGGCAGTCCTTTGTGGTACTGTCCTCCAAATGGAGGGTGGAGTGCAAGTAGCAGGCCAGTATCAGGCTCCATTTTGTGAAGGAATTCGAGAGTGGCATTCCCTTCAAAGTTTTTGCAACCAGAAAATTAGCTTGTGAGGTGTGATGATCTTTCTTTAGATATAGCTGCGAAAAGATTTTGTAGTCAGTCAAACATTAACAAAAGGAAAAGAGGAGCCTCGTACGTTGAAATATTTGTGTTATTCTTTTCTCTTGCCGTATATTCAATTCCTTTGTTTAGTTGGTTTGAAATTTTCGAATTCGCGACGACGCTCCTAGATTTTGAGAAACAAAACATTGTGACATTGCAGTTGTTCATCGATAGTTCATAGTTAGACCTCAACCCTCTAAGTTATATCAATAAACAAAACAGCAATGAGTGATATAGACAGATGGATATCAATTTTCCATTTTTGTCCAATTGCCGAATCCTTTTTCATGAATCATGATATTCAGGAATTTTCTTAAAACTTGTTGATTGTAATTAATTGACTGGAGAAATGTTGAGCTCTTATGTTAAATGTTTATTTGAAGTATTTTGAACTGACACATTCGTCATTTTATTTGAATTCAATCACCGAACACATCAAATCATCATAGATGGTACTTGATTGTTAATGTTAAACTGTTAAGGGTTATTAGAGAAACTCTGTTTTAACTTAGATCGATTCAAGTCGACAAATGAATACTGAATTTCTATGATATGGAAAATAAAAGTCGAATATTAATTAAAGAAATATATGTTTTTAGCCTATCATTCAGAATCGTGACGAGTCTATGGCACTAAAACTGGTAAAGTATGCTGCTGTTTAAAAAATGGAATTAGTTAATATACTCTAATAACTTAGTATCAGCTACATACCAAAAAAATATGATATCAGTAATATGACTCAATAAGCTTTGAAGCCTACAAACCAAACTGGGGAAACTGTTTCTTGAAAATTTCAACAATAACTGGAATCAAGTGAGGCGCAACATCAAATGTCCCAGCCATTGTTGCACCTGCTAGTCCTGCTACACCTCCAACTGCGAGCGCTGCCAAAATAGCACAAAGTAAGTTATATTTCCACTTAGCTTCACTGCTTCAGCGCCTTCCTTCTCAGATCTTTCTCTTTGCTCACGATACATAACAATGTAGCAATGTCCTGCAGAGCTCTCTCTTTTTGCGGGCGTAGACGGTCGACTAACTCAAAGTCTCTATTCCTTCTTGCATTTTCTACCTTCGCTTGAAGACAAGCAGCGTCTCCCTTTGCGTTTCTTTCACTTTCTCTTAATTTCGCTGCTTCCTCCTCAGTCCTTTTTATAATCTTTTCCTGACGTTCTTTGTCTTCTGTTAAGTTTGTCACGTGATCTTGAAGTTGTTTGATTTCTTTTTCCGCTTTATATATTGCTTCCTTTAGACCATCGTATTTATCGATGACCTTCATGATACCATCAACAGAGGTGTTAAATCTGTTAGTGTCGATCAGAATGTTGTATAGGGTTTTGATATTTTTCTCAAATCTGGTCCTTTGATCATCTTCGGTAGTTTCGAATTTTGCATTAATTATTAGAAAAGGTAGATTGAGATTAGTTTCCAGTTCAAAGATCTTTTTAAGTTGATCGTAGAGTATGTTTTCTCCTGTACCTTTTCCCCCTCGACAGAATAGAAAAAAATCTTGACATGCAACCTGCAATCCGAAGGTGATTGCAGCCCTTACGCATACAGAAGACTACAAGCTCTTCATGCTTCTGTAATTAAATGATACATAACAATAACCAGTATCATCATGAATCGATATACTTACTGAGCTGAGTTTGATGTCACTGGAAAAAGGATTGACCGTAAAATTGTATATAGATAAATGCCATTTGTAACATTTATTCCTCTGAATTGAAAAACGACGTAGTATGTTGAAAGTATGAATCGTGATGTGAAGATCAGAGCTCGACCGGGATTTGGCGTTTTTGTCCCGGCCCAGTGGCGTAACGTTGCCTGTTGGTGCCCATGCCAAAAAAGCACCCCCCTGTTGGCGCCCCCTCCCCTTTTAGTGCCCCTCCCTAAAATATAACAAATTAGATGATTTTAGAGGATATGCCCGTAAAATCTCTAAAAAAATTGTGTTTCTAGAGCAAAACGCGCAGTTTTGCTAGTACCATAGTTAAGTTTTAGAAATTGTCCCACATTCAAACGATGATTTGGCGCCCCCCTAAGATTGCGCCACCCCCCCCCCCCCCCCCCGCACAGCGGGGTCGATGGGGCCCTTCGTTATGCCACTGTATTAGCCAGGATTTTTAAAACAAAATTTTGATCTTTTTAATCCAATTTAGCTTCAAATTCATATTATTACTTTGACTTAGACAAATGAAACGAACGTTAAGAATCGAACTAATCGAAATGAAAATCGAAGGATTGATTAGATTTTAGGCTCATCTTCATCCGAAGATTTAAAAAAATAAAATTTTCCATTTCAACATAGAAATATCGTGAAAATCCTGGTCCCGGTCCCGGCCGCGATTTCAGTTTCAAGATTAGGTACACCTCTGTAAAAAGATACAGGTTAGGAAGCAGGTGTGTAGGGCGGGAGGGGGGATTAATGAAGTAATAATTACTAACTCAGCCATATTTTTCTTATATATTTTTTATAATACTCTGGCAAGATCTGTTGAATCTATTCATTATACTAACTCAGCCATGTAATTAAATATCTCAAAAACTCATTGAAAAATCTAAATAGAATTGCAAAAAGAAACAATCAACAGGAAAACAAAAGAACGTCCGGAAATAGCTTTGTGGTCTAAAGAAAACCGTTTATTTCTGAGTTCCCGGGGAAATCTCTCGAAGTGGGATATTGATAGTTGGTTGGGACTGTAGGAACTGTATCCGCTTCCGCTGAACACAGGCAACAGGTATGAAAAAAAGAAGCAGAGCTGGCACTATTACAACTATCACGGAGTAAAAGACAGTCGATGGTATGGTCACCATTCCAGAAGCTTCTTTGCAGTCAACAGACTCTGTTTTGACGCACTCCGGAACCACCATATCATTGGAACACTTGGTGGTTGTATAGTGGGAATACCCTCCCGCAACCTTGACTCTGTATCCCAGATCACACAGCACTGGTATTGTTTCCCCTGGTAAATGCAGAGGTTGGGAGCTGTCCAGCAGCAGAGTTGCGTGTGTCACATTGAGCCGCTCGCAGAAGCCCTCCTGCTCCACCATGACAAACCCGATCAAAAGATCCAGATCGTTCCTGGGATTACTCCGTGGAGTGACTGTAACGAATGCGTAGGTATCCTGCCTCATTATGTTCCATTTTCCCATGCCAGACAACACATCAATAGGTGACATTATCATCTTCTGGTTCTCTTCCTCTTCATGCGAGCAGTCCTTCAGCACCACCAGAGAATACATCTCATGCTCATGTGACATCACCCTCACAGTCACACACTTCCTTGAATCCATGTCCGTTATCCTGACGATGTAGCCCTTGGCGATCTTCTCCAGTTTGTTGATGCGCCACAGATTGGATGTAGTGTTATTAGCCCTGCAGTCCTTTGACCAGGTCAGCTTTTCGTCTCCCCAACTCCAGGGCACCGAACTTACCTTCAAACACATCCCTGTTTTCACTTGCCGGATGTAGATCCCGTCTTTTCTCGCCATTTTAAATTGCTGTTGAACCTCCACCAGCTGCAGACATGTCCTCTTCCCCGAGTAGATGGATACGTTTTTGTCATAGCGAGCATTTTCGAAGCCCAGATGGCGTTCATCGTACAAACTACAGAGTGAGGAGGTCTCGAGTGCAAAGGAGATGGCAGTGCAGTTCTCCAAGTAATAACAATACTTCCAACATGTCAGACCTGGCGAGATTGCAAACTCCAGGTAGGGCGCGGATATTATCACTCTCTGCTGGTACAGGCAGTCCTTTGTAGTACTGTCCTCCATCTGGAGGGTGGAGTGCAAGTAGCAGGCCAGTATCAGGCTCCATTTTGTGAAGGAATTCGAGAGTGGCATTCCCTTCAAAGTTTTGCAACCAGAAAATTAGCTTGTGAGGTGTGATGATCTTTATTTAGATATAGCTGCTGAAATATAGTCAGTCAAACATTAACAAAAGGAACCTTATACGACGTACGTTGAAATATTTGTGTTATTCTTTTCTCTTGCCGAACCTTCAATTCCTTTGTTTAGTTGGTTTGAAATTTTCGAATTCGCGAGAATTTTGAGAAACAAAACTTTGTGATCTTTATATAATGCGAATTTGAGGGATACATTGCAGTTGTTCATCGATAGTTCATAGTTGGACCTCAACCCTCTAAGTTATATCATACACAAAACAACAATGAGCGAATAGCGATATAGACAGATGGAAAACAATTTTCCATTTCAGTCCAATGGCCGAATCCTTTTTCATGAATCATAATATTCAGGAATTTTCTTAAAACTTGTTGATTGTAATTAATTGACTGGAGAAATGTTGAGCTCTTATGTTAAATCTTTGTTTGACACAATGACACAATTTTCATTTGAATTCAATCACCGAACACATCACATCATCATAGATGGTACTTGATTGTTAATGTTAAACTGTTAAGGGTTATTAGAGAAACTCAGTTTTAACTTAGATCGATTCAAGTCGACAAATGAATACTGAATTTCTATGATATGGAAAATGAAAGTTGAATAAATTAATTAAAGCGAAATATTTTTTAGCCTATCATTCGGAATGGTGACGAGTCTATATCACTGAAAACTGGTAAAGTATGCTGCTGTTTAAAAAATAGAATTAGTTAATATACTCTAATAACTTAGTATCAGCTACATACGAAAAAAATGATTTCAGTAATTTGACCCAATAAGATTTGAAGCCTACAAACCAAACTGGGGCCCCAAAAAACAGTTTCCCCATGGGGAAACTGTTTTTGAAAATTTCAACAATAACTGGAATCAAGTAAGGCGCAACTTGTGTTACTAAATTTTCAACATCAAATGTCCCAGCCATTGTTGCACCTGCTAATCCTGCTACACCTACTGCAAGCACTGCCAAAATAGCACAAAGTAAGTTATATTTCCACTTAGCATCAGCGCCTTCCTTCTCAGATCTTTCTCTTTGCTCACGATACATAACAATGTCCTGCAGAGACCTCTCCTTTTGCGGGCGTAGACGGTCGACTAACTCAAAGTCTCTATTCCTTCTTGCATCTTCTACCTTCGCTTGAAGACAAGCAGCGTCTTCCTTTGCGGTTCTTTCACTTTCTCTTTATCACGCTGCTTCCTCCTCAGTCCTTTTTATAATCTTTTCCTGACGTTCTTTGTCTTCTGTTAAGTTTGTCACCTGATCTTGAAGTTGTTTGATTTCTTTTTCCGCTTTATATATTGCTTCCTTTAGACCATCGTATTTATCGATTTAAGGACCACTGCGAAAACGTTGATGAAATCACAGCACTCCTTCAGTTTCACTATAAATTGTGCTATTTCAGTGTTGCTCTTTTCTGTGCTATCGAACCCCACTGTATCAATGAATGATGCTTTCTTTTCGGGTAAACCCAAATAACTTGCGTTTGAAAGAATAGTTCCTGTGTTTCCGATGTTAATATTAGTACTTTTGGGGAAAATTTTTGTTTTGTCTCCGATTGGTTTTGAAAGTGCATTACAGAGGGCAGTTTTGCCTGCACCTTTCTTCCCCAGAAACAAAAGCTTTTTCCTTCCGTTGTTTCTGAGGTCATAAACTAGTTTTTACTCTTCTTCCTACTGGAGCTGAGGGGTTGTATTGTTTAAAATGTTTCTCATCGCAGTTTTTGTTACTGCAGTTGATTGGGGACTGGAATTACAATCATCTTACTATATATAAAGCGAGACGATATATATATATATATATATATTTATTTTAGGTGATAATCAATAATCATTTTGTTTCTCGGATTTACAAATTTTTGGTATCATGGTATAGTTCTAACGATGATGAGATCAGAACACACGGCCATAATTCTGGGAAAAGTTGCATTGTTGGAATATTGTGATTTTAAAACGGCATTGAATCAAAAAAAGTGTTACGAAAAAACGGCGTTATTTTGCTGAAATTTGGGCTCAGCGTCGGACTGTTTTCAAAAGCTCATGATAAATTGTAATAAAATGATGCAATCATGAAAATTTCTGGAATCTATGTACAAATAACTTTTCCAAACGATAGCATAAAGTATGATAAGTTTACAAATATCCGTGTATTTGATAAACGCAATAATATAAGTCAAGTCAGAAACACGCCTACTCGCACACATTTTGAAATATAACTCCAGCTAGCAACGGCGCAAAACAACCAAAGTTTCAGTGAAATGGTGCCCACATGTCTGTGGAATGCGCAGTAGAGCTATCGCACGTGAGAAATGTATCAGTCAGTCTACCTTGTTTGGCGCGCTGTTTCGTTTCCGTTACAAATTTTGACCTTGTACGCCATTTTGTCGCCATTTTGTCAATTTATACGTAATTTCGTAAATTTCGTCAATACCACGTTTAGCCAAATTCCACAGAGAGCTTATAATTTACTTCCAACACGAAATAAACATTGCTAAGGCCATGAAGTTACCTAATGGCTACTTTTAACGGAAAATCAAGTCATTCTGTGACATGTAGCGTCCTTTTGTCACTTAAATGGATGACGTTGACTCTAGAACATCGTGAAACTTTCATCAGTAAAGCTAAAAGTATTTCCATTCTAAAAAACTTTACTTCAAGATAATTGCACGAAAGATGAATAAGTGTCTAAAGGTCCATTTGATTGAACTTGTCTTCAACTTTTAAGCTGTATTACGTCTCGAAATAAGCGATCGACCGCGCAGGATTACCACCTATTTATTTATCCGCACCATTTTACTGACACCACGGCATCAACTTTAACACGGGTTTCCGCAAAAACCGTACAAGATATAAAACTGAAACTTTTTTAACTGATTCAAATGCTTTAATGGCCTTCAAATCAGCATGAAAAAATCGAAAATTGGCCAAGGAATAAGAATTTTAGTACCCAAAATTTGGACCCCCAAGTGGTGTCAAAAACGCGAATTAAATAGGTAATAATTATTTTCACTGGGAGACTTTAGGGTAGGAAACTGATCCGGCCACAAAAGAGTCTTGACACCAGTCTTAAAGGTTTGACGGGTTCCTGCTAGGAATCCTGCTTACAATAATGCATCAAAACGACAGCAAGAACTTAAAAATGAAGCTTAATATTTTCAAACGGAACGAAGTTGTTTCTTCTTTCTTTTCGTGGCCTGAATTGAATTCATAATAACAACATAGTAACATTTGGAATATACTGCACTGTACAGTGTACATTGTACATTGTACAGTGTACATTGCACAGTGTACATTACACATTACACAGTGTACAGTGTACAGTGTACAGTGTAAAGTGTACAGTGTACAGTGTACAGTGTAAAGTGTACAGTGTACAGTGTACAGTGTACAGTGTACAGTGTACAGTGTACAGTTACCATACAAACTACTCAAAACGGACTTTAACAGTTTAATTGCTGGAGCAAATAAAACTACAGAAGAGTCTACAGTTTACACAATGTGATAAGTGTCACCAGTGACCGCTTTAAATATTGCATAATGTATGTTAGAATGTGTAGTAAATGTTAGAATGTGTAGTAAATGTTAGAATGTGTAGTAAATGTTAGAATGTGTAGTAAATGTTAGAATGTGTAGTAAATGTTAGAGCACACGCAATTTGGGAGGGAGGATCGTTGGGCGCCCGCTAAACGACGTTTAACTCCGCCTATGCCAGTCGTGACTCCATTTGCAACGCCAAAATGGAGGTAAGCCCGGGACCACAGTGCTCGTACACTACTGAAGACAAAAGAATCGAGATTACTGTGTCTCTTTGAGTTCCTACACTAGTCAAAGACTCTCTACTAGATGATGAACAGCTCACTACAAGGGGTTGGACGATTGATGATAACTCTTTGCTTGGTTTGATTAATCTAATTAGAACTTAAGAATTTATTTAAATATTATTTATAATGACTACTGACTTGTTAGTATGTTATTACACTCAGGACATTGCACATCACATTCAACTAATAGGAACTTGTTTTTATTATGCTTATTATAATCAGCAGCCAAAATTGTGTTCTTTCGCTATGATGCAGAAAAATGTTCCCGTCGACAAAATATCGGGAAAAACTGTTATTTTTGTTCTTCAATGGTAGTTAGACCTCAAATGTATTTGTTATGAGCGCCTTAGGTTGATGATCAAATGAAAAATTATTTACGCTATTTATTTTTCAATCGCTAAATTATTTTCCACTACTTATTTAGTATATTTACCATTACTCGATGTTCAAAAAGAAAAAAATCTACACCTAATTTTAATTACATAAATATATTGCTAGTATCAAATAGAGTCAAAACTTTAACAAGTCAGTCAACTGGCAATCTTAACCACTACACTGATACTTGCATGTATAATGTATAGTGTATACATTTTTTAATATGTTTTTTTTTTTAATAATGAAAAAGAAGAAGTGGCAGGCAGAACCCGCAGTGAATGAGTCATTAATGGGTCGCGTTTGGTAATGAACTCTCGATCACACTGTATCTTAAATGTCTCGTTATCTGACTCGCATTCCCTCAAGTGGAATGAATCACTCTTGTAATGACAATAACACGCCGTAGCTGCGTTTACAATTCACATCCTTTTTGTAACAATATAACAGTATTAGGCGCTTCGGGGTCGGATTACATCCGTAAGGCTACCGGCATAATTCATTATAAGATTATACAATACACATGCAGTTCATATAAAGTTGATAACATGAATCAAACCGGGCATCACATTCAACTCTAAGATGGCAAGTACGTACGGTACGTACCTTTAAAAATAGCTGTACGGTACGTACTTTTAAACTTGGGCTGAAAGGTACTTAATGCTTGCAATTGCAAAAAGATGCACAAAAACCACGTTCACACGACAACTTTCATGGAAGCTGAATTCGCTCATCGCTGCATTTCAATTTATACCATTAGATTTAGAGCAGTTGTACAAGAATGTTCCAGAAGCAAGAAGGGTTGGACCATGTGACATTGGATTTGGCGCTTTGAATTATGTTGGTTGAAAAAGTTGGCAGATGTTGTTTACGCGATTTTTAGCGCATCCTCATTAATGTGTGAAACAAACTTTAGAGACTACGAATATCTTATTATATGAATATCTTATTATATGAATAAAAGAAGGCTGAGGCTGAAGCCTCAGCTTGCTGAAAAACTAGTGTTTATTTACTCCAATAAGCACATTAAAATGTGATACTGATTTTATCTGTCACTGTTAATTTTTATCTCTCACTGTTAATTTACTATCTTAATAATTCATGTTCCTCTTCGACTACTACCTCAAATAAAATTATGATAATACTAAAGGAACATTGCAAGTACTCCACTAACTTCGGGGGGGGGGGGGGGGGGGGGGGGGGGGGTCCAACCCGATGTCCGATATGAGGGTTGATGAGGCCAAAATCGGAATCGGAAAAATCGGAAAAATCGGAAAATTGAGAAATTTTAGAGAATCGATCTCTAAAACCTCTCAGAAGTGATATAATTCAACCAGAACCCCTACATATGCTATATTGTTATGAGAAAACGAACTAATTGGACATTCCAATAGTATGTTTTATGTGTTTTTCCACTGCAGGGGCTAGTATGCTCACTACTAGTTGGAGTTGTCATGTACTCCCAGACCCGAGTGCTTTGGCCTCTTGACGTGAGATCGATTGTTTCTGCTCATTAATTTTATCCCTGTTACTTGTTATTATGTATTAGTACAACACTAGGTACCGGGTTATATTTTGTGGTCCGGTCTTTAAACATACCATAATATCACTAGTACACTGCACCTTAAATGTATAGTCAAGTACATTTGTATCGCAAATCCTATTGAACGCAAAACGGAGGCCAGATTTTTAGGAGTTATCGTCGACGACAAACTAAACTGGGCCAGCCACATTCGTGCTGTCAAAACAAAAATGTCACGGTTTATATGTGTTATGTTCAAAATAAAACGCAAATTACCAATCAAAGCACGCTTACAGATCTTCCAAAGTTTTGTACAATCTCACTTAAATTTCTGTTCGCTCGTTTGGGGTTTTGCTGCAAAATCTCATATTAACTCACTGTTCACTAAACAAAAACAAGGAATACGAGCAGTTATGCCGGGTTACGTGAATTACTATTACAAAGATGGTAAACTTCCGGATCATACTAAAGCTACGTTTAAAGAGTACGAAATATTAACTGTACACGGGGTAATCATAAAAAATGCTCTGACTCTGATGCACAAGATAAATTACATGCCTGGCCTTCTGCCGTCGTCGATAAAAGACTTATTTCCTCCCGATTTACCAAAGTATGGCACATCTTATGACGACAATATCGACTGGCTAACAACGTACTCTCAACCAGATCTACGCGCTAGTGTTCTGTATAAAGGTCCTATATTAGCTATTACCGAGCACAACATTAGTCGCATAACTTGCCCATCTAGCATTTTCTCAATAAGCATTTATAAGAAATCAGCAAAGCGTGTAATGATAGAACTACAAAGCTCAGGAAACGATGAAGAATGGCCAGCTTTTCTGTTACATAATTTACCCGGGCTACGTAAATCAGCAAGATCAGGCACTCAACAAATCAACTACCGAGAATAACCTAAGGAATAAGTAAAACTAGACGGTTAGCACACCATTAGAACAGCCGACACTTAATAGCAACCTAACATATTATGCAGCTCAACTTTCACTATTATATCCCATCTAAATCACTTATCGTGCCATCCTGACAGCACATTCCATATTTCACTGCCAACTAGCGCAAACCTATACTGATAAAACACCTACGACAGTATTATCAAGTAAAGAATTTTATATAAACGTTTAAGCTTTTAAATGTGTTTGCAGATCAGGGTCATCAGAATCAACTGATAAAATCTAGACGAAATAACTATGAGTTCGATGGCATGTAATTTGCGTGCCCTTCGGGGATTAATATTGATTATTACAATTATTATATATTTTGAGTAAACATTGACTGGTGTAAAAGCCAGCCCCAAACAAATCGTAACACATGCTTGGCTGGGGGATCATGTTTTGTGTCCGTTCGGTACCCTGTATTTTCAAAACGGACAAAAAGTAGGGCGGACAAAAACGGACAAAAACAGACAAAACATTTAGATGTCCTCCTCCTCCTCCTCCTAAGTCTTCCTCCTCCTGAGTCCTTCTCCTCCTCAGTCCTCTTCAGTCCTCTTCCTGACTCCTCGTCCTCGTCCTTCTCCTCAGTCCTCCTCACCTTCCTCCTCAATCCCCTTCTCCTCCTCAGTCCTACTCCCAGTCCTCCTCCTTCTCCTTCTCCTTCTTCTTCTCCTCCTCCTCATCCTCATTTCTCCTCCTGATCCTCCTTCTCCTCCCCATCAGTCCTCCTCATAATCGTCCTCCTCCTCCTGAGTCCTTCTCATCCTCCTCCACCTCCTGAGTCCACCTCCTGAGTCCTCCTCCTGAGTCCTCATCCTCCTCCTCAGTCATCATCCTCTTCCTCCTGAGTCCTCCCCCAGTCCTCCTCCTCCTTCTCCTCCTCATCCTCCTCCTCATCAGTCCTCATCCTCTGTCCTCCTCATAATCGTCCTCGTCCTCGTCCTCGTCCTTAGTCCTCCTCCTCCTTATCCTCCTCCTCAGTCCTCCCCCAGTCCTCATCCTCCTCCTTCTCCTTCTCCTTTTTCTTCTCCTCCTAATCATTCCTCCTCCTCAGTCGTCGTCGTCCTCCTCCTCGTCCTTAGTCCTCGTCCTCTTCAGTATTCCTCCTCAGTCCTCATCCTCATCATCCTCCTCTTCAGTCTTCCTCCTGAGTCCTCCTCCTCGTCCTCCTCCACCTCCTCATTCCCCTCCTTATCCTCCTCCTCTTCAGTCCTCCTCATCCTCCTCCTCGTTCTCCTCCTTATCCTCCTCCTCCTCAGTCCTCCTCCTCATCCTCCTTCTCCTCTTCCTTCTCCTCCTAATCAGTCCTCCTCCTCAGTCGTCCTCCTCCTCTTCATTAGCCCTTGTCCTCATCCTCCTAGTCCTCGTCCTTAGTCCTCGTCCACATCCTCCTCAGTCTTCCTCCTCAGTCCTCCTCGTCCTCATCAGTCTCATCCTCCTCATCCTCCTCCCCAAGTCCTCCTCTTCCTCAGTCCTCCCCCAGTCCTCCTTCTCATCCTCCTCATCCTCTTCAGTCCTCATCTTGTTCCTCCTCAGTCCTCCTCTTCCTCCTACTCGTCAGTCCTCCTCCGCAGTCCTTCTCCTCAGTCCTCCTCCTCCGCAGTCCTTCTCCTCCTCGTCAGTCTTCCTCCTCGCCAGTCCTCCTTCTCCTTCTTCTCCTCCTACTCCTAAGTCCTCCCCCTCCTCCTCCTCAGTCCTCCTCTTCCCTCTCATCCTTTTCCTCCTTCTCCTCCTTCTCCTCCTACTCCTAAGTCATCCTCCTGCTCCTCAGTCCTCCCCCAGTCCTCCTCCTCATCAGTCCTTCCCCAGTCCTCCTTCTCCTCCTCCTCATCCTCAGTCCTCCTCCTCATCATCCTCCTCAGTCCTCCTCCTCCTCAGTCCTCCCTAAGTCCTCCTCTTCCTCAGTCCTCCCCAGTCCTCCTTCTCCTCCTCCTCATCCCCTCAGTCCTCCTCCTCAGTCCTCCTCGTCCTTAGTCCTCCCCCAGTCCTCCTTCTCCTCATCCTCAGTCCTCCTCCTCAGTCCTCGTCCTTCTCCTTTTTAACAGTCCCCCTCCTCAGTCTTCCTCCTCGTCCTCGCTCTCGTCCTCCTCCTTCTCCTCCTTCTCGTCTTCCTCCACCAATCCTGCTCCTTTTCCTCAGTCCTCCCTCTCCTCTTCAGTCCTCTTCCTCCTCAGTCCTTCTCGGTCCTCCTCTTTCTCCTCAGTCTTCCTCCTTCTCCTCCTCCTCCTCAGTTCTCTTCCTCATCCTCCTCCTTCTTCTCTTCCTTCTCCTCCTAATCAGTCCTCCTCCTAATCAGTCCTCCTCCTCAGTCGTCCTCCTCCTCGTCCTTAGTCCTCGTCCTCATCGTCCTTAGTCCTCGTCCTCATCCTCCTAGTCCTCGTCCTTAGTCCTCGTCCTCATCCTCCTAGTGCTCGTCCTGGTCCTCCTCAGTCTTCCTCCTCTGTCCTCCTCAGTCCTCCTTCTCCTCAGTCCTCCTCCTCCTCATCAGTTTACACAATTTATTGTTACTAAAATGTTTTTAAACGCATTTGAGTCTGTAACATATTGACATGTTACTGTTACTGACTCAAAATGTGCTCGAGAATGTTTTTGTTTAATAGAGTTTTACTCTCCAGTACTATGGAAAAGTTGTTACATGATAAATAAAGATTTTGATAAATAAAGTGATTTTCATCCCTTTTAATGTTATTGAAAATTGTGTAGACTATTCTTTGTATCTAACTGAGGATTGGAAGTTTGAGAAAGGACCAGTCATTAACCGTGCTACCCATTTCTGCAGATAGCCTGTTACAAATTGTGGAGACAAATTGTGGAGACAATTTAAATCAAAAGTTACTAAAGCGTTCGCTATTTGTTACGATTGTTATTACCAACCGTACCTCTTTCAATTGTGGACCGGGGTGGATGTTTCTGTCAAACAAGAGTTGATTCGACATTGTGTTGTTTTTCGGACGAAACGATTCTTGTTTGGAACAAGATACCATTTTGGAGTTCTGGGACCACCACCAATCGATTTCTTGTCATATTTAAGTACAGAAATAGCTACCTATATCGCCTAGAAACCTCAGAGGGAAGATTTAAATTTTCCCGATTTTTCCGATATGAGGGTTGATGAGGCCAAAATCGGGATCGGAATGATCGGAATTGATCGGGTTGGACCCCCCCCCCAACTTCGAAAAAAGTTTCATTTTTTTCCCAAAAAAGTCTGTACCCTATAATATAGGGTACAGACTTTTTTGGGAAAAAAATATATAGTATATAATAGGGCCTGTACGGTACGTACCTTTAAAAGTAGCTGTACCGTACGTACTTAAAGCCCTGTACCGTACGTACTTGCCATCTTAGATTCAACTACCGGTAACTAAACTCCATTATTCCTCAGTGAAGGTTGAGCTAGCTGCAGCTCAGCGCAAGATGACTGATGAACTTAAAAAACACAAGGACACCATCGACGCTAAGGATATTGAGCTCAGGAATTGGTTTGTTCAATAATAAAATTGATTAAGTTAATGATTGCCAAGTTCTATTTCATCTTTTAAGATGATCGCGTTCTTGAATATCTCGGTTTTCACGCCAATGTAGATAATTTTATCTATTTAGCGCCTCTCTTAGTGTAATATTGCTAAGATCCAACAAACTTTTATTAGGTACGATGAAAAAGAAAAGGCTGTGAAGATGATATCAAACAAGAAAGAAAAAGAAATATCAGCTCTAGAAAAACTTCTTGAAGATAAAGATATGCTCATCAAGAATTTGGAGCAGAATACTGTCGCTACGGTCGCTGTGGATGTGAGTTAAGAAATTTTATTTTTGTGATTAATGAATCAAACAAGTATGTATTAACTTATTAACTTATAACTAATCTTACCGATTTTAAATTTAATTACTAATACGTCTTAAAAATACAATATCCAGCAGTCCGTCTTAATTACAAAAGTGTAGAACTTACAAACTTATCCCTTCATTTCTCTTCAGCAAGGGGTAATATTTTGAATCAAATCCTTTGAGAATTTCTGAACAATGCAACATGTTCTCAAATTGGTCATAAACCTGCCTCCAATTAACCTACGTTTCATGCTCGTTCATTTGATCACATTTCAATTTTTGAATGATGATAATTTGAATGAATTACATCCTATGTCTTTAGTGCCTGAGCCCGGCGATGGGCTCAGAGGAGTATATACGGTTGAGCGAGGAGAGCAAGAGGAAGTTGACAGAGATGGCAGACATGGTTATACAGATGGAAACTGACCGGGATGAGACCCGGGCGGAGTTTGAGAAATTCAAATCTCAGGTTTGATAATTTGATTTATCTAAAAATTCGAAGTCGAAGCCACATTTTTTTTCATTTTTTCTTCATGAAAAATGGAATTACTGCAAATGAAAAATAAATAATTCCCATTTACTCATTTCGCAGATAGACGAAGCGATATCAGAGAAAGAAACCAAGTTTGCGGAGCTGCGAGCGGAGCTGGCGAGCACAGAAAAACGAAACAAGGAACAGCAAGAAACTGTCTCCACCGCTCTGGCACGAAGCATTGAACTGGAACAAAACGTGTCTGAGTTGAAAAGGGAGATGGAATGTATGGAGACGAAGAGAAGCAAACAAGTGTCCGCTGAACTGGACGAGGTGGGAAGAAACTTTTGGACGTTATTTTTGATTTTCTATCGTTCTTGTGATTTTTAAATTTGGCAATTTTTTGATTATTTATTTGCTATGCTTTTCAAGCTTTAAGAATTTTAAAATCATCATCAATGGTGCGCTTTTCCAGATTTTTAGCATTCTAAGGGCATATCTTCCGCTTCCGATATATAAGCTTCTAATGTCACAGTCTATAAGTTGGGGTTTGGCATGATGAATAAACGTGACATGATTGAGAGATTGGGACTAATGATTAATGAATTTAGAGATACGTGAAATATTTCAGTCCTTGTTACATTACATACAGATTCCCGTGAGAAGAAGCTCACGGTTGCAGGTTAAGGTATTTGTGACCATGTGACTATGTGCACCGACGATTGAATTCTAGATTCTTACCTTTCGTACCTTAGTGTCCTGAAATTCTTACTTCTAAGCATTTAAACATTCTAAACATTTTTCCACTCTTAGCATTGAAATGCACGGGAATCGGTCACGAGGGCGGAGGTCACGAGGGCAAAGGACCCAAGCTCAAGGGCGAAAGTTTCCTAAAAAAAGTTGGACACGAGGGCGAAAGACACAAGGGCGAAAGTCGATCACATGACACAAGGACGGAAGTTTCCTAAAACAATCACATAAATCACTTTATCATGGAAATATACACCGTCCTTAATTGTAAATGTTGAACTAGTAATTAACGGGTGATACTCGTAAAATATCTGTTCCATATATTGACCGTCGACGAGTCCAACTCGGTGCGCGTCCTGGTAGGTTGTAAACCTACAAACTAGTAATACTACAAAACCTGCAACATCACACAACTTACTTCTAATAGAAGGAAGCATTCGACGCCCTCAAAAACCTTGGTTCCTTTTCTCCAGACCGAATCATGGTGGACTTTGAAGGTGCTTGGCCGGATCAATCAGAAATTCCATTAATTTTCAGGACAAATTCTTGAGGGCTAGGTCCTGAAAAAAAATTTTCGGCTCATAATGATCAGAGTAACATGAACATTGAACACTGCAGAAAAGTGGTCTCCAGGAAAAATTAAAAAATTTTTGACTTAGACAATTTTCGGCCAGAGTCATTCTCGATACGTAACTCTAAAGACAGACTCCCCGCTTCCGAGCTCTTATTGCATAGGGGTGGCCTGCCCTCCGAGATTGCATTACAAATGGAAAGCTTCGACTCCAAGATCGTGTATCGAGGCCCGAGGGTGAGGTCTGGACTTCGAAATCAGGATAGGAAACATGAAAACTTATTAATTTTGGAAATATTTTTACATGATTCATGATTACTTTGAGCTTGGAAAGGCAACACGTTTAGTACCATATTAATGATATTTGAAAAATGTATACAAGGCCAAGGGCAAGGGGGAGGGGGATCCTTGTGTTCGAGCTGGAAAATTGTTGAGCGTTCGAAGTTCTCTATAACCATGTGTGTTTTGTGAGTAAAGTTACAAGGAATTCGAAATCAGGATCACTAAAATGATTGAAACATAATTTATACAATTAGAAGTAAGTTCTGTGATGTTGCAGGTTTTGTAGTATTACTAGTCCAAAATTTAGGAGGTGTATATTTCCATGATAAAGTGAGTCATGTGATCGTTTTAGGAAACTTCTGCCCTTGTGTCATGTGATCGACTTTCGCCCTAGTGACCTTCGCCCTCGTGACCTTCGCTCTCGTGACCTCCGCCCTCGTGTCCTACGCCCCCGTGACTTCCGCTATAGTGTCCTATACCCGCTCCGCACGCATGCTGCCATGCCTCTGACTTTTCAGCATGATCGTTATCAATCTACAGTCAAAACTGTTCGTTGGTTTTAAACGTATGCTGCATTTTTAGCTGAAGAATCATGCGAACTGTTAAAGCATTTCAACTGTCGATTATTGCTGATGACGCATCTCTTCAGTGCATTTGCATTGTACACACAATTGTGCGGATTATGCATTTTTCAAAACATTTCCCAACCCAATGTTATTTTTACGTAACATTCGCACAAACGTTCTTAACATTGCATGCGATAAATTAGTCTTTTCAACTCAAAGCTAAAAAGTAAAGATAATTTATGTATAATTTACAGGGAGGCAGAGAATCAACTCAATCCTCGAGAAGTTCCAATAGGATATCAAACAAACCCTCATCTCGAACATCCGCTCTAAATCATTCCAGGTTGGTTCCCTTGTCAATGTGTTCGTGTCAGTCCAGGTGTCTACAAATTAATTACCACTTCAAATTCACTTTTGAAACATTTTGCCAGAATGACTGTTTTAAATTGAGGTTTTGAAGCTGTTTTGAGAAAAAACGGATAAGATAATTTATGTACTTATAATGGAACGATAGGAATGTCAAGAAAATTTGATAGCTATTAAAAATTCGCTTACAATTAACCGGTATATTTTGAGAAATATGTTCCTGACCTTGTATTTCAGACGGTCGTCAGGTCAACGCAGGTCAGGATCAAATGTTGGTGGTAGCAGAACAAGCGGCAAAAGACCGGTTGTTAAGACAGCTTCTAGACGGACCTCTCAAGTGCTCATCAATAAAACTCTCAATACCAACAGGTTCATTTGGTTAGAATTAATTGGTTTCATTAGGTAGAAATAAATATTAATTTACTAACTTTCGGTACTTGTCATCTAAGTCATTTAATTTCGCGAGTGTCTTTAAAATGTTATTTTTTTGAACGATAGATATTACTTAGGTCGAAGAAGAGTCGCATTCAGCCCATAGAGGAGTCACCATCGTCCGATAACTTTGCTGTAAGTAATTGAAAGTATTTGACGGATTTAAATTGGTGATACTCAAATAGATGATACCTGTCAGTTCATGTATATCTGATCATTCTTTACAAAAATTTATGGATTATGGATCAGTCGGAGGAGTCTGGAGGGGTAATCATGGATGGGAGAGCTTACATCAAGATCTTGAACCAAGTCCTCCAGCCTTCACAGTTCTTGTAAATTTGTGTAACAGGCCATTTTCGGAGAAACTAAATTCTCGATTTTACAGACTCCAGGATCCGTCGGTGTGAAGAGAAAAGCTACTTTAAAAGGATTGAAAGATTTGCTTACTGGTTCATCGCCCAGACAATCCAAGCGAGGTAATAACTTAATTATGAATTTTGTATAGTTTTAATTACGGTAAATAATTAATCGATTCTTGTTCCCATTTTTCTGTCAGGGATAGTAATTTTTGAATACGTGATAGTGGTTACAGTTTGATTCAGGTGGACTATACTAATTTAGATTTTAACCTTGAAGGAGGCGGTTATCATGTACAATGTACTTATATTGTTCTTTTAACACTGGACATTTCCAGGAAAAGCTGCTCCTATCTCCGTATCAGAAAGTGACAGCGACTTCGCAACGCCTTCACAACCTGAGCCAAAAAGAGGCAAACGAAAGCTCCACAAATCTCAGATCAGTACACCGGAGCTGATCCCTCCGCCGGAGCGGCCTGGACTAAGGGACGTCGTCCCGGACACACCGGACACCGATACTAAGATCACTCGCTCCCGGACCAAGCTCATTCAGGAGCACCTCAGCGGGAAGAATCTTAGGAAAACAAGAAGTAGGGCAACCAGGATATAAAGACATAAGAAATAAGAGGGTTGTTACATAAACTGTCCCAGATAGAAAGTGCTAGGTTGGAATATCATGCCATGATCGAACAATGTTTTCAGTTTTAGTGAATTTGATTTAAGCCAATAATTATCGTGAGTGTCGTAGATTCCTAACAGGCCCATTTGAAGCTTCAGAATGATATTGATTCTTAGATTAGCGCATGCGTTTATCAATTTCACATAATATTAATATTAGTAAAACCTAGTCACTCTACATAGTATTTTTGACTATTTTTGTTTAATCTTTCTGGATTTCTAAAATCAGCTATAGACGGTAGACCGATCAGAAAATTGAACCGTATGCCAACAATCTTAACCTATTAGAAGCTTAGATTTTAGTGAATTAAACTACAATTTGTTTGTCCCTTGCAAACTTACCCTGCTAGTAGTGTATGATATTCAGATGACCTGTACTCATAGCTTTGGTAAGAGTGATTAAAGTAAGATTAAAATGGTGTATTTTGTGACTGAAACAGTTTTTAAATTTATCTTACATTATATTTGATCTAACTTTTCCTCTTTATTATCCCCCTAATGTTACTATTTATTGATTGCAAAATTTGTATAGTTCATTCAAATGATGCCATTCTATTACTTGATTTCAAATACAAAATAGTTGCCTCACGTTGTACTTGTAGGCCTGCCGAGTGTGCGGCTGTATCGTGACTTTCAATAAGTGAAACGACAATGGGGGTCACGACGTGATAGTGATACAAAAAAAATAGCTGATTACTGTGAGCGTCAGTTTCTTTATAAAAAATTCCGAAGCTCAAATGTAGAGTGATTTAACGCTCTTTTTTGTAGGTTTACAACCTACCAGGACACGCGCCGAGTTGGACTTGTCGACGGTCCATAATATATGGAACAAATTTTTCACGAGTATCACCCGTTAAATAATCTTTTGATGAAACAACTCTTAATTTGTAATTTGAAGAATTTTTTATTTAAAATCTACCACTGCACTTTTATGTTAAGTTGTTAATGTAAAATACTTTTGCTCCCAAATCTTTATATATGACTATGAGTAAGCTGCGGGATTGTGAAAGTTTAAGTAAGCTATACCAATTAAGTTTTTACGCTGATTTCGAATAAAACCGGATGATGACAGATGATTAATCACTCTACACTCGACTGTCACTGGTCACGCGACTTTTTAAACACGTCGTCGCTAGCAGCTAGGTTAACGGGTGATACTCTTAAAATGTTTGTTCGACAAGTCCAACTCGGCGCGCGTCCTGGTAGGTTATTGTATCACGTGGCGACCCCACTGTCGCTTCACTATAGTGTAGAGTTTCGACGATACAGGGGGAGACGATACGGGGGGGGGGGGGGGCGCGCACTCGTGCGCGACGGGTCATACAACGTATGAACGTATGAGTATGACAAGTAGGTTATAAACTTTCTCTAACCAGAGCCCTCTCGCTTGCAGTAGCGGGCGACCGCCGAAACAAGCAGTACGCGTAGACACATGGCTATATGAAGTTATAAACCTACAATCGCTAGGTGGCTCTGAATAACTATTCGAAACCCTAACTAAAACTAAACACTTTGATTGACGATGTCAATCCTTTGCATCTCGCCGATCTGCATACGGTGGTTGTGAAAAGCATTATTGGATGCGCGCGCGGCCCGGCCCAGTAGTGCATCGCGCTTCAACTAAACACTGCACACTACAATCTGATCCCTAACTAGAACTGAAGCATATGCTGATTGCTGAAACCCTATGCCGTAAGACGCGCGCGCTGACCATTGAATGGTTTTTAGTTGATTGACGATGTCAACCCATCGAGATCGTTTGTTCTAACCAGAGCCCTCTCGCTTGCAGTAGCGTGCGACCGCTTGTGAAACAAGCGCGTTACGCAGTACGCGTATACACATGGCTATGTGAACGAGAGCACGTGGCTCTGCTAGTTCGGGCGGCGCTTCGAAGCGGCGAAATCTCAAGTCCTCCAAGGTTTTTAGCTTTTATTCCGGCCAAGCAACAACTTGTAGGTTTATAACCTACCAGGACGCGCGCCGAGTTGGAACAAATATTTTACGAGTATCATCCGTTAGGCGTTAAGCAGCAACAAGCATATTATTTCGAAAACAATCAAAAAGTTATAATACTTCCAATATTGCCATTGGAAGGGGTTGCATTGGCCAATGCATTGCAATGCACCCTTATAATAAAAAATTATAATACTTCCCTATTAAAGTTAAAGTGCACAAATCTGTAGTAATCTGTATATACTATTTTCACAATTACTTTAACACCAAAACTGACTCGAATCCTAAAGCATAAACAACTGAAATATATCGTTTTACAAGCCTGTCACCTGCGCACGTCTGACAAAAATGGTTATTTGCTCATAACTCGTAAAAAATGATTTTCGTGCGCGCTAAGCTATAAGTAAGTATAGGTTATAAGTTTGATTCACGATATCAATCCTTCGCAGCTCGGTGAGGCACAGTGGTGCATATCGCCGATCTACCGAAGGTTGCGAGAAAAATTATTTGATGCGAGGCGCGACCCAGTAGTGCATCGCGCTACAAGTTATAAGTTGCTCTAACCAGAGCCCTCTCGCTTGAAGTAGCACGCGACCGCCGTAGGCGTATACACATGGCTATGTGAAAGTTATAAGTAATAGGTTTATTCGAAATCAGCATATAACAAAGTACTTTTTAGAATCATCGCATCAGTGAGTACACATGGTACAGTTTACCTGGGGACCCCAGGCTATTATGTTCATTAACATAACCGAATAAAGATTAGGCGGAATGACAGGCTGAGCGCGGCCCAGTAAGGTACAGTTACAGTTTCATTTACCTTACTCGGGAATATTATGACTGGGATAAACTTAAAGTAGTGTGTGGTGGGTTTTGGAAAATGCCGCCATATTTTCCCGGTCATTAATTTTCCCAGTCATAAATTAACCCGCTATAATGTTCCTTGTATCACGTTGCGACCCCCACGGTCGTTTCGCTATATCGTCCTGGCGATACAGGGGGAGTCGCGCACTCGTGCGCGGCGGGTCCGGGGTCATACAACGTATGACAAAATGTTCCCGAGTAAGGTCAACTAATAGTAATAAATTTTGATGCTTGGTGGGTTTTGGAAAATTCCGCCATATTTTTCCCGGTCATTAATTTTCCCAGTCATAAATTAACCCACTTTAATATTCCCGAGTAAGGTAAATGCCATTGAAGGTGCGCGGCTTTTGGAGCAAAAGCTGTAGGTCTAAAAGTCGCGTAATTTGACGAAAATCGTTGATTTTTGTTTTGGCACTTGGAGAACTTCACTGCTTCGACGCGCCCTGCAAACTAGCATTCTTGCTTCGCATCGTTGATCGTTGCTCTGCAAAGCAGAGCATGAGCAACGATCTCGATGGGTTGACATTGTCAATCAAATTTTTGTCGTATTATTCTGTCATATTTTCGGTTCCTTAAATGAGATCATTTTGAATATTTGTGAAGACCTTCCAAACTAATTTAGGTTCAGTAGAACATAAGTGTTTACTTGATTCACAATGTCAATCCTTCGCATCTCGCCAATCTGCATACGTGTGGTTGCGAGAAGATGCGCGGTGCGGCCCAGTAGTGCATAGCGCTACAAGTGTTTATGTAAGCTGACCAAATTTGTAACAAAGTTGTTATAATTTGGTTATAATACTTACCATAAAAATCAAAATTAGCATTTTCAAATGTACACAGAACGGTTCAAATATAATCGCCACCGAAGTGGTGTGATGTTTCTGCTTCTCCTAGAAAGTGTTCACAATCTTGCGTCTCGAAGTTGACGTTGTTTTCCACGTTCTGAAATTAAACTTGTCCATTGTTAATGGACTAACCCGTGGCGCTACTTCGAAGAAATTTAGACGAGTAACATCCGTCAAAGAGTAAACTAGTGGGCTGTGACCTATTTGGACACAGGCCATGTTAACCATCTGATGTGAGTTCCAAAAAAAGTTCCTGTATTTGTATTTGTGGAGGAACATCTCAAGTGGGATTTTCCTTTGTCACTGAGTGTGGCCTATTTAACTCGTAAAATATTTGTTTCGCGCACACGCGCGCGAGGATTACTTGCGGAAATGTGGTGTATAGCTAGTCTGTGGTCAATCAATGCGCGGCACGAGCGTATTTTAATGTATACTAGTAATGTATAGTATTTTGTAATAAGCCCAACTTGAACTTGGCACGCGTAGTGACAGTGTACTGATGTTTCAATATTATTATTATAAGGTGAGCTGATTAGAGCTTATATTAATAGTTATAGTGAAATGGAAATCTAGCGTCCGCCAAAACGAAACAACGGGCGCAATTCTTGTTATCATATAACGTTGAGTTAAAAAGTTGTTTCCAAATTTTGCGTAATGTATTTCTTAAAAGTTTAATGTATGTCCTATTTGCATCCCAAAGAGTTCCCATTGCATCGTTGTTTATTCCTGATTTGGTTAGCTTTGCGTCTCAGAATTAAAGAGGTCTGCTATGCTTTAGTGTTTAGAGAGCTCTGCTGTCCACCTAACTAGGTAGATCTTTAGATATAAGGGTTCCCCGTGTAATGGGACAAGCTGTGTTAAAGCTTCTCTTCAGGATGTCCGAGATGAACTGTTTTCGAGCATTGAGATCTTCCGCTGTAGAAACTGATTAAAACCAGTAAGGGTGTCAGTCAAACTCTGACATCATCAAATGTGATGGCCTAAAAATGATCCCTTGTGTGTTAGCTGTCTAGCTGAGAAGACCTGAAAAGTGGTTACTGGAGGAAGAAGTGCTCATTATCAGTGTGTCTTTGTAGTCAGAATGAACGAATTGGGATCCCTAGCTCTGTGGTGGGTGACTTCGATGGGGGACCTGAAAGATGAAAGAGAATTTCCTAGTGGTTTAATGGCTCTTAGAGCTAGGTTCCTGGTTCATCTAGGGAGGTTTGAGTTGGCAATTCCTGACCTTTGCGGATTTCGTGACCCTTGAAACAAATGCATATTATATTTGGTAACCTTCCCTCGCCTCAATCCTTAACGGGTGATCCTCGTAAAATAGTTATTCCAGAATTAAGTATCACCCGTCTAGTCAAATAAAAGCTTGAAGCAACACTGTTTGCTCACACTCTCTAAAAAACAATTATGGTACAACAATTTTGAAAATCCGAGTAAGTTTATTTTTATTGTGCACCTTTTACAATTATTGGTTTTGAAATTTCAGTAAAGTCTCTGATCACTGAAGATGGCACAAGACATGATTGAGGACTGAGGTACTCAAAGTTCTATTCCTAAAGAAAGCTTTGATAAACGTAACGGAAAATCATCAGAATATAAAAAGAGATTTTTGTAGACATAAGCTACCTACAAAGATCATGTCTGTCAAAAAGTAGTGACACACATGCGCTAACTACGAATTTAGGCCAGAGGAGGGGGGGGGGGGGGGAGTAAATTGTCATTTTTCGAGTTTTCACATATGTGATTGAGCTGCTGGAGATGAACAAGTAGAAACAAACCGCATAAAAATCTGACCTTGCGTTGCTGAGATCTTATAAATATCGAATTTGAGGTAAAGTTAACCTCATATTTTAAGAACAGAGGTAAATATCAAAATTATGTACAATATAATTGTGTGAAACAGTCTAAGGAACACCTGTGCCAAGTTTCAGGTCCTGGGTGTGGCCTTTCCAAAAGTTTAGCTCTATCTGGAAAAAAAGATATGCAAAGAGTTAAAGTTAAAGTTTTACACGTAATTACAGGTAAACCTCAAATTTTGGCGTGCAATATCTCAGCAACGCAAGGTCAAATTTTTATGGAATTTTTTTAACTTGTTCATCTTTACCAGCTCTGATCAAATATGTGAAAACTGGAAAAACGATTTTTACCCCCCTCTGGCCTTAACAAACATTAAGCAACTTACATTGCAGTACCATTTTTCGATTAGAATATCAAAATATGTCATTGTAATTTTGCATGGCTGAAATGTAACGCTTGATATATATATATATATATTATAATAAAACAAATATTTAATAAAACAAATATTTATTTTTACGGCACAATCAAACAATATCAATAATAAATAAATCAGGGGAGGTTTGAAGAGGTTTCAAGTGCCGAAGGCCACTGCTTATCTTTAGGATTTGAGAGTGACCTGTGCTTGAAACCCCCTCAACCATCCACTACGTCAATATACTAATTACAGTATACAAATATAGAAAAATATAATAATCTTAAATTACTTATTGGTTTAGTTTGGTGACAAAGGAGAGCCCAGTTGAGTTTTAGTTTAGCTTTAGGTTTTGAATCACAGTTTAAAAGGTTAGCCATGTTTCATGGCAGAGAGAGATATCATGTGTGCATAGCCGTACCAGATGTAGAGTTTGAGATATAATATAGATTAGTTACCATGAATTAGGGTCATCTCGATTTTGGAGGGATAGCAAGTGCTTTTTAAGGTTAGATTTAATAACACCTGACGAAGCTGATAAGTCTGAATTCTTGGAAGAACCCGGGATTATCAACCCATCTACATTAGCATCACATATTTCGAATACATAGGGGCTGAGGTCATTCCAAATTTTCGTAGAGGTGTACAAAAAGTTCTGTTGGGAGATATCTAACCTCAGTAATGGGACAATCAGACGAAGTTTTTCATTTCTAGGACAGAACTTGAAAAGATCTTTAATCGACTGGGGGACATCAAATTTAAGAATTTTGAATAATTCCATAAATGTATGGTACATGTGCAGATTCTCCAGGTTCATAATTTTCTGCTCGGTGAATAGCGGTTTAGTGTGTTCAAGACAGTAGTTCTTGCTAGCCATATGTTCGTTATAAGTTCTTGAACGTGCACAGGTTAAATAGTATTCTTTATGATCAAAATTGGGAATGTTACCAAATAGCAGTCTTATACATCGTTTTTGAATTGCAAAGATTTTATTCAGCTTATGTTTAGGGATCCCACCCCAGCAACTTATACAATAGCTAAGATGTGACATAAAAAGAGCATTGTACAGTTTCAAATATTCAGATTTGGGAATGAATTTGCAAATTCTCTTAATCGATACAATACTGGAGTTCAGCTTTAAAGATAAATGATTAAGATGTGGTTCCCAGCTTAGCTGTTCGTCTATTATCACCCCAAGAAACTTTGTACATTGAACTTTTTCTAGCTTTTTGCCATCTATTAAAATCGTTAGATTCCTGTTAAAGGGCCGTGTTCTGGCACAGGTCTGTGTTGCTCTTGACAAACCTGGCTGAAAATGCATATAACAACTTTTCCCTGCATTTATATGTAACTTGTTAGACTCCATATAGTTACTGACTTGTTTCATTACATGATTAGCTTTTTCAAAAGCTTCCTGTGCTGAACTACCTATCACAAAAATATTTGTATCATCAGCAAACAGGACGAATTCAGCCAAGCTTGAGGAGCTCACAATATCATTTATATAAATCAGAAATAGTAGAGGTCCTAACACTGACCCCTGGGGTACACCATACTCAACTGAACACTTGTCCGACTTTTCAGTTTGAAAAGAAGTTACTTGGCTACGGTTTGTTAGATAGCTAGCAAGAGTTTTTAGTGCAATACCTCTTACTCCATAGTGTTCAAGTTTATGCAGGAGTTTATCGTGCTCAATTGTGTCAAATGCTTTACTTAGATCAATAAATATTCCAATTACATGATTTTTCTGTTCAATCTCATTTAGTATTTTATTGACTGAATAGTTTACGGCATGAGATGTTGAGTGTTGTTTTCTAAAACCAAATTGTCGATCATAAATCACGTTCATAGCACTGAGGTAATTATATAACCTATTATAGATTATTTTTTCAAGTATTTTTCCAAATATCGGTAATGTAGAAACAGGTCGATAGTTATCAAGGCATCGTGAGTCTCCTTTTTTATAAATTGGTGTAATAGAGCCCGTTTTAAGCTTGTTTGGAAAGACCCCATTGTCCAAGAACCAATTAAAGAATCTAGAGATATGACCAGACAGATAATTTACACTCTTTTTTAAGACTTTAACAGAGATATCACTTGCCTTCCCATTTTCAAGGCTACCAATGATTTTACTTATCTCTTCCTCGTCACAGGGGCTGAGAAAAAAAGAGTTCACTATTCTTTCTCTGCCCTTGAGGTATTGTTTAAACTTCGTCTTAATAAAATTGCCATCAGTTACCGTACGAGATGGTACAGAAGATTGAACTTTTGAATTAAGATTACGAGCAATAGACGAGAAGTAGATGTTAAATCCGTTAGCAATCTCACGGCGTTCAGTTACAATTCGACCATCAATTAAGAATGATGCTTTTATATCTTTTTTAGATTTACCCCTGAGTTCGTTAATCAATTCCCAGGTTTTTTTAATATTTCCTTTAGCAAGTTCAAATTTTTTTCCATAGTGGGCTTTTTTCGCAGATTTTATAGCTTTGTTTAGGATAGAACGATACTCCTTATACTTAAGATATAAAGTTTCCTCACCTAATGGGTTCATTTTGGTACACGAAGCCTTCCATCGCTTGTAGTGAAAGCCTTTAGTAAACACAGATTTAATTAACGCAGAAGTGATCCATGGATTCATCAATCTATTGCGTTTTGATTGAAAACCAGCAGTAGAGTCCAATTTGAAATTCAGTTTGATTTTTTCATGGACAGTTTCGACAAATTTTTCAAAACCTTCCTCATCATACGAAAAGTTCGATCGGTAGATATCCCTTCCAATATCATTAAGGAAGCTTTCTATATTAGACTCACAGTAATCATACTTAGGTTTAAGTTTGGTATCATTTGGACTCTCTTTAGTATTACACGATATGAAACAGAAGATTGGGTTATGATGGGAAATCTTGGATTCAAGAATTCCAGATCCTAAGACACGCTCAGTAGAGTTCACTAAAATATTATCAATTAAGCTTTCGTTGCAACCCGGCTTGGCATGGGTGGCAATCGATATCAAAGGGATTAAATTGTTACTGTAGATAGTTTGTTCAAATTCAGCTATGTTTCGTCCCTGGGCCAAAAGATCAACATTGAAGTCACCTGTCAAGGCTACATTATTAGACGGTAGGAATTTCATCAACACGTCAAGCTCAGCAAGTGCATCTAGAATATCACCACTAGGGGGCCTGTAGACAACACCAGCAATCTGTGGAACCTCTGTGTTAGTGATCTCAACGAAAAGTGTTTCAAGATTGTCAGAGCATTTACATAACTTTTCGATTCGGCTGTATTGGTACTTATTGTCAATATATACACCAAGGCCACTACCTTTCTTTTTCCCATCAGTTTTGGAGTTATACTCACTGCTGTAACCATCAATTTTGTATAAATCTTTATTTTCCTCATCAATGTTTGTTTCAGCTAGCGCAATAACTGCAAATTTCTCATCATATTGACTCATATCAGTAATAAAGCTGTCAAAGTTAGATGCGTTCCCATCAATGTTGTTAAACACAATAGATATAAACGGCTTGTTATGGTTAAGTATGTTTTTTGACAGCCGGTTGAAATTTGTCATGTTATAAGACCTACAGTCTTTTAGAATGTTTGAAATAGTCTCCATATCTTCGTCTCTTTCTACAGTGTTGGGATCATATTTGTCATAAATAATTGAGTTGAAAGGATTGTACCTTTGGGATTTGAAGGCGAAACATTGACTGCAGTGCCACATTTGTTTAACATGGTCAAATTTAAAGCTCTGTTCAGAACATTTGGCATGATATATTGTATCGCAACACTCACATATTATGACTTTATGATGGCTTAGTACATTGCTATCACAACCTGGACATCTCTCTCTTGTAATATTAAAGTTTATTGAGGTCATATCGGTAAGATATCACCCCTACTACCCCTACTTAGGGCACTCCTATAGTCACCATTTCCACCTTTAAATCTTTCCGTGGACTGACTTCCACCACGTTGTACAATACATCGTTTTATACTCATGCAAAATATTTTCAGGCCTTCTCTTCCGAGATGTACAACATCATTGACCAATGGTGTGCCATCACGTGAGAATCGACCATACTTAGAAGGCATGCATCCGTTAACAGAACCTAGTACAGAGTTATCTATAATAAACATGTTTTTCCTATTATAAACCATGTCGACAATTAAACTGTTTAACTCCCCTATACGTGAGTTAACAAACTGTGATTTAGTGGGCAAGAGTAGACTAATATGAACTTTACTATTAGGATAAAATTGCTGAATTTCACTACATTTCTTCTTAAGCTTAGCAATAAGTGTTCTAGTAGATGGTCTGTTGGAATCATCCCGAATATCATTGATTCCCGTGTGTATAACAATGTTCCGATAAGGGCCTATGTCTTTCGGAGCAGGAATATCGTCAATTTTAGCAGCCCACATTCGCTTACCAGGAACCCATTTTCCGAGAGTTCCAACATCTTTACCAAATTTAATGTATTTAGTGTTTGAGTCCCCAATTAAAACTGTGCTATTTTTGTAGTAAGGCGCAATATGCCTAAAGGTAAAGCTGTACCTCACAGAATTTTTCTCATCAGATTCTTCTTCATCTTCTTCATTAGTGAGAGGTTCAATACCATGATTCCAGATTTCCTGGGACAACCTGGACATCACGTACACACTTCCATCTTTGAGCTTTAAGGACTTTTCAGTCGACTTATGAGTGAACTTTATTGTGCGTTCTTCACCAAGAGACACAGTGACTATTATTGATTCAGGGTCAATAAGTACCTCATTGTCACAGTGCTGAGGGATATGGCTACTGTTGCCTGTATATCTTGTTACAAGGCAAGAGTTCAGCCAGCTCTTCCTATTGGGGAGAGAGGGGCGCACACAGTCCAAAAGATCTTGTATCTCTACTGGAGTTTCCTTTGCCTGATGATATGCTCCTGTATACCAGTATCCATGTTCACCAAAGTAGATGACATCCCTGCTGCCACCAACCGAAGAAAAATCTGCACTACTGTCCTCCAGCAGCTTTATAAGTTTGCTGTGAAGCTCAACAGGCACTATATCTTCCTGATAAGTTATATAAGGGTCACATGCAGGGTCTATAGAAATTTGAGATGGAGCAAAGTGAGGGGAAGTAGTGTTAGGGGTCATAACGATAGAGTCGTTGTTGGGTAGTTCACCTTCATCAAATTTCTGTGTGGACGTTGAGGGACAAACATGATCATTGATCTTTTCCAATTGCACTTTGATCTGGGTCATCAGGTTATCAACATGATCGAAAGTACTGCTGTTGGTCGGGGGTTGCTCTGTAATAGGAATACTTTTGAGAGAGTCCTTCAGGTCATCAATCTCCTGTTTGAGAGAATAACTGGTTGTCTCAAGAGCTGAGCCACTCTCCTTTACTTTCGTAAGTACATCCTTGATAACAGCTATGTCTTCAGTGATGTCTTCAATTCCAGTTACTAATCGTTCTGTTTTTTTGGAGTGATCTTTGTAACTGTCCTCCTTGAGTATGAGGTGTTTGATATGCTCGTTGAAGAACTCTATGGTTGTTGTACTATCTTTGAGGTCCTCATTACATTTGGATATCTTAGCAATGTTGCTAAAGAATTCTGTTAAGGCTTTGGATTTATCCTCCTCCTTCAATCTTCTTGTGTAAGGAAAGATAAAGCAGTCCGGGCACTTCCAGGAAGTGCTGAGCTTCCTCAGAGAAGCTATTGTGAGGCCAGCCAGGTTAACACAGGTGGCATGGAAGGTCTGCTTACAATTAACACATAAGATTGCGGGGTTCTTTGACTCTACAAAGCAGGGACACTTAGAGAGTAGCGTGCCTGGGATCGCTGCTGGTTCGTTGCTCTCTACATCAACAAAGTCTCCGTCAGATGTTAGATCTGCATCTAGATCTGTGTTCCTACTATGCAATCTGCTAGTGACTTTTCGGCTTAAAACAGGGCTTGAAATAGGGGTGGATCCAGCTGACTTGCACCCTCGAGACGTGGCATTAAAGAGGTCCGATCTCCTGTCGAGTTTCTTGTCGTTCCCTTTCATGGTGATAATGGATGCGGAGTACAGGGGTGAGCGGAGGGGGCCAGGGTCAGACCCATCGAACCAGACCAGTAAACCTGAAACAAGCTAGGCGGCAGTGAGATGAGTAACATAAATTTATCAGTGATCACGTTAAGCTTAGCAGAATCACCAGTAGATTTAAGGCTAGTTAATGAGTTATAAAGTACGATTGAAAATAAATAAAGTATACTGAAACGTCAAATGTGTTGGATGAGATGTAAAATGGAGTGAATGTGCAATGATGGGGAAGGGGCTGGGGTAAGGAGGGGCTGCTAAATCATATTCAATGTAAATTTTCAACTTTATCAATAAACAATCGCACACAAATATTAGTTAGAATCTCAAATCTGAATGGATGTACACATATAAAGGGTAAATAGTCCGCGGGTATTATATATATATTTTAGAATTTAAAAAAAAAAAAAAAAAAAAAAAAAAAAAAAAAAAAAAAAAAAAGTGCGGGTGGCAGAGGGGGAAAAAGTGGGGGGAGGGATTTTGCAAGACTGCAGGTGGATATCTTCACTTTTTAGATTTCCATTGACCAACTGTCTTGGGTCGAATAATCTTCTAACTATAACACGAATAGGACAGCATAATAATAAAACCACAGCTAAACCTCAAGTACAATGTTCATAATTTAAAAAATTAATAAACATCTCATAGAACTATTGATACTTTTAGAGTTATAACAATCAAAGATATCAGTATAAATTTAAATTTAAGTTTGTCATACATTAAATCAGCAATAAAGTACGTACTTATCAATACGTTTTAATATTTGCAGTGGTTCACAAAACCATTGCTTATAATAACTGTTATTTTATTGTGGCACTTCTATTTGAGTGCAAACCGTAATCATCATACATTTCAACACTACATACAGCAGTATCATATATATACAAACATTTGAGGATATCCAGACTGCAGCCAAGCAAGTTCACAAGGTTAAAAGTAGGGTCAGGGTAGGGTCACGTGGATGTGAATGATGATGTTTATGATGGTGTTGATGCTGATTGTAGAAAATGATAATTACTCAACTTGCTTCAAGAGTCCATGGCTAGTCTTCTGAGTACACGACCCGGCCACCCCGCATCACCCCCACACACCTTTTCCGATTAGTGCTGCATTACTTGCGAACTTGCTTGACTGACATTCTTTTTCGACATCCTCAAATTATTTGTTATATAGTAGTGTTGAAAGTATTAAAACTGAAATTATATGTAATGATTAATTGAATTTTCAAATAAAAAATAGGCTACCATTTTTTCCTTGGGACAGTGACGGTTACTTTGCTTACTACTGAGTACTGCTAGTCTATAACTATTGCTAACTTCTCTCACAGATATGCAAAAAGAGCGCCACGCATAGGGATTGGTGTGTCAGGTGACGTTACGCCACTGGTGACGGTGACGCTTATCACGTGACTTACTTAATCACATGACTATTTCTTAAGTCAAACATTCAAAGTTATTGTTCTCCCAACACTCACAGTAACCTTACCCCTCAATCAATTTAAATCATTTGCAAAGATCATGAACCAAACCAGTGAAAGCAGGATTAATGAACGAATAGTGTGACATTGGGTTCTCAACCATGGAAATTTAAAAGTCTCTACATGCTGTTCTTTCTGGCTCCATGTGCTAGTTGGGGATCTGAGGTATCCGAAAAATCATGTTTTGAGTACCCAAAGTGTTCTGGGTGCCAGGAATGAGGTTAATAAAGCGGCGAAAATGACCGGTTTTGGACTATTTGTGAGCTTTTTTGCCCATTTTCATGAGATAAAGAATCAGGAAAGCTGCTCTAGATGATTGAAATGGTTGATACCAATGAGGATACACCCAACACACACAAATATTCGTGATATATGTGATTTTAATGAGAAAAATATGATCTCAGGGCCCATTTTATACCAAAATTTGCCAAAACCACTCGCACTTGTCAAAGCTTCCTCATTTTAGACACATTTAATGATTATGATGGTATCTAACTTATGGTGGATCTGATAGGAGTATGTCTTAGCTTCATTTTAAGCCATCAATGAGTATGCTGGTGTGTATGAAAGTACTTTAATCCTCCCGTCCATTGATCATATAGTCTGGGCCATGCGCGCGCGCGCGCGCGCGCGCGCTTGTTACAAGCATGAATTTTCTCCCTCAGTATCTATCTAAAGCTTTTAAAGACATGATTAGAATGCTATCCTACTCAGCACATGAGTGCTACAGGATGGTGAAAGAATTTCCATGAAAAATCATTAAATGTGGAAGATATGAGGTCATATGTGTGTGCGCGCGCGCGCGCGCGCGCGCTTGTTACAAACTTGATATCCTCAGAACTTTCACATTTACTGAGATTTTGTTTCAAACTTAATTGACTCTGAACCGAAATTGCCAGAGGAAACAGATAGTGTAACTCAGAAAGACCACAAATGGATAGTTTGTGAGATATTGAGGTTATACTCCAAAAAATTTACAATGATGTCACACCAGAAAACCCTTATTTTTGGTATATTTAACCTCATATCTCGAACGCGCAGTACTGGATTGAGCTAAACTTGGTCAGGTTTTGTAGCCCTGACTATCCTCGATCATATGGAACAGGAATACAACTGTTGAGATGTTATATCTTAATTATATTAGGCACTTAGTTCTGAAAAGTGAGAATGTCATTAATACTGCTTTCACTGAAACAGGAAATTTAATAATAATATTATTTCCTTAAGCATTATGGCATTTTACTGGATCAAAACAGCTTTTAAATATTACCATTACTCAGTAGGGAAGCATTATTTTCCCTTAATTTCTTATATGTAATGTTAGTGATTCGGTATTAGCATCTAAAGTTACAACGATTCAAGGTGTTTTCAACTACTGAAATTACCACTTTTAGAAAAATGTTTATTGATTAAGCGATGTTGCACAGGGAGAAATTAAACACACTTATTCAGCCATTCAAGATTACTAATACTATTAGAAATACAATATTTGAGCTGCGATCAGATTAACAAACTTTCATGTCCAACAAAGGTGACGAGACACTTCAACTAATTAAAACGATTCGATACGCCCCTACGGCTACATTAAAACCAAAAGCATACCATCTTGCATGCAGTATAACATACAATTAAATATTTAATCTACTACATGAAACTGTCGTGTGTTTCAAACCATTTAAAATCTCATAATTTGCGAAATAATTTAGTGGGTTTCATGGCAACATAATGATAATGCTCTAAAGTTTAAAAATTAGAATCAGAGTGTCTTCATAATTTTTATAAATAAAAAGAATTAGTATTGATCAAAGGTCATAATAATGTTTAGAATAAACTGTCCATAGTTATAGTGTTAGTTCACTACTAACCGCGAGTTAGCTTATTCTTATTTTACAAGAGGAGGTGCAGCAGGAGGAGCACAGTCAAAACTTCCGATCCCAGTTTTATATCACCTCCCGAACCCGTTGCCACTGAAAAACTTATATTTAATGTTTGGATAATTTCGTGAGCTACAAAATTCTACCAGATGCAAATTGTAAATGTTATTATATTGGCCTCACGCAACCATGAACTTAGAGTTAGGGCTAGTCCCTGATCAAGTATGAAATATATAGAAATTTTTGACAATAAGCTAAATATTGCTCGTAAATTCAGCTGGCCTGGAATCAAAGAATCGGGTTTGTAATTTCTATCTCACCTTTGGTTTCAATGGGGTACCCAGCTACCATTGGTCCCTGATAGACATGGAACCGTCCGTCGTTTAGTTCACTTTTTCCGTCAACGGACCTCTTCCGTCTGCCGTTTGAACATAGATCTGTGCAGCCAAAACTGAAAGAATTAGAAAATGATAAGATGCGGTGGAGTATAAAATGTTAATCGAATAATCGACGAGGAACTATAAATATAATATAGTATATTATATATTAGAGCTCGATCCTTAATTAGTACTATTACTTACTAACTGGGAATCCATTAAGGTGATGGATACGGGTTTTAGTACGGTATTAAGGAATAAAGGTAAGTGGGAAAGGTCAGCCTTAATATTTAATTGTTTCATTATTCAAATTCTAACAGAAAGTTTTTGAATGTTAAAAAAGTTCCTAAATAATGCACTCAGACTATACAATATTATTGTAGGAAGTCCAAAACAGATATTACGACAAATTACCTGCTATTCGAGACACTGCAGACTTTTAGAACTGCATGGATGAAAATTGCAGTGTGGGAATCCAAAAAGCTAAAAGATTTAAAAGTAAATCTTTTCACTTTGGGGTCGGAGAGTGGCTGAGAGTTGGAATCAGTGTCGATGAAGTCGAAGGTCGAGTCCTTAATACAACTGAGGTGAATTATATATCTTTAAAATCCCAACAATATTATAGTTGTACTTGTTGAGACTTGAGTTACAGTAAAACCCCGATTTACCGCGCCCCAATTTACTGCATCCCCGATTTACCGCGGCCATTTCATTTCCCTAAAATAGGGCTTACCATGCATAATGTAAAAGTAAAACTAACGAAATGTAACACCAATTTACCGTGGACCCGGATTTATCGCGGATGCATCCCTTCCCCAAACTCCGCGGTAAATCGGGGTTTTACTATATAATAAATATTTGATAATGATATGATGATACTTCCTATTCCTTGCAGGTGATATTTTGAAACTAATATCTGATATTAGTTTAACACTCTATAAAGCGATTTTGACGAATAAGTTTGAATAGTGCATTAAATGAAATACATATTTACAGGAATGACTCTTGTATATAAATTAAAAACTCCAAACTTTGAGGAGGATTTAAGATATGGACTCTTGTGGGAAGGTGACAATATTATTTCTGATACGATTAACGGATCAGCTTTCAGCGTTGACAAATCAAAACCAGGAATCACTATCGGTGTCAAAACAAATTTGGTTCACTTTCACATCAGTATCTATTATATCTATAAAATATAATTGATGAACTTACCCTTCTTTGACTAGGTCGTACGACAAATTCCCCTCGTCCTCAGATTCACTGTCTCTGGCTTGTAAGTTCAACACCCCTAGAGAAAGATCTGGGTCCAGCGCATCCAGTGTTACCTGGTAATATACATTATTTCATAACAAGTTATTTACTTGATTGATAAATATGGGGGGGGGGGGGGGGGGGGGGGGGGGCCAATGACTACTTTTGGGGACTTGGGGAATTACGTCAACGATTTTACCCCGAGTCCCCATGATTTTTAGTCCCCATTAGTCCCCAAAAGTCTCCATTAGTCCCCATTTAGATTTCAAAAAATCTGGCTTCTCCAGACCAGATCGTAAACTTCTCAAGACTGAAGTCTAGAATATTTATAAATGGTCACTGGACATTCCTGACTTCTTGGGAGCTACTTGAGGGCTGTTAGAGTACCTCAGGTAAATTAAGGGAGGGGGCGGGGGCGACTACCAATGACAACATTGAGGAGACATATTGCATATATACGCTTATTTTATCAGATTGATCTAGTAACACGAGTTGTAGCGCAAGGAAAATAAACGCATTATCAATTTTTCTTATTACTTTTGTATTTATTTGTCTGAAATGATATGCTCAGTAATTTGAAATTGGCGTTGGTTTCTTTTGTTTTTGACGATCATTTATGGAAATATTCACAAAGGAGTGCTTGCCAGTGGGGGGGGGGGGGGGGGGGGGGGGGGGGGGTGACATGTCTCCAATGTCTCCCGCACCTTATCTTTTCGAAAAAGACAAAGACATTGGAGACATTGGAGACACAGCTTTTGGAGACATTGGAGACATTGGAGACACAGCTTTTGGAGACTCCTCCTCCTCCTCCTCCTCCTCCTCCCCCTCAGTCCTCCTCAGTCGTTCTCCTCCTCCTGAGTCTTCCTCCTGGGACCTTGGTCCTCCTCCTGGTTCCTCCTCCGGACCTCCTGGGTCCTCCTCCGGACCTCATGGGTCCTCCTCCGGACCTCCTGGGTCCTCCTACTCCTCTTCATCATCCTCCTCTTCCTCCTCAATCATCAGTCCTCCTCCTCAGTCCTCCTCCTCATCCTTCTCGTCAGTCTTCCTCCTCCTCATCAGTCCTCCCAAGTCCCCCTCCTCCTCAGTCCTCCCCCAGTCCCCATCCTCCTCCTATTCAGTCCTCATCCTCCTCCTCCTCAGTTCTCCTCAGTCCTCCTCCTTGTAAGTCCTCCTCCTGAGTCCTCCTCCTCTTCCTGAGTCCTCCTCCTCCTAGGTCCTCCTCCTTCTCCTCCTCCTCCTCAGTCCTTCTCCTCCTCCTCCTCCTCCCTCTCAGTCATCCTCCTCAGTCATCCTCCTCAGCCATCCTCCTCAGCCGTGCTCCTCAGCCATCCTCCTCAGCCATCCTCATCAGTCCTCCTCATCAGTACTCCTCCTCCTAGGTCCTCCTCCTTCTCCTCCTCAGTCCTTCTCCTCCTCCTCCTCAGTCCTCCTCCTCCCTCTCAGTCATCCTCCTCAGCCATCCTCCTCAGTCCTCCTCCTCCTCCTCAGTCCTCATCCTCCTCTTCAGTCCTCCTCCTCCTGGGTCCTCTTCATCCTCCTCCTCTTCCTCAGTCCTCCCCAGTCCCCCTCCTCCTCCTATTCAGTCCTCCTCCTCCTCCTCCTCAGTTCTCCTCAGTCCTCCTCCTTCTCATTCCTCCTAAGTCCTCCTCCTGAGTCCTCCTCCTCTTCCTCCTGAGTCCTCCTCCTGGTTCATCCTCCTCTTAGTTCCTCCACCTTCTCCTTCTCCTCCTCAGTCGTTCTCCTTCTCCTCCTCCTCCTCAGTCATCCTCTTCAGTACTCCTGAGTCCTCCTCCCTCTCAGTCCTCCTCAGTCCTCTTCCTGAGATCTCCTCCTCCTCCTGAGTCCTCCTTCTGGGTCCTCCTTCTCCTAGGTCCTCCTCTTTCTCCTCCTCAGTCCCACTCCTCCTCCTCAGTCCTCTTCCTCCTCCTCCCTCTCAGTCATCCTCCTCAGCCATCCTCCTCAGCCATCCTCCTCAGTCCTCCTCAGTCCTCATCCCTCCTCCTCCTGGGTCTTCCTCCTCTTCATCCTCCTTGCAGTCCTCAGTCCCCAGTCCTCCTCCTCATCCTTCTCGTCAGTCCTCCTCCTCCTCAGTCCTCCCCAGTCCCCCTCCTCCTCCTATTCAGTCCTCCTCCTCCTCCTCATCAGTTCTCCTGAGTCCTCCTCCTTCTTATTCCTCCTAAGTCCTCCTCCTGAGTCCTCCTCCTGGTTCATCCTCCTCTTAGTTCCTCCACCTTCTCCTTCTCCTCCTCAGTCCTTCTCAGTCCTCCTCAGTCCTCTTCCTGAGATCTCCTCCTCCTCCTCCTGAGTCCTCCTTCTGGGTCCACCTCCTCCTAGGTCCTCCTCTTTCTCCTCCTCAGTCCTACTCCTCCTCAGTCCTCTTCCTCCTCCTCCCTCTCAGTCATCCTCCTCAGTCATCCTCCTCAGCCATCCTCCTCAGCCATCCTCCTCAGTCCTCATCCCTCCTCCTCCTGGGTCTTCCTCCTCTTCATCCTCCTCAGTCCTCAGTCCTCCTCCTCATCCTTCTCGTCAGTCTTCTTCATCCTCAGTCCTCCCCCAGTCCCCCCTCCTCCTCCTATTCAGTCCTCCTCCACCTCAGTTCTCCTCAGTCCTCTTCCTTTTCAGTCCTCCTGAGTCCTCTTCCTCTTCCTCCTGAGTCCTCCTCCTGGTCCTCATCCTCCTAGGTCCTCCTCCTTCTCCTTCTCCTCAGTCCTTCTTCTCCTCCTCCTCCCTCTCAGTCATCCTCCTCAGTCATCCTCCTCAGTCATCCTCCTCAGCCATCCTCCTCAGTACTCCTCAGTCCTCCTCCTTGATCCTCCTCTTTCTCCAATCATACATCTACGTCTCCAGTGTCTTCAATGTCTCCAATGTCTCCAAAAGCTTTGTCACCAATGTCTCAAATGTCCCCAATGTCTCCAATGTCTCCAATGTCTCCAAAAGCTGTGTCTCCAATGTTTCCAATGTCTCCAGGACATGTCTCTGCACCCTATCTTTTCAAAAAAGACATTGGAGACATTGGAGACATGTCACCCCCCCCCCTTAAAATAAAGATCACCAAGTCTGTTGTCAGAACGGCTGTTATAAATACTCATTCACCCATCATCTAACATCTTTAAGTGTATTAGGAGGGTAAGTCGAAGGGTTAATTCATGATTTTTCATTCGATTATAAGATTCAGATAGTTCAGCGAGTCGGCTACTTCTACCTTCACGAGAGCTAAACTTCAATTTACCTCAATCTGAACTGACTTGTACAGTGGTAGAACACATTACAACCGGGCTTATCATTTTACTTTTAAGTCAGGTTTATCCTACTCTTATCTTGGACAAAACATCTCGATCGTATCGTTATTAAACTAACTTGGAAACCATAAATAACTGTCAAAAATTCTGGGGACTTATGGGGACACCGACATTTTTGTCGGCCGGGTGGTGTAGTGGTAATTCACTCGCCTCCCAAGCGGAAGACCGGGGTTCAAACCCCGTCTGAGGCAGGCAGGCCAGGTCACCAAGCTGTGATTGGTACAGGATTTATCCTGGTAATTATGCTCGGAGGATATCAGTGACGCGATTCCCACTACAGTGTAAGCTGCAGTGTAGCTGTAAAGTCTACCGCCATTCGGAATGAGTGTGAACTTGCTTACCAGGCAATCATGATTTCCGCTTGGTTCTCATCAGGTCTCTAAGAAAGCCAACAGTGTGCTGATATGCACTGTCATATATGTACTTCCTAGAAGCAGCACACGGCCCATTTCGGACTTGCACGAGTTATAATTATTAATTATTATGGGGACAAATGGTGAATTACGTCAACGAGTTGACCTCCAGTCCCCATTATTTTTAGTCCCCATTAGTCCCCAAAAGTCTCCATTGGTAGTCATTGGCCCCCCCCCTAAATATGATAACCCTTATCAGTTCTCAAACAATTGGTCGCAGTCATAGTACTAGTAGTACAGTTGTTTTCGTGCTTTAAAATTGAATTACATTACCCAACACCTTCAGTGAGGACTGAATCAGAGTGTAAAGATACGAAATAGCATTATTTAATTAAATAAGGAGTTTACATGGGTTTACTAAGACTGTTACATATGAACTCACCAACTTTGATTAACAATAGGAAATGTTTGTGCCCTCCACAAGTAACATTAACCATATCTGGGACCAGTATTAAACATCCTCTCCACACTTCTAGCCAGGGAACTAGGCACTAGACACACAGTACTGCTGCAAACAACATTTCCACTTGGGACATGTTAATTACTTGTTAATTACTTATTAATTACGTGTTAAGTACTTGTATCTACTGGGAAATCAAGCTAGCCTTGTTTTATAAAATAGCTAAAATCAGAGATAATATAAGGTGCAGCCTGGAATCAAGAGAATTAAGAATTTTGTAACAGAATGGACATTTCGCTAGGAAGCGCATCTCACTAAGGAAGCACATCTCACTGAAATGCATCTCAAATTGAAAATGGCATCTCACTTGAGATTGCAAGCCTCCTTGAGTATGCATCTCACTTGAGTAATGGCATATCACTTGAAGTGGCATCTCACTTGAGAATGGCATCTCACTAAGGAAGCACATCTCACTGAGAATGGGCATCTCAATTGAAATGGCATCTCGCTTGAGAATGGCATCACCCTTAATGGCATCTCATTTGAGTATTGCATCTCCCTTGAGAGTTGCATCTCACGTGAGAATGGCATCGATCGTCACTAAGGAAGCCCATCTCACTTGAAAATGGCCATCTCACTTGAGAATGGTGACTCACTTGAGAATGGCATCTCACTTGAGAATATTGCTGGGAAACATTGAGGGATGCAGGGCACTGCAGCCAAGGTAAAAATATATCTGTTAGGAGGACTTCTTATCGAGAATGAAAAGTTTCAAACTGTTTTAATGAAGATCTGAAGTTTAAGCTCTGTTTTATTAGAGATAGTAGGTTTAGGGTTGGATCGTTGTAGCCGAGGTGTCAAAGAACAGGGCGTAGGAACCTTTGTCTTTTGTGTGCTGTACTTCTAACAGATTCAACAGTCAACACGTGCAGGTTAAAAACTAAGACTATGATAAATTAATTAATATTTGGTGGGTTGGGTTTAGAAGTGCTAATTCATTATCTTCTCAATAGCGGGTCTCCGGTCACTTAACAGACCTTATACGTCAGCCGGGCCTCATTGTTAAGCTTGTCAAGGTAAAACCTCACTCCATGGCTTTTATTTGTTGAATGTGAAAGTTTCATCCAGGATTAAACTTGACCATATCTTTAACAAGTTGGTAGTCAATATCCCGACAGACGGATCTTGTAGCCGATCAGCCTCTGTAAGTTTTATTTCACTGAAAAAGTTCAAGGGAGCTGAATTTTTCTAACTGTTGTTTTTCCACCTCTCACGGCAGCGTGCTCTTTCCTAAACACAACCCCTAATTTCCGCTGTCCATTGCGCATGCCACCACCTGTATGAATGTTTACATCTGCACCTAATATTAAAGGATGAGGCGTGTCCATCTGTTTTACAGTCTCAACTAGGGCTCTCTCTACCAATCCTACAAATTACTACTCTCTTTGTAGAGCGGGCAACTGTGCAGTGGAGTAGAAAACATTGTCAGAAAGGAAGGGATAGTTGGCTGTTCTTTATTTCGCGCCAAATTGTATTATTCGGTATGATTATATATATCGTATCCGCGTTCAGACGAGATTGAGTACAGAAAATATCAGATGATAATGTTAAGTCCAGTTACGATCAAGAAATCCAACAATTGAAAGGTTAGTCTCATGTGACACTTCATAAGCTACCAACTTTTAACTAATCAGTAAAAAGGTTACACTAGTTTGTTGCGCTCACCACCGATATTCATCTTATTCCCACCTAATTATTACTCCACCTAGTTACCACTATTTTCGCACCTATTTACCACATAGTTACCACCTATCACTACTTAGTTTACCAACCTATTTACCACCTAGTTAACCACTAGTTTACCACCTATTTACCACTATTAACCACTAGATTTTTTTACCACTTAAACCTCCAGACGGAGTATTCGCCACGCAACCACAGCCCAAAGTGGGGAGAACCAGCTGAAGGGTCCCAGCACCGAGAAGCAGCTGAATCTTGTACCTTCTCTGTAAGAAGAGTACCAGGTTAAACTGGTCCTGTACAAGAGCCGTAATAATGAGCTAGAGGTCACGGTGCAGACTGTATCATTGAGAAGTTAGAGGGGGAGAAGTGACTTATATACATTCTGATGGACTTGTGATGGAAACTGAGATGACACGTAATTAAGAGGTGCACGATGTGTTTAAAAAGTCGTCATGATGATATGTTAAAAGAGACATGGTGTTATAAAAAGCATGTGAATAAACAAAAATGTGTTTAAAGATAAAACCACGTCGTGAGGCATGTGATGGAATGAACGTGATTTAAAGCTTAATCATGAGTTTGCTCTGCAGAGGTTCTAATCTTTCTAGCCAGTCTGTCATAATTAACTTGCATGTTTTATTTGAGTCGCATCTTACCGTACCCTAGCGCCGACATGTTGAAATATAAGTTAATTATCTAAAAACAAAGAAAGGGTTAGGTATTTTGAGGAGTTGGGCTTTTCTTCTCACATGAACATCTCCGCCGACCTTCTCCTTATAAACCAGGGTCACAGCTCACAGTACATATGATTCAGTGGAATACTCACGACCACCTATAGTTATAACCAGCTCCTATATACAACCACATAGTTTGCCATAGTATCATCACATAGTAACCACATGATTATCTTAACCACATAGTTTCCACATAGTTACCACATAGTTACCACATAGTCACCAAACAGGTATCACATAGTTTACAAACACAGTTTACCACAGAGATACCCCTAGTTACCAACTAATTACCACCTAGTAACCACCCAGCTACCCACCTAATAACCACACAGTTGACCACATAGATACCACCGATACCAACTAATTACCACTTAGTTACCACCAAGTTTACCACATAGTTACCACATAGTTTCCAAGATTTACCACCTGTGACCACCTATTTACCAATAGTTACCACAAAGTAACCACACAGTTACCACATAAGATACCAACCTAGTTACCAACTAATTACACATAGTATTTACCTCCAAGTACCACATAGTTAACCACATAGTTACCAACTAATTACCACCTAATTACCACACAGTTACGCACACAGTTACCACACAGTGTACCACCTAGTTACCAATAGTTACCACATAATTACCACAGAGTTTTACCACCTAGTTTACCACCTAGTTACCACACAGTTTACCACACATTACCACCTGAGTTACCACATAGTTACCACATAGTTTTACCACATATTCCCACGAATTACCACCTTAATTAACACACAGTTACCACCAGTTTACCACCTAGTTACCACAATAGTGACCACAGAGTTACCACATAGTTACCCAACTAATGACCACCTAAATAACCAACATTACCACATATATTACCACCTAGTTACCACCTAATTACCACATAGTTTACCACCAAGTTACCCATGTTACCACATAGTTACCACTAATTACCACCTAATTACCACACAGTTACCACACAGTTACTCACACACAGATACCACCTAGTTACCACATAGTTTTACCACAAGTTACCACATAGTTACCACTCTAGTTACCACCTAGTTACCACCACACAGTTACCACACAGTTACCACCTAGTTTACCACATAGTTACCATCATAGTTACCAACTAATACCACCGTAATTACCACATCCACACAGTTACCACACAGTTACCGCACAGTTTACCACCTAGTTACCACATAGTTACCCATAGTTAACACACATAGTTAACCAACAATTACCACCTAGTTGTACGAGTACCACTAGTTACCACGTAGTTACCACTTAGTTACCACTAATTACCCACCTAGTTACCACCTCGTTCCAATAGTTACCACCAAGTTACCACTACTGCTCAGCTCACTAGTCACTGAACTTGACAAATCAAGTCATACAAAGAAGAGTCTGAGGCGTGCCAGAACACAAACGAAGACCATTGGCTGGCTCAACTGAACGCTGGTAAAAGAACAGACGACTCAATAGAGAAGTCAAGTCCAGGAATGTGGAGATTGAGAAGGTTTGCAACCAAGTAACCCGAATACATGCTGACCACCTAGTTGCCCAGTAACTATTAGTAAACAATAAGTAACCAGCCTTTAGACTCCACCTTAGTATACTACTTATTTAAATCAAAAGTTAATCATGACTAACGTATATCATCAACTACCTAATAGTCAACTTAATATCGCACCGTGGACTAACATTTAGTGACAGCATATGACAACTAACAGAAAAAGTACGGCAATATTCTAAAGTGGAAATAAAGGCTCCTAGACAGCATGGTATTGGAAGCAAGAATAACTATTCTCTAACATAAGTTATTTCATAATCGACTTATTTATATTAGTATTAAAGATTAGCCCTCCATGTCATACATTAACGATTGAACTGTTAAAATATATAAAGAACAATACGTTATGTGCAATGTTAACTATAAATCATGTGCATTTAATGCATGTTATGACTTATTTGATGGTTGGCAAACTGACAGAAAATGTTTTCCAAAAATTTTATGTTACTTTTTTAATTATGTTATATTCTTTGATTCTCGCTTCTAATTTCTGGCTCTTCTTGACTCAGTTCAAAGGCCATGTCAATTCGTAACATTAATCTGTATCCCTCAGAGGCTCTAATACAAGAAGCCCTAGATTCACCGAACAAAGAAACCATCGACCAGAAAGAAGAAGATAGTAAGTTCTTAACAATTATTTATTTGAATGTGATTTTTTCACAAATAATTTTACATCCAACACATAATTGTTCACATTATTCCAATTAAAATAATTGTTCAAACTATACTAACACAAGGATTATTCTATGACGAATAATGTTCACGCTATACTAAGCACAATAATATTCTCAGTATAGTTAATTACAAATAATAATCACATTTTTCTAATTAAAAGTAGAGGACGCGTGTTCAATAACGATTGGAAGGGCCTAGGAGAGAAAAATGAGAGAGAATCAATGTAAAGTGAGACTTGAGATGGCGACAGCTGTAGCTTTTCTCCGCCTTTTTGTGCATGGCTCCCATACAATTTCAGCTTAAATTGTATTAAATTTCCATATTACCACCTATTACCACCTGAGTTACCACCTAGTACCACCTAGTTACCACTAGTAACCACCTATCCACATAGTTCCAGCTTGTATTGAATTGCATGGAGCTGTGAGAAGATGTGATGATTTTTTTATTGATATTGAATTTTACACTTAAAATATAAGAACTAATATGTATGTATATTAGTACATATAATATAATCATATCAACTGGTAACACCTCATGAGGAAGGAAATCTATAATTCCTTCGTCGTAACAGTCAATATAACGTAGACTCGATCATTTATTGCATCAATTAAATAGTCAGTAAGTCTTTTTTACTTGCAACTTGTACAGTATGGACATGTGACAAGATGTTAAAAACTGTGGTACTATACTAACACGCACTCTAACATCTGCACGTGTTCTATGAGGTCACATGTTCAATGAGGCCCCCGCTAGAACAGGAACCTTACACAATGTACACGTGTACTAATGTAATATCAACCTGCACAGGGTATTTTTCCTTAGTGACCCCTACTAGGTTGCAAGTTTACCCACTACCCACTCATAAAGAAGTAGAGGGAGGTAATGTTAACCCGGTGTTTAGTTACCCACAACCCACACAGGTAAAGAAGTAGAGGGAGGTAATTGTAACCCGTAGTTTATTACACCACAACCCCACTACAGGTAAAGAAGTAGAGGGGAGGTAAGGGAAACCCGGGAGTTTTAATACCCACAACCCACTACCTGGTAAAGAAAAGTAGAGTGTGTAATGTTTTAACCCGTAGTTAGTTAACCACCACCCACCTACAGGTAAAGAACAGTAGAGGAGGTAATGTTAACAACCCGGGAGGTTAGTTACCCACAACCCACTACAGTAAAGAATAGAGGAGGTAAGTTAACCCGGTAGTTTAGTTACCCACCACCCACTACAGGTAAAGAAGTAGAGGGAGGGAATGGTTAACCCGGTAGTTTAGTTACCCCACCACCCACTAACGGTAAAGAAGTAGAGGAGGTAATGTGACACCCGTAGTTTAGTTACCCACCACGCCACACAGGTAAAGGAGTAAGGGAGGTAATTTAACCCGGTAGTTTAGTTACCCACCACCCACGACAGGGAAAAATTAAGGGAGGTAATGTTAACCCGGTAAGTTAAGTTACCCACAACCCACTTACAGGTAAAGAAGTAGTGGGAGGTAATGTTAAACCCCCGGTATTTAGTTAACCACAACCCACTACAGGTAAGAAGAAGTAAGGGCGTAATGTTAACCCGGTATTTAGTTTACCCACAACCCAATACAGTTAACGAAGTAAGGGATATTGTTAACCCGTATTTAAGTTACCCACAACCCACTACTGGTAATGAAGTAGAGGAGGTAATGTTAACCCGGTAGTTAGTTTACCCACCACCCACTACTGGTAAAGAAGTAGAGGGAGTAAGTTAACCCGGAGTTTAGTACCCACAACCACTACAGGAAAGAAGTAAGGGACTAATGTTAACCCGGTAGTTTAGTTATCACCCACCTCCCACTACAGGTAAAGAAGTAAGGGAGTAATGTTAAACCCGGTAGTTTAGTTTACCCACCACCACAACAGGTAAAGATGTAGAGAGGGAGGTAATGTTAACCCGTAGTTTAGATACCCACCACCCACTAACAGGTAAAGAAGTAGTAGGGAGGTAATGTTAACCCGGTAGTTTAGGGATACCCACAACCCACTACAGGGTTTCAGGAGAAGGTAAAGATAGGCAAGCGAATGTTTAACCCGGTAGTTTAGTTACCCACGAACCCACTACAGTATAGAAGTAGAGGGAGGTAATGTTTAACCCCGGTAGTTTAATAAACCCTCAACCCACGTACAGGTAAAGAATGTAAGGGAGGTAATGTTACCCGGTAGTGAGTGACCCACAACCCACTACAGGTAAAGAAGTAGGAGGAGTAAGTTAACCCGTATGTTATTGACCCACCCCCACTACAAGGTTAAAGAAGTAGAGGGAGGTAAAGTTAAATCCGGTAGTTTAGTTACCCACAACCCACTACAGGGAAAGAAAGTAGAGGGAGGTAATGTAAACCCGTAGTGTTACGTTACCCACAACCCACTACAGGTAAATAAGTAAGGGAGGTAATGTTAACCCCGGTAGTTTATTACCCACAACCCACACAGTAAAGAAGTAGAGGAGGTAATGTTAACCCGGTAGTTTAAGTTACGCTCACAACTCCACTACAGTAAGAAGTAGAGGAGGTAATGTAACCTACCCGGGTAGTTTAGATTACCCACAAACCCCACTACAGGTAAAGAAAGTAAGAGGGAGGTAAGTTAACCCGGAGTTTTTAGTTACCCACCACCCACACAGGTAAAGAAGTATAGGGAGGTATGTTAACCCGGTAGTATATTTTACCCACAACCCACTACAGGTAAAGAATAGAGGGAGGTAATGTTAACCCGGTAGTTTTATTACCCACAACCCACGTAACAGGTAAAGAAGTAGAGGGAGGTAATTGTTAACCCGGTAGTTTAGTTACCCACAACCCACTACAGTAAAGAATAGAGAGGGAGGTAATGTTAACCCAGTAGCACAGTAACCGAGCACCGGCACGGCGGGAGAGTCAGGTTTTCAAGGATGTGCTGCTGTGGATATTGTGGACCACGTGGCTACTTTCCTGAAGCTCCTAAAGACACTCATTTGTTGATACTAATCAGGTTTATATTAAATAATAATGTTTATCATACCCATCATATGTTTATATGTTGATGTTTAGGCATACCATCATTTATAATCGAGCTTATCAAAATAATCATGATGTTGTAGTATTTTTTTAATTTAGTGACCAACCATGTAATCTAAACAGGCTATACCGAAGCCCAAGCACCAGCTTCCAGGGATCCCTGTCGAGCAGCCGGTAGTTCCGGGGGATATCGGAGGTGCAGTAGCACCTGCTCCTGGGGCAGAACCTGTTCAGGAGTTTCAAGAGGACATTGAGGATCGTAAGTTATAAGAAGGGGGTGAATTGAAGGGGGAACCAGGCTTTCGTTAATACTCAGCAGATATCGTTAATGTTTTCATGTAGCCGCCCATTAAAATGTCGTGCTTGTGATAACTACATGAGTGTCGTGTAGCCATGTGTATGGAATAAGATCAGCTACATGTTATATAATATATTAATAGCTCCTTAAAATCAACGATGTTGGCAATAACCCGTTTCAGGTGCTAACATTTTATTTCTAATATAGCGGTTCGAAAATGCATCTCCAAACTGAAAACCTCCAATAAAGGAGGCTCAACAGCTTCAAATTGTCCCGCTATATATTCATTAAATGTACTTGTTAGCTATGTCCCTCTAACAAACCCTGTTTTCCAAGTTAGCTGGAGGTATGGAGGGGTTCCAACCTCTCCAGCCTATTACCTGACGCTCTCTGGCCGAGTCCCTGGACAATGAGTCAGACAGGAGGAGCATCTTGATGACTACAGGTTTAGTTAGTTAGTTAGTTAATTAGTTAGTTAATGAGTTAGTTAGTTAGTAGTTAGTTAGTTAGTTTGTAGTTGTTAGTTATTATTAGTTATTAGTTAGGTAGTTAGTTTATTATTAGTTAGTTAGTTAGTTAGTTAGTTTAGTTAGTTTTGTTATTAGTTAGGTTAGTTAGTTAGTTAGTTTGTTAGTTAGTTTAGTAGTTAGTTAGTTAGTTAGTTTGTTAGTTGTTAGTTAGTTAGTTTAGTAGTTAGTTAGTCACACTTTAGTGAAACAAACTCTTAGCTAAACACTTAAAATGTGGCCGTTATTATTAAATGTTTATTAGTGTTTGGTAAGTGGTAAGATTGAGGGTGAATTAAAATGACAATGATACTAAAGCCCTGACAAAACGGCCCCTCTCTGGAACGACAAAACATCTCCACCTGAGGTGCCTGAAGAAGATAACCTGGCTCCCGCTAACGAGGACCAGGGTAAGGCGACCAATAACCATAGCCCTGCAACCCCCCTTCCCCCAGAAATGCAAGGCCGCACTAGCCCGCCCCGAACGTGAAATGAAAGTGAAAGTGAAAGTGAATGATTTCGAAGATTCGACGGTGGGATGATGATGAGTACGACAGTGGAAGGTTAATGGAGATACTAACGTAATCAGATAATTTGTAGATAACGAGGTACAACTTGACTAAGGCCAGAGTTAGTATCCGCCCAGCCTGCTCCAAACGTCTTGATTGTAAGCTTATTAACTAATTATGATCGATTAATCGATTATCACACTTAAGTAACTTAATTGGTTGATGAATTTGATAACGTTATCTGATATTGATTGATAATGGCAGGTGGTTGCCTAGAAGGTAGCAGCCTGATTCTTTAACCTGAAGTTTCTACAGTCCTATTTTATTTGTGGTATTGTCAGAGTGCTGAATTTAGTTTACTTATAGAATAAATAAGGGTTAATTTATGTATTTTTAAGCTAGTAATAGATAAACGTGGGGGAGCCGTGATCAAAACGTTTGCCCTCATAAGTCACTGTGAGGGGAATAAAAAGGTAAAGATGCATATGGATAAAGATGAAATAGAGGTAAAGATGGCATGGGTTAACGTATTTTAAAATTCTGTAATTAAGTCTGAGTTTGTGTTGGGGAGGTGCTTTACTGTTACTAACTTATTACAGTATATCCTGATCGCATGATTACAATATTGTAACATACAGGGTGTTCACGATACATTGATACGGTTTCAATTGATCGTGAACACCCGCACATTAGGAAAATGTTTGTTCTACAGTTTCATTAAGTCATATCAAGCCGTCTTTTGCTCAAACGCAGACTCATTTTTTCAGTTATTAATTCAACTTCACATTTCAATTTCTATTAACTATTTTTTACCGCCTGGGGAATTCTGTTTTGATAAAATGTTCTTTATAATTTACACGTAATAATAAATTCCCCTGAATCTAGTTTTGAACATGAACGGCATCTGTATACATTTTCGCAAAGTTATAGTTTTAAACAAATATTAACTGATATAGTACAGTATTATAATTTTATACCAAGAGGTTGTTTTATTCGTTGTTTGTATAGCGGCTAAAATTAAGACTAGAATACACGTTTACAATAACATATAACTTACTACAATAATTTTACATATTATATAATGCATAGCTAGAACCCGTAGTGAACATTACATTGACTTCAGGAATTTTTCATTATATTTTCAGTAAATCCCCATTTATTTTCAACTAATTTTTCAATAAATTACACACTAATTACCAACTAATTACACACTAATCACCAACTAATTACACACTAATTACCAACTATTTAACTAACTAATTACCAACAAGTTACCAACTAATTCACCAACTAATTACCAATAAATTACACATATGATTACCGGACCTGAGATCATAAAGGCGCTAATAATCCTGGATAATGACGGATCACGGTGCTATCTAAATATTACGATGAGCACTTTGCTTTCATGAAAATAATCAGACTTTGAAAGCCGAACCTCTTCAGAGACTTAACCAGACTGATTTTGAGATATTGCTTGTCAAGGACTCACTTGGTGCTACATTCAAGGTAATATTGTTACAATAGTGTTACAATAGTGTTACAATCTACGCTAATAAAGTACTCTATGTTTCCGTTATATGAATATGTATTTGACATATTCCTCTAAGCATATAAGGATGTTATATTTGGTTGATTGTCTGAAAGGTTGGTTTGACGCAAAACAGGGGTATAATATAGAATTGAATGGTTTCGAATATACGGTACTTCACTGACTGCAAAGGATGTGCGATTACCATTTTGTTGTGTTTCAACAACAAGTCCAATGGGCAGTTGGTATATTATTAAATTAGGATTTATGAATAATGTTTTTGACTACTTAAATCCTGTGTGTGTTATTGTTTCTGTATCTTTAAAACAATTCTTGCAATAATCAGAGTTTTACCATTCCCTCACCTGTAACGGGTTCTTAATCTATTTATAAGCCTCCTGTTATTAAGAGTTTTTTTCCCCCCCGCTATGAGAATTTTAAATCATAAACTTATTTTTCCCAGCTTTAATTAATTAATTACATATTTAATTGACTGTCAGTTGGTCTTGCTGTTCTACGGATAGGATCAAGTGAAGAGGAACGAGCTGATACAGGTAGTTACTCATAACCTGGCTTATTGTTACGTCCAGTGGCCATTGTGAGGAAGAATGTGGGGAGAAGAAAGCGTGTTCGATAAAATGGATTACATTATACTGGCTGCTGACGAACGTATTGATGATAGGTTTTATACTTTCATATCTATTTATTCTCTTTCAGTTTTCAATGTGATTTGTCTAAATATAAACTTATTAAATTCATTTTGGGATCTTCGAATAGCTAACTCCGATCCAATATTTTATTTTCTACTTTCACTTTCACTTTCACCTTACAGGAGTACTGATGGAGAATGATTCAGACAGTATAGCAGGAGTGTTTACCCCGGACAAGAAAAAATCTACCGCTATCGAACAGACAATGACTCAAGTTTACAGTACGCTAGAGAGGGCTTCAAGTGGACCCTTCCTCAGATAATTAGTTAAATTAGTTGGCAATCAGTTAAATCCAGTTGATAATAGTTAATTATCGTTTATTGTTTGTTAGGTAAACAAACAGCGGCGTGATGAGGAGATTTTCCGTACTTTTTTTTTGACAATAACAGTAAAACTTCGGGACACCTTTTCACATGTGATTTCATCGGACAATATAAGAATTAAGAGGTTTAAATTTATGAATTACTGGTTTATTAAATAATTTCACTGACATAGTCTTTTAGAATAAACATTTATTATTTCCCAGATTCAAACAATTTGACAGGTATCAGAACAGTTGAAAAATGAACGATTTGAAAGTATTTATCTATAAAAAATTGTTAACTTTATCAAAAAAATGAAGTTTATTTGCTTATAAAAAACATGCGTGTACTGGTAACCAATCAGAAATCAGCGTTCTTACTTCGTATTTAATTATTAAACAAGTTCAAGGAATTTTTAAATGTCTGAACTAATTAAGTGTTAAGTATTAGTTTTATTATATAGCGGGAACTACTTATTGAATCTATATTACCAAGAATTTCGGACATGGTTTACACTGGATCAAACAGTTCATATTCGGTTATATGTTAATTTAAGATTTAATTTTTGAATATTATACTGGTTACTAATTTTAAAATAGTTACCTACTGTACAATACTTACAGCTAATCGTAAAATCCGAGTTTGTTGAACTCTTTGTCCTATCTTATGTTTACAAAAGCAATCAATTAAATTTAGATACAGATTCTGAGCGATGATTTCGCACTCAAAAATTCGGACCAGTACGTCACATACCTACTTGTGCAAACAGATAATATGATCATTATGCAAATTAACTAATTACAAGTTTCCAGGCAGTAATGAATATAGTAATTCACCAGCCCCGATGGAAATTTCTACAGTCTTGAAGTTTCTTCAGATTAGAACTGGAAAACCTTGTTGCCCTCGGATGTTGACTCCGGTAAACCTAACGAACACATACAGGTACACTTTCACTTTACATTACAGTTAGGAACAGTGTTAATTATGACTGTTGACTGATTAATGTTACGAATTGAAGTAGTATCAAGACAACAATGTTCAAACAAACCGTTAATCCCCTCATTCCTTCAGCAATCACTAAAAAACGGTATCCCGCTCCTTGCTAGATGAAGACTCGAACGAGTAACAAGGTTAAATACGGTGATATGATGTTAATGACCACAACAGCACCCGGCCACCCATATCCACCACGTGCGCCTAGCTCAGCCTTCCAGCCAAACCAGGAATATGGGGTCTTTATTTGGGGGAACTGGCATCAACTGGGGTGCAATCAATGTACCAGGACAAAAGTAAATAGTCCCTTAAGTTAATTGGTACTCAATTAAATTAATTAAATCTCAATTAGTTGATTTAACGAATTACTTTGTGCCACAACAACAATCGGACAGTCCAGATACCTAATTTTAAAGTAGTGCACTACTTCTGATCTGTTATCTCCATACCTCCGCAGTGCCAGTCCAGTAAGCTAACCTCCCCTGTGGGAATGAGGGAAAGTTTTGAGGCTGGATTCTGGGGACTCCTACCACTCTCACTTACTAAAGGAGAGTGGACCCTCAGTTCGCTGCTGCTATCGAGCAATAAGGATTCATTCAAAAAGGTAATTTCTTCACGAGTCACATTTTCAGTTTCGCGGCTGGCTAATCAACAATAAGGACCTTTTCAAAAAGTTTGTTGTTTACTTCAGTAAAAAGTAATTCACGCTACTCCTTTAGTTTTGATTACATTTTAATTACAGTTTAATTTGATTTGCTTATTGAATTTGCGTCTAATCGGTTCCGTACGTACATTAAACAGGTGTTCAATGAAACGCGCCGAGACTGCTCAGTGACAGGAAGAGCAGTCGACATAAGAGAAAGAGGAACTGCTGAGGCGAGCAGTGAGTGGTCAGAGATACATGCCAATATGTATGAGCCGGAGTACCAAAGAAGATAGATGAGAGTTGACAAGGGAATGCAATAAGGAGAATCTATCCACTGCTATGGAGGAACATCCTGAGAGCTTCGGACAGGTGGGTTTACAAGCTACATTAATAGATTAACATATTTAAAGTATTTTCATTCACTGTTACTATTTACTAGAGTTGTACTAGATTGTTAGGTTTAGACGGTTAGGAGAGGTATAGATAATGGATCTAATCTCGTGTACCCCTCGCTGCGGTTATTTATATCAAAAAATAGTTTATAATGCTATTTGGACACGAAAGGGAAACTACAAGGCTAGGCTTTAAATCTTAGTGAAAACTACATCATTAGAGCCGTAAAAATGTATTTTCATGTCACCATAGCTATGTTAGCAGCTGAGCCTTGGGGGGATGTATGTGGATTTGAGCTAAGTTTTGATATTGAGCTATCCAGTCGATTCGGCCCTTGGTTTAATTACGTAGTCATGATATCATCAGAGAGAACGTATTATTACACAGATACTGAAACTGAGGTATACTACGTATTTTTCAGGTGTTGATGAGTGTTTGATTTGTTTTTGATCCTTAAGGCGTTTCTATAACAACTAATAGAGGATTTAATAGATGTTTTGACAGAGTGGTTAATCGTTAGGTAATTACACGTTAAATGTAAGAGACTTTGTTACGGTTGTACACAGTAAACTAATAAAGAATATCATTTATAGCTTTAATGATATGCAACAGAACATATCTACTAACTACTACTTGTTGTGGTAATGAATGTTGAGAGGAGTGGCAACTGGGATGATGGTCCTGAATATCTGAAATTGTTTCTTAAAATAAGCAACTCTTTAAAAAACAAAGAAGCGGTATACTGTATACGTATTATACGGTAAATGTAACATTTCTTTATAGGTGGATTTATGAGTTTTATAACATTAGCCTCTAACATTCATTGTAATCTATCTTGTTACCACAGTCATTCATCAATTCATATTAAGTATATGTTAGACTTTATGCTAATTTAAAGGCTTAGAATATTAATTAATTAAAAGTGTCCCTAAGAGTTTAGAAAATTGCATATTTCCTCCCTTTTGCTCTAGAAACACCTTTTTTAGAGTTTTATTACACCGGCGTTTCCTCTGAAATCACCGAATTTCAATTTGAGGGAGGGGTGCGAAAAAGGGGAGGGGCGCCAAACATGCTACTTTACGCCATTGCTTTATTGAACAAGCCTAAGTAACAATTTTTATCTGAAACATCGTATCTAATTCCCACGTTTAATATACCCTCTATACCCTGTTACCTGACCATGAACAATTAACGTGTAATCATTTAAGTGTGATGTCAGCATCTTTAACAACGTAATAAAATGTCAACTAACTACATACATTTTTTAAAAAAACTTAAACCTTTATCACTAATAGTGATGATTGATAGATATTATATAACGGGTTTATTGATACAGTTTATTGACTGTTTCGTGTCATTTAAATCTAGAGTTTCTCTTCCAATGAATTATTGTCGTGATTTAGTGATCGCTCTTCTCTCGCTGTATAGTATCAATACACACATAATCAAATCTTAGACAACGCAGTTACCCGTTTAATATCACCACAACTCATTTTATAGACATAATAGTAATTGGGATAAATCAATCCTCAAATTTGAAGGATAACTTGCATAGTGAATACAAGACCTAAACGTCTTTGCAAAGATAAATGTCTCTAGTTCATATATGCCACTAAAGTGTAGACAGTAGTATATTTCACTGGGTAAATAATGTATGTGTGTGGTAGTGTTAGTAGTTTGTTGTGTACGTGTGTATTGATACAACATGATGTTTGTGAGGAGAACAAGTTTGTGGTTCCTATTGATCCGAATATGCCACTTTTTAAATACCGGGGGCAGTCCCATTGCACTGCAGAAGGTGAACATTTTACTTTCACTTAATTTCAATAAATTTTCATTTTGACTTTTGTGAATAAGGATGTAAAACTGTAAAGCTACGTACAAGTCACAAGCTAAAAAATAATGACTAGAGTAATCTTTGAAACTCAGTCACCAATTTTTACAGAGAGTCTACCATAAATATACTTATAGAGGGGTTCGGAGTGAAACTGATGTTAAGAAGCAGCTTTTGTTTGGTTCTAGAAACAAACAACAAACAAACAATAGCAAAGCACTTTTTATTCCGAACTAAAACACCTTATTTGCAGTCATAATGCTGTACATTGACTGTTGAAGGTAAATGGACACAAGTAAAAGCTTTGTTGATTCGGGAGGCCTAGATGACACTAATTTCCGCTGCTTGATGCAAAAGGTTCGTACAAAGTTTCTATGTTTTAAGGAATGTACAACGTGGGTCATTCTTAACAGTAATTCGTGGTTGTTGCGAACGCGCGAGGTTTTAAAAATTAACAAAGATGTGTCGCAAATCGCTTTCATTGACATGTAAAACCGCGTTGCGCGCGCGCAATACTAAATATTTCTGTCATCGGGCCGGAGTTGTTCAGTTGTATTTAGGTCTTTCTTCAGATCTGTGGAGTTTGGGCGTTTGACCCCGCACTTTTCACACTTTTAAAGTTATGCATCTTCCTAAATACAACTGAGCAATTTTGCTCACTTGCTTTACAATCTTTTTACGTCATTATTGCAGAAGTGAGTGTTGCAAAGAACTGGATCGACAAGCGGTTTCCAAGTGTCGCTAAAGGATTGGCACTCAAGAAGATTTTGGGCAGGTCTATCATCTTCCTCTTAAAATCGGTAAACTCGGCTTATCAGAATAATTTGACCATCTTCAGACACGTTGATTAGTTTCGGTGAGAACCTTAACTTTTTAACGCTTGATCATTTGCTGGGGAGGTTAACGCTCAAATTTAAAAACTTGTTGTTGAATTTCCTGATGATATTACAGTGATTATACATGTTGTTACAAGTAATTTTAACAATCTAAACCCCCGGTAACGACCTTCCCTGCACCTTTAGTGTTCTGGGCAGCAGCCCCATGGACATTTACTGGGATTAGACATGCGTAAACGTCATCAGGGCTGGTGCACTTTTTGTGAGGAATATTTCACTGTCAATTAAATCAACAGTTTGTAAGTTTTATCAATACAATTAATAAAAAGTGGCCAAATTAATTACTACGATTCTGAGACTCGCTTGTTATGAATCAATGATACCTTTGTAACCTCATGTGTTAATAGACCTGAAAAAGAACTGCTAAAGATAGGTACAACTAGCACCACAAGCCGCATTCTTGCTGAGAAAGATATCCCCAAATCAACCCGTGGAGAGTGATCAGCAGCGCCTCTGGTTCATCCCAAGTACACTATCAGATCCCAAATTATTTTACGAGGGGTGTGTGTGAGTGTAGTCAGAATGGAAGTAACCAGTTGAAATTATGCAGCTGGATTTAGTGCCTGACATTTAAAATTGATCTAATCGCTTGTCAATTTTTCCTCTCAAATTTCCGTACTTAGTAATTACCATACCTATAAATTAATTGCTTTTACGAATTGTAGTATAAAATTATAAATTTATGATTCTTATATACAGTACATATTTTACACAAAAACCAAAATTTCTACAGTGAGGCAAAAAACAGAATGACCCGTTTAGAAAATGTCTAAACGATGATGCCCCTATCAGGTAGTAGTGGCTGCAGGAGGTCCAACGGCTATCAGTAACAGCGAAAACGTTTTCCAACTAGGTCGACATGGGCTTCACTCCAGAACGAGCGTAAAGCTCTAGGACTATGCGGAAATAAACGTGGAATTAGCAGCTAGTTTATTGTTTGAGAAAGGGACAGGTGTAGCACGGGGGTGCAGTGCACTGGGGGTGCAAGATTAAGATCGTTACTATAGTTGGGGTGGTGGTACTATTGGCGTAGAGGAAGAAGTGACTTTTTTTTTGTCATCCCAAACCTCAAGAGGAAGTGTTTTATTTATAGTGTTACCAAAAGGAGGTTTAAGGCTAAGCTGACTGCCTAACTGCTATTATGACTTAATACGAGAAAACGATTTGTATAATTAAATTGCAAGGCGCCTGTTCCAATAAACAGTAGTTTCTAATTTCATATGTTTTAACGAGGATTGATAGATTGTATTGAGTTTAAAATGAGAATTGAACTGGTGTAAACGTTTAATGTAACTATTTGTTGTCGGGGTATTTGCAATAAAATTTGATTGTTTAATCGCAAAAGGCGGTGATTCAATAAACTAATCCGTTTGAAATGGATTTGGTGTACAGTTTTTCAGTTGAAAAATTGTTTTACTAGATTTTACCCAGAGTAGAAAGTTCCTTTTTGGCGAAAAAGGTGTTTTGTTAATTTACCATGAATTATTATAATCGGTTTAATATAACATGTTGTATGTATATGAATTTATTAGATTTTGTTGGAATATGTAACCATAAAATGTGTCGTTTAATTCTAACAAATGGTGTAGCAGTTAACAGGAGTATAAACCCGTTTATACAGGGTAATCTCGATATACCGGTCTTTTCTTCCCCCCAAAACCAATCATCAGGCGAATTGTCCGTGTCCCCGCCATTGCCTATAAATTTATGGTACGTGAAAGTTGCATGCTCCAAAATAAATAGTAAGTAAGCAACTTCCATTGTAATGCCGGATGTTAAGGATATTGCTTCGTGATGGTTATAAGTACTCTACAAATTGTTATATTTCCTAGTCGTGTAAGAGTCTCAGGCGTCAGCGTGCCTTTTGTTATTCATCTTGTGCTCATCTTGTCCGGTCCTTAATAATGTGGCTGGTTCGTAAATGACGAACTACCTTTTACAGTTTTTACGTCTATAATATCAGGCACTGGACCAGTTTGATTACGGTCCCAAATGGAAAAAAGCAGGAAAGTGACCGGATTCCAGGTCCCGGGTTAATTCAGGAATTCTTGGGTCCGGTCCCGGTCAATCACTCAAATTGCCGGATTTTGACCGGAGCTTTTACCAGCATTTCATCATTCCTGTGTTTTAAGTTTTTAACTTTCATTCATTGTGAATTTCATCTTAAAACCACCTTGGAGCCCAAAAACATTGTTTAAAATGCTAACAAGTGTTGAGTAATAAATTATGACCATGAGGGTGAACTTGGAGTAATCAGTACATGAACATTATTGTGTAGTACTTATTAGGTGAGGCCCATGCCCCCATATTGACGGTTTTTCTAGTTTTGTTTTTTCTAATTTGATATTCTAGTTATTTACTTATTCCTATTGTTCAATTATAATGTAAATAAAGGTTTGAAGCTTTTCAATATGAGAATACCAGTTTTGGTCCCCTGTCTTCACCGGTCTCCCGGTAAAATGGAGTGGTGGGTCCCGGTCCCCCGTCCCGGGTAAGATAGAAAATAGTGGTCCCCGGTCCCGGCACGTAAATTGATAATCTCAGTCGCGTCCCGGTCAAGTCACATTCGGTAGCCCGGTCCCGGTCGCCGGTCAGGCCTGAAATCATGTCCGGTCTCTTCCTGGATAAGATACAATCCGCCGCCCCTGACATGGTTAACCACCTTCCTTGTGTTTTGGTTAATCATATGAGCGGGAATATAAATACCTCATTTCTTTTCATGTACCGTTTCTTTCTCTCCGAAGCTATTGTGGCTAGTTTTATATTAGTCATGAATTTAGAGGTGGGAGGAAATGGTTTTCCCTTTTCTCTGCCAAACAAGTTATCATATAACTGGCTTTCTTAGTAATATTCTTCGGCCAAATAGCAACCTGGTGGCTAATTTAAAGTGCTTCATCAAATTATTATGTGCACTCTACATGTACCCAAATCAAAGTCAGCATATTGGCACCTACTTGATTTTAACTGTAATCAAAGATAAATAAACCTAATATTTGAATTTCTTCGTTGTTGTCCGTTAAAATTACCATCTCAGATCATCAAAAACTTTACCTCCCATTATTTTTGTTGTTTATACTCTCATTGCAGCAACGTTTCCCGGCCATACGACAGATCCTGGTTGCACTTGGCATAGAAATTCGTCTGAAATCCATCTTACAATCATTCCGTGCATCATCATGTTCTTAAATTAAAGATCATCAGATTTCCCTGATTAAGATTTAAATCTTGAATTTAGCACAAGTAAATCCAATTAAATAACAATTAAATCCGATTGTCATGTTTAAAAAGTGTGCTACAATTAATGCACGAATTGTATCACAAATTGAAGCCTGTGGGAAGTTGCAAGTAATGTTGTTCGGAATAAATTAGATTTAAATTATGATAGAGGTGAACTAGTTACGGCTGGTAATTTTAGATACTTTTTGATGTGCCAACTGCATTAAAACATAAGCTGCAGTGCATGAGTGTACATTAATTTGTAATTGTGCAACCCTTGCATACTTTTGGTTCTGCTACACATCGGGGATTACACTAGTTTAAGTCGAGCTAGGTTTAGTTTTCAGATACGTTGATGATCAGTATAGTAATTAGCAAGTAAAGTATAGCCATTAGCAAAGTAATTATAGCTATTAGTAATTTTTAAATTAGTGTTTGCGTACCGAATATATAGATATATGGCGAGTACCATCGAAATAGAAGAACGTATTTTGTATAAAATAATGATCTAAGGGTCGTTTACATATTAACGTAATGCAATTTTTTGGACAATTTTTTAACTACCCCTCCCTTATTCATTTTTAGTTTTAGTTTTACACTAGCTATGCCTATATTGTTTCAAAATCACACTAGCGTAAGCATTTGGAAACCCCTCCCCCTCGCTGAACGCTAATACTAATATCAAATGTGAAAACGACGCCTAACTCGATAGTATATTTTCCGTGTTTTAAACTTTTTGTACAGGTTGTCGGGATTCACTGGTAAGTTTACCTTTAAGTTAAAAGTAGATTGTAAATGGTAAAATTTTACATCTGTACGTTAGTGCCGTTCGCTTGGGTGGCTCCAATTACAATTAAAATAAAGCGAACTGGGCGAATTACTTACTTTAGGGTAAAGCTGCACAAAATTTGCAGCGGCGTGGCCTAGTGGGTTAAAGCGTCAACAGATGTTTTGATGGTCCTACAATGTTATCGTTGAAATAAATAAAATTTATAAAAACACAGCCGCGCTGCTCTTGTAACGTGTAAGTGATTCCAAACCAGTCAATGCACGAATGCATATGTCTTGCACAGATGTCGCCACGTCACATTATCAATTATTCATTTCGTGGACCTAAGACCTCATTCAGATAAGCTTGACCATTCTGTTAGCAACTCCTCGCCCCAAATTAAATTTGGCATAACTTTAACCCGACCAAACATTTGCAAATTTGCTTCTTGCATCACTTCCCTAGACTTATAGTATGTCTCTTTGACACATTCACAAATGTACCCTTTGTAAGATCGACACGGCTTTCCTTAATATACAACTATAATATAGAGGAAACTCTCACACTCCTTTATAATAAATAGCATCTACTCTTCCCTCCCTCCCGCTCGTGCATCAGACACGACACCTCTACAGGAAGCATTGCTACACGTTAGATATCATAAGTTCTAACGGCCCTCAATTGGTCAGTTGTGTCACGTACCACAACACTGCTCTCAGATTGGTGGAGAGAGTACAGATCACCTCGTTATTTATTATTAGCAGGGTATATTTACACGAGCTGTGTTCTGTTATCTTAATCTCTTGTCCGTTCCGGTTTGAGAGCTCGTGTGATTACCTTGTTATGTGAAAGTGTTCTGTATTGCAGCCTGGCTCCTTTTAGCTTTAATTGTATATCATTATTGTTTATAAGCATGTAGGGATAGTATTTACTCTTGGGTATTGATGGGTGGCGGTTACCCATCTTAATGAGAGAGCAGGATATCACATCTACAGACACTTGCATAAATGGTGGAGTTTCCACGTTTAATAATTTACGTTCTTCCTCAACTCATCGGACGACAGTTGATTTGTCGGGAAAAGTGAAGATATTACTTGTGTACCAAGTCTAATTAGTTAATTTAGTCCTTAATTAGTTTAAATTGCATACGCGAACTCACAGAGACTCAGACCGCCAAAGACTGACAAATAGTAGATATTTTCCCGGAGTATATATGTTTAATAGCAGAACAAATTCTCTGCCCTGGATATCTAATTCCATGGAATTAGATTTCCAGAGGACCTGTCAACTGTTTAGAGGAGTGGCGGGACTTGGTGTGGCGCTTGAGTTTCCATGTCACACTTTTTCTTGAATGCTGTTGTACTGTAAGTAGTTTTGTTACTCTCAGTTTTCGCACTGCTGGGTTATAGCTTTTCCTCCTGTTAACTGTTCTGCTGACAACGGTTTTTCTACTGGTCTGCAGTAGAGTTGTTATGTTGTGTTTTCTGATGTTGGGCGGTTCCATTTTCTTTTTTTCGATTTTTCTGCTTAAGCTTGGATTAGAGTAGCGGTGTTTGTTGTGTTTTCTTAGGTGTCTGGCTATTTTTCTATTTTTCCTATTTTTTCTGCGTAACTTATTTTAATGTAGCGTGGTTTTGTTGTTTTTCTTTATGTTGTGCTGTCTATTTGTCTATTTTTCTATTTTTCTGCGGATGGCGGTAGTATATAGCGTTGTTTTGTTGTGTTTTCTTATGTTTGTACGTTCTATTTTCTATTTTTCTATAGTTTTTTCTATTTTTCTGGTTTTCCTATCTCTATTTTTCCTATTTTTCTATTTTCCTATTTTTCTATTTTTCTATTTTTCTATCTTCTATTTTTCGATTTTTGCTATTTTTTCTATTTGCCTATGGTTCTATTTTTCGATCTTCTATTTTCGATTTTTCTATTGTTCATTTTCTATCTTCCTATTTTTCTATTTTTCTATTTTTCTATTTTTCTATTTTTCTATTTTTTTCTATCTTTCTATTTTCTATTTTCTATTTTTTCTAATTTCGCGGAAGCTGTATTAATATTTAGTAGCGTTGTTCTACAAATCTACTGTTGTTAACAAGTGACTGATGAGTTTTAGTTGTTTCGTATTCCGTATATTATCGTAGTTCTGTGAATGTGTTATATTACATCCGTGGACCGAGACGTCCTCCTCAGGTCCGATCAAGGCGTTTCGCGTGTCTCATATATTCACAAACGTCTAGCTAACGCTGTTTAACGTTCAGGCACGATTTAACGATTGGAAAACGGTTTCCAAGAAAATTTGTCGCCTTGAAATGAACGTTGAAAGTTAATACCAGAGCCATTTCCGCCAATCGAATATTCGGTAGTGTCATCGGTAGGTTACAATTAAGGAAGTCCTCAGTCTTATGGTAGTTAATAGTAGATTTGCGGCGACAAGGGTGTCACTTAGTTTCAGTTGACCAACCGGTTTTAAAACAACCCAAACAAGTCATAACAAACACCTATGTCCCTATATTTCGCTACTGTTAAATCACAGCTGTTGCATTCCTCACATAGTTTAGTCATAACACGAACATTAACACAACTGTTAAAATGAAGCTACAATTTCAAAACCGTGAGGCGCTGAGCACTGTGATTTTGCTTCCCTATAGTGAACGCCAGACTACTCGTACACGTCCCCCTAGTCCTGACTGGCAGCTGCCAGCCACCGTTTATAAAAAAAAAAGGGGCCTTTTTTTTTTTTTAGCCCGTAAGCTATCTTCAGCCGGTAATTATGCTACCTTTCCCATCACCCTAAACACCTTTTATTCGCCGACAGCCCACCTATCAGCCCCTACAAATGCAGCCTAATTTTTATCCACATATCACCACTATCAACATATATTGTGTGATATTATCTCATCTATTGCATAGAATTGGAGCGTCTTTCTTGTCAAGCATATATATATCCTGAGCCGATACAGGGCTTCACTTAGCCGCGTTTTGTATACCGGTTATTTACTCCTCGCCATTGGTAATCGTGCCTTGTTACTTTCTATTTCTGTAAGAACAATTGTCCTACTTTCGTAGCCGTGACGGCATTGCTTTAATGTGTTTAGTAAGGGGAAAACTAGACTTAGTATTTAGTAATAGAACTATTTGTTTTCAAAAGGAGAAATATTCTTACGTTTAAGACGAGGTGACATGATGCACCCATCCCTAGTAAGTAGTAATATGTACTGAAAATCTAATCCAATATATCGATGTAAATTACCAAATTCAGCAACAGTAATGACGATCGTGCAACGTTCAGTATGTTTTAAATCTTGAATATGTGACTCATAGTCATAGTCAGGACGTTTAATTTCGTGATTATGTATAATTTAAAACCCGTTTTGGTCGGTGGCTGCTGTTGTCATAGCTGAGAATAAACTAGTTAAGATCAGCGTCAGAACTTTAAGTTGTAATTCTATATTTGACTTATGTGTTCGATTTTGGGGGAGTTTAGTATAGTTTATAGTGAAATTCGCAACAAACTTGTCCGTGTCCATGTTATAATAAATGTCCAAGCGTACCTCCGGCAGTGTAACATCTCATATTTCGTTAGCATTTCGTTAGTCAACTGACAGTGACTAACTAACTGCAAACGCGATTAACTAGTTTCTTGCAGTTACATGTGTTAAGGTTATCTGCACTTGAATTTAGCTCAGTGGCGCGATCCGCGTACGCTTAGCACTTAGGTGCAATTTGCAACAACCTGACAAATACTATGCCCCTAGTCGGGTGGATAATTTAATTTATCGTACAAAAGTTACTGTCCAATTACTAATGTTACTATGGTAACGGATACGTACTATGTAATCATAATTACTAATGTTACGATGATAACTAATACTTATCATCTGGTTACACGTTGCAGGTATTAATGCGGTACATGGGAAGATAAGTCCTGAGGTTATTGTTGTAATGTGTGATGAACCACGTGAGAACCACGTGACCTTATACGATTATCTGTCATGATCCTAGAGGCTGATAACTGATCAGATGGATTGTTACCCGTTGGATGGGGTTACTGTTTCAACATTTCTACTTTTAACAGTTCCTAATTTTCAACATTTCACTTCTTAGATTTCAAGATTTAAATTATAAATGTTAAAAGGAAATGAATTGCCAGAATTTGGGAATGTAGTTTTTTCAGAGCTGTAGGCCAGAATGAGGTGACATTTTGACACTTTCTAGGCTTATGCTATAATATCCAATTACGTAGTAACAATTACATTATGGTACCGGAGGTTACTAAGGTCCTACCTAGACTGTTAAACTTCTCAAGAACCCCAGTCCGACACACCGAGGCTGAAAATGTAAACCGTCATGTCCCTGCGTTCTCCTGTTCCCTTGGAGCAACATTGTTCCTCTCATGTCAATATTTAATTTGAACCCCGCCTGTTTTAGATTTTATCGGAGGGCTTATCTTGGCGTGTCCTAGAATCAGGTTGAGACTTGAGTAAGCGGTATAAATGATAATCTGGAACAGCCTCCATCATCATCCGGGGTAAAAAATATTTATGAGAAGAGGTCAAACATAAAGATGTGGAATATCATAATAAAATTGTATCATTATCTGATTCATTATGAATTTCATTATGATTAAAATGTTTAAAAACAATTACTTACCCTCACTTAATTTTTTCATATTTGCGTAACGAATTCGTGATCTCCGTAAAAATATCTGTCTACAACAAACGACCGCCGTATGTTGTTAAATATTTAATGGCCTGGATTCTATTTGAAGTGCTTCATGAGGATACCTCCCCTGATGTTTGCTACCATCTGTACTTCATTACTGGGGGTTAATTTACTTCCTGGATATCAGTTGTCCATGTGCCTTATAAATCATACTATAAATCATCCTAACCCAGACAACCGTTTTGAGACATGTGGAGGATATCATAATCACAAACTATTTCTCATTCTTATACATTATAACTGTCATACTCAGTATGGCTGATATGACAATGGTATCTTTAATCCGAACTAATTGCCTGTAACCGGCGTGTCTGGAACCACATCACACGATGACACGACTCATAACAACACCAGTTTAAGTAAAATTTTTTTAGGGTGGGAGCAAGCACACAATACGTTGGAGAAAATGTCGTCAAAAATGATCCCCAACCCCGTTACATGTGCCGACAGTGCCGAATGTCTTATCTAATTTAATTCTATAGGCCCATGCATCTGCAGATCGGCCACCCAGAACCTGTGCTATAGAGTTAACGGGCCTTCGGGATATATAAACACTGAACAAACACAAGGTCTCATTTGATTTGATATAGATTTAAGTGCAGGGAGCGAATATTAGAGAGCACGTGTTCTTTTTCGCGTACGTTTCAGTTTTGTTCCATCTTTCTATCGTAAAAATTTAGTTGATTGTTAGTTATAACACTTCTAGTTCGTTATTTTTTACAGAACAATGGCAGCCATGCATGTGATGGAGAGCTTATTTAACATTTGCAACCTGAAAACTATTCATACTATGTTTTAAACCTGGGGACCCAGCTATATTCCTTAAATAAATAGCTAGATTTACGAATAGAGGATTCGCGAAAGACAGGCTGAGCGCCGCCCAGTAAACTATGTTAATAGGGATACATTCTACGTTTAATATTTTTAATGTTGGGATAACTTTCAGTTTTCAGCTGTTGTAATATTCTATAGTTGGTAGTCGATTCGGTGTCATGTTTAGTCTTTACTCTAAATTATCAACTTTTTCCTGTTACATGCCCCAAAAAAATCTTTGAACGGAATTAAAGTGTTAATGTTTTCTAAACCAACCGCACTATGACAGATACTTATGATAGAAAAATGCTTTTAAAATTTTCGGAGTCATTAAAAATCAGATTGAATTTTGATCCACCCATCTCCATGCAGAAGTTTTGGGCTACGAAATGCAGTACATGGCACTGGTGGGTGCTTGACTGACCTGACCATATGTCACACGTGACCATTTTGTCCACACCTCGTGACAGTTTTCTGAAGGACAGATAATGTTTACAGTGTTAAAAACGTGGACCAAGTGGAGGCTCCAACTACAGATAAACCCAATGACCGCTCACGTTTTAATGAGGTTACAATACTCTATAACTGCAGATAACTGTCCTCTAAATTAATTAGAAACGATAAATGATTGAATAATTTCCTCTAATTAAAATTGCCGTCCATATGAAAGAATACGTTTATTATTAGTATTGCTGCTTATTATGAACGTTCAGTGGTTGGAATAAGTGGTTTTAATCATTCGACCGAAATACCTGACCTGAAGAAGGACCACTCATTATACAAATCAATATAACCCTAACTACAGTAGTCACTGAACTGTAGTCACGAATGTAGTTCACTACTTAGCACTACTGTCGTCACTACTGTTAGTCATACTGTAGTCACTACTGTTGTCAATACTGTATCACTACTGAGGCATCTGACTGTTGACAATACTGTAGTCACTACTTAGTCACTACTGTATCACGACTGTAGTCACTACTGTAGTCACTACTGTAGTCACTAATGTAGTCACTACTGTAGTCACTATCGTAGTCACTACTGTTGTCAATACTGTAGGTCACTACTGGAGGCCAATACTTGTTGCAATATACTGTAAGTCACTACTGTTGTCTCTACTGTAGTCAATACTGTAGTCACTACTGTATCACTACTGTAGACACTAATGAGTCACTACGGTAGTCATCTACTGTATCACTCTGTTGTCACTACTACTGCTGTAGTCACAACTGTTGTCCACACTGTATCACTATGTAGTCAAGACTGTAGTCACTACTGTAGTCACTACTAGCCATCCCAAAGACTAAAGAAACAACGTCACAGAGACAGGCGCACCACATCCTCAAATCTAAATTGTCGACTACCTCCCAAAGCAATAGAGTAATTTAGCCAATTTCAAACCACATACATCACAATTTGGTCCAAGTATCCCCAGCAAGTGGAATTTTTCTCCAAGCATTAGCTCACAGCTAAGTGCTCAGTTGCAGCTAACGTCTCTCGGTCTCATTTGTGTATTAATATAGTCACAATAGTGACTTTAATATAGTGGACACGTCTTACAAGTTCCTAATTTAGAAACAATGAAGCTTAATTTCTTAAATGCAGAAAATATGTTCATAAGGTTGTTGTGGGGTTTGATCCTTCCCGGATAGGTTACTTCATATCTTAGACTATCTGGTGTAAGATCTGCATTCCAGTTCCTCTGTTCTTCGTTTAGTGACCATGCAGTGTACTGAAACTGTTTGTTCTATTCTGTTCAAATTCAATTTGAAAAGATTAAATTAAATATACGTTCCAAGGGGGAGTGGTTAATTTTCCATGGTTGTTCAGCCGCAGGTTTGTAGTTCCTTATTGGAAAACATGCATAATTAATAACGCTCGTGTCTACAAACCTTTTAAATGTGAATATGGTACACATAAATAGGGTGTTCATGTTTGCGAGTGACGCTGAGGTGTCGCTAGGTGATAGAAGTTCTAGAATGGGTCTTCAGATATTCTCATAAAGCTTCGTATAAGATAGCCGCCATATTCATTGTTTTTAACCATGTTTGTTCCGGCGTGAAGATGTGATTTAGTGGATTTTTATATTCTACGGTGAATATTTAATTATGCTGAACATTTCTGGTGGATATTTTTCCTAGTTTATTGTGTTATAATACGTGTGGAACATCTGAGTTTTAGAGTCCGTCAGGTAAAAACAGATGGAAATGAAAGCTTGATAATAGTATATTATATTATATTACTAATTACCTTTACTATTATTACCTTTACTTTGCTTTAAATCTCGGTAGTTTTGTCCGCGTTTCCTCTGTATAATCTTGTTGTTTCATGGTCGTCCTCCCCGACGTTTTGATGTTCATGTGTACAAAGAGCCCAGGTTTCAACTTTGGCCAACTACAAATATAAATTAAAAGTATTCTTGTTTTTCTTCTAAGCATCACGTAAAAATAGTATAGCTGCAAATTATACTTGCGGGTCATTTTAGGTCAAATTGCCACGGTTGTATTATTATAACTAGTTTGCAGAGAGACAGAAATTTTACCAATATATAGTGGTGATTAGGCTTATTTACCAACCGGACCAGGCTCATTATAGAAATTAATTTGTCAATGCCTAGGTGGGTAATTTGTCGGCGCCGCGGGTTTTCACGCTGAATTATATAACCATTTTGTTAAAACTACATTTTTCCCTGTGAACTTCTACTTTTTCCCCATTTTATGATATTTTTCAGGTTGCAAGCACCAAAAATATTTTATATAATAGCCGGATTAAAACTATGTTCATTGTGCATTTAACGGTTAAAACGGCCTGGAAGTTACAGTTGACCTTGTCATAACTAGGCCTCAAAAATAAAATACCTTACAACACAGAGTTTACATCGTCATTTCACAAGTTAAAACCAATTAGTGCGTCAAGTTGACACTAACAAGGTACAGTGGTACAAACCCACACTACCCCTGTTGTAGACCCTCGCCTGTACTTTAGGAAAAAACTACAGCTCCGCCGGACATTAACTAAATTAACCCATTAAGTTTATAGCCATTTTTTTCCCATTTGATCAACAATTACCACGTGAGGTTAACCGGCGCTGATGATTGGGTTGCTATGGAGTTGTCACGTGGTTACTGAGCAAACGCTCTGTCAACACGTATACCTCGATGTAAGATTTGATAATTTTAAGCGAACTTCCTCTATCCCCAATCCGTTCAGAGTCACATCAACTTTCAATAACATCTCGTTATTATTTAACTTAATATGTTCTTAATTTAACTAAATAAGGTTAACTTACTGTCATCCTGTCAACTGATCAGGTACAATAGAAAGTGCAAATTATAAGTGTACTGCTACAAGTTCCGGAAGTGTTCACACACTAATTCCGGCAGCATCACAAGCCAGTGTAATCACCAGTAACGCTTGTGCAATCACCAGTACAACTATTTACAAATGTATCGGAGATTCTGAAGTGATGAAAATCATCAATTATTGCCGGGTAGTTTGTAGCATCAAAGCCAATGTCAGGATTGCGACTTGCTCTGTTTTTAAACAAATTCCAACTTTTTTATAGTTTCAAGTCATAATTTCGTGTCAAGGTCAATATTCGCTTGTTAGAAGTCATTTAAATCTTGCATTATATACGTTATACTAGTAACTGAACGTATTTCCCGTAGATGCTTTTAACATTGTACATGATCAGCTAATTGATGAGAAACATAATCGTGTGAAAATTTTTACTTACAATAATGATATATATTAAGTTGATTACAACAGTTAGCTGAGAGTTTAAAATAAAGTCTGGACAGGATCCGTGATGGTCGAGTGTGGCAACCATTAAACAGTATCGACGTTTACTAATGAGCTAACGCTGTTCGAAGTACAGTTTCACTTTTGACTAGACCGTTTGCTGTGTTTTAAGTTTCAATTAGATACACGTAACTACTCCTGTTTAATACCACGGACACTTGATCAGATAAGTAGCAAGGGACCCGACCATCGGACAATCTTAAACAAATAAAATTTTATTCTTTACAAAATCCCCGTTTGTTTGTAATTATAGTTAAAAATAAAAATGAACTGAAGATTTTCATTGCGGATTATGACTTTGTGTTAAATGTTAAAATATGAAGGATCGCAGCTTCAATCAAGTCGAGATACTGTCTTCATAGCAAGTTTAGAGCAAACTTGGTAAGTCAAAACAGTTAAACATTGAGGTGGGACCTGAGCCATCCGAAAAGGGGGGGGGGGGGGGGGGGGGGGGGGGGGGGGGGGGGGGGGGGGGGGGGGGGGGGGGGGGGGGGCTGGGGGGGGGGGGGGGGGGGGGGGGGGGGTGGACCCAAGAGGGAGGGTACTAATAAAATAATTTCATTTTATTTGGAACCAAAAGATTGATCAAAATGTTCCCACTTAGTGTGACAAGCCATCTAAGGAACGTACCACGTAACCTATTGCTATTGAATTTCTTAAAATGATACGACTGACATTCTTCTAAGCATCCCAGTAAACATACGCATCCTTCAGATATTATTTAACAAATTACGCTGGATTCCTTGTAGATATGAGTCACCAAATTCCTAATAACGTTGAGCTTAATTCGTTTCCAACTGGCAGTACCTGTAACTGTTTTACGTCTGATTAGTTTCACACAGCGATACAGTTTGAGAGATCCGTGAATGAAATCATCTATATCAGTATGACCAATGACGGTTTAGATTTGCCCGATTAGAGGTTTTAATGTTATGGGTTACTTTAACACTGTTATTATCAATTTAACAAGTGTAGCATACGGTCTTAGACTTTAGCTCGTATCTCTAAGCTCGTTTGGATTTGAAGAAGGTGATGGAAACAAGATTCAGAAAGATCGGATCCTACTTACTTAACAATCACTCACCGCCGACTTTTTAGAGACGTAACTGGAAATTACCGTTATGACTACAAATTCTACCTGGTTTAATGGCCACTGACTCTTCTTATTGACCAATCATATGGCGTTAATTTGTGACGCATGACCTCTCTCCACCAATCAGTAGCCGTTATTTCGCCCATTCCCTCTCTGCTCAATTAAGCAGCCGTCAAAGGTCAGAGAGAGGGATACGGCTTGTGTTTGGCTGAATAGTCCACGTGACACAAAACCGAGTGAGCTGAAGTGGTGGGGATGAGTTGGCTGGTGCGGGGTGTGTTTTTGTTACATCTCTCTCGATCCTAACACATATAACCCGGTCAAGACTTCAAGAGCAAGTCTTAACTTTTAGATAAACATCTTAGCTTTATACCCTATTATACAGGGTTCTAGATTTCATTTGAGTTTTTTGTCCATAACACAATATGCGGTTTATTTCAATAAGCTCCTTTTGATTAACAGTTTCATAACATATATTGTAAGAAACACTGCGAAATGAAGTTGTGATGTTTTTCTATTTTTGACCAACGCAAAAAACAACAAATTCAGACACTTTGGATCGCCCCCCTCCCAGTTTTTTGTCTCTTTAATAAAGCCAATAACATCACCCAAAAGTACGTGTTATACCAAGGACCCTTATTTGTCCACTATAACCTACCACAAGTCCTTATTTATCCACGATACAACATACTACAGGAACAATATTTTCTTACCCTTCTCTAAAATCCCAACATCCCTGCTATGGGAGGGTTGTTGTACATACCAGAGCGGGGTATTTCTCGAAAAGAGAGCCTGGTTGAGCGAGGGCGGCTGTTGTGTTCAAATTTGAGTACTGACACATCATATGTTATATTTTATAGTGTTATAGCCTAGATTCTAGGAATTCTGTCGATCAAATAGTCATATTTCATGACAAATTAGAGTTGATATATTGTGTAGCTAGTGCTTTAGTACCCAGCAACGGTAAATGAACTAGTTGTTTACCCAATCTCACGGCGTGTGTCACGTGGTTAACCTGATCAAGGAAGAACATGCTATTTATCTGCATTTTTTGGTCATCAAAATCATTGCCAAAAGTTTTTTAGACTTGATGGCTTCTGAGTAAATGGCTGTTTGAGGTGATGGACTGGGAACCTACTGTGGACAGTTTTGATACAAGCCTATGGTTTCATTAGTGGCATTGTAGCTAATAATTCTGAAAGGAATCACGGGAGTGCTTCTATTGTCTGAGTAACCTAGATTTCACTGGTCTTGCTGCACGCAACTAGTGGTAAAACAATGTCAAGTGTAATTATAGCCATGAGCAGGAGAACCCGCGTGGTATTTGTCAAGGGGAGGGGAGATATGAACAATTGCTATCCTTCATCCGGCTTGCACGTCCAAAACCAGACCTGGCACGTTACCTAACCTGAGCTTCCTGACCATACAAACCACGGTTTTGACACGTGCCAAGTCATACATCTAGTGGAATGAAATATTACATATATAAGATACTTTATCATTCTGGGCATATTGATAGCTCTGAGTTGTGATTGGACGTTTGAAGTGTGAGTATCACGTGATGGATGGGTTGCTATGACAATGATTCCACGTGGAAACCGTTCTTAAGAGAGAAAGTGATAATTTATATATTCTAGAAAACCTCTCTCACCATTAATTACAGTCTCTTCTTATAACTAACTTAGAGATAAAGTGCATATAACACCGTATAATGCTGAAATATTTTAAGCATGCTACCAGCAATTGTATCTGTGAATTGTCTAATAGGGGATTTTCCGGTTTGATAGGGCCTTGATGCCCAGCTTTTTGAGTGTCTTCGATTATGACAACCTCCTCGTGGACGTGTGTTTTGGCGGGTAGAAGCTCAGTTACTATGCTGCTAAATAATGTGTTTGTATAATTAGTAAACCTTAAGTTCTTGGTGAGTGTTGGTTGTAGTATAGCTGTGACAAGGTTAAGAGCGAGTAGTTTCTGTCTATTTCATCTGTCGGTTCAGTGTAAACTTTAAATTAATTTACAATTTTCAGCCAGTTGATGTTTTTAGCTGCTTTTTACCATACTTTCGTTTTTAATTGAAACGCTATCATAAATCCGTCTCGTTATTAGTTGTCTCTTTTTACAATCGATTATAATTCAAACTGTTAAAAAAAAGAGTCCTTAATTTCCCCCAGTTTTGCACTACTTTACACACACTAACTTAAAGATCGCTACTGTACGTTTCCTGTGTCGACTGTCGACATCGGGTGGTTTCTATATTAGCTAGGGGCCGTCGAAACTTCACATTCACTCTTTTACTACTCCGTTCATCATCCTTTCATACGGCTGGTTCGATATTATAACAGTAACACCGTGAAAGTTGAAACCATGTTAGAATCGCACTGTCACCACAATTAACAAGGGTCCGGAGTCATATCATGTTCTCCCGGCAAGTAGGTACCGACCGCCTGGTATATGGCTATTAGCCGTTCAAATGTCCTGCTTTTGTTTTTTAACTTGCTATTAAAATTAATTAAAAAACATGGGTAAAAGTAATTGTTGTAAGGCAGTATAGCTAATACGTAAAAATAGTTTGTTAAATAACATGACAATATTAATGTACAGTAGCGCATTAATAATGTATATTATAGTATTTGTTTAAATAGTAATGTAATCAAGGAGTGTGCTGGAATGTAGTGCTAGGGATGAAATACGATAATATTATGTCGACGGCCCCGACGTTGATGTGGCTCTTGCTATGTGTTATTGTGTTGGTTCAGCTGAATTAATTATTATATATCCAAGTTTATTTTTCTAGTTTAGTTAGTTGTCATCTGTACCATTTATCAATTGGTAATAATATATCTAAATAATGTCATTGCAATCTTGCATGGCTGAAATGTAACGCTTGATTTATGTATCTATGTATGTAATAATTGATTGAATTTTCAAATTTAAAAAAAGTAGAATTATATTATTCAAAATCGTTGAGATATTGCAGTACTAGATCGTCACTGGGTGTCACAGTATTAAATCTTTAAATATAACATCAAATACATTTCTTTGCTGTAGTACATAACTTTTCCTCTGAAATCTCCGAGCAGTAGTAGGAGAGTAGTTATATTACTGGAGATGACAGCTAGAGTTTTACTTGGGAGCATCATGACGCATCGTAGTAACACTACTGTGACATGTCCAAATTTTGCGTCTTATTACAGATGCCCATGACAGCAGTGCAATGTTTCTCCCTTTTTATGAGGGCTTATATTGTGTTTTTGTCCTGATTTCGGTTTGAACGTGACCCCTGCCAGCCAATAGAAGTAGCGTGATCCCCCGAGTTAGCCAATGAGGACACGCCGTTCTGCTCGATGTGTGAGCTCCGTTTTTACCAGTAGAGCGAAGTTTTAATTGCACTGGATGTGAGGGAGGTAAATGTGATTATTACTCATTTGATTTGACAGTTCTTGTTTTATGACACCAGGGGAGGTGGAAGTGTAATTCTATAGCCTATAGGCTTTCCGGAGAAATGGAAAACTTTGTGTTAAAAATATTTTGAAATGGTCTTACAATTCAACAGGTGCTGTCACGGCAACTTTAACATTCATATTCGTATTCACAGTATGTACACTGTACAGTGATTAACTAAAATGTAAAACATGTGATAATTGCGCCTGTAAAACTAGCTAAATTCCTCTCTATATCGCTCCTGTTTCAGATACGTTAGAAAAAGAGGACCTCCTTCCTCTAGACATGACTATAGGGACACCCAGCTGTGTGGATGACGCTTACTTTACTCTCTTTACAATCACCCGGCACGCCTTCCAACGTGAGTTATCACGGGTGTTTTACTGGGTTACAGGGTGACACAGCACACCCAATTATGACCCTTTAAAAGTTTTTTATTCAATTTTGAAAATCTTCGACCTCAAAAAATCGTCAAAAAAGAGGTCCAGTGCATATTCTTACGTGTGGGCTGTAGAAGAAGAAAGACAGGGTGTCTTCTTATTGTATACTACCGAATAGCTAGTGTTTTGCTCAGAAATAGTGCAACAGAGGGTTGTATCAACCAATACCGATATTATTTCAATTTGGTACTCCAAAAAACGTTAACTAATTATTTCCTGACATCTCGTTTCAGTGATTGGAGGTGATCTGTACTCAATGTACATCAAGCAGGAATATTCAAACACGCTGCACCTTTACAACCCTTCAGAAGCACAGCACACGTTAGTATTATTAACTTATATCTTGGAAGTGAGCGTTCAGACGTTCCATTTATCTCAGACCGCATCTAGAATCTAGATAACCCGGTCATTTACGTGATCAATTCGGAATCAATTGATTTAATTTAATTAATGATCGATATTATGATTTATTAAGTTATTAGATAATTTGGATGACTGAATCAATTTATTTACCAGGTGTCACAGCTGCCTAACCCAACACTTTGACGTGACGGAACGTTGCGAGGACATTACTGTCGCTGCTCACGTAGTCCATACCAGGAATATCGTCAACGTGGGAGATGTTCTTCAAGAGGACACCAAGTTCCCTGCCGGTATTGGCAAACGAGGTAAGAGGACAACTTGACAAGGAATTGGGCAGGCATGGAGGATGAAATATTGCATTGCTATAATTATATTTTTGTTTTTAAATTTTGTTTATTTAATTTTTTTTTCGCAATTCCATAAATTCATTCTTTAACAACAATTTCTTATATTACATCTTATGCCACATCGCAAATATCTGATAAAGCAATAATAAATTCGGTTGATCAATTCAGAAGTTGAGTTTGTAAAGGTACATATTATATAAGTTAAAGAATTAAAGGCAGCATAAGTTACACGACACGCTATAATTATTATAATAAATAGTGTTTAATAAACACTGTACTATAATTAACTGACACTTGTACTCTGATACTCAGTAGGACAGTAGTGTGAAAAGAACTATAATATAAAGGCCCAAATACTAAGATTCAAATAAAATGTAAGACCCACCAAACAAAACTACCAGTTTTAACTCTACAATTTATATTGTGACATACTCTATAATATCAGTAAAATTTACTGATATTAGAGAGTATGTCACAATATAATAGACCCATTAAACTGATTACATCCTAGGATTATATACTTTCTAAAGATACATTTACAAAAATTAGAGTCAGTTTACACATATTTTAGTTCCATTAAATTACACAATATAGTCTTTCGCCAGCAGCCAGCATGAGCAATGAGCAAACTATAGGAACGATGAGTCAGCTGAAAACATTTACAGCTCTACTAATGATAATCAACTAATTAGCTAATTAACTAATACTAATTACTAACTATTCTGTTTTAAATATTTCTTCTCGTTCGCATATCCGATCGAAGCTCCAGTTCTCCCATTTTCGGTTAAAGATGCTAGCTCCTGATCCTCTCCATTCTGACCGGTCCCATTAAGAGTCTGTCTTCCGAATAGTCTTAAAATAGTTATCTTTATTCTGTACAACCAGCTTAACACAAACTGTCTCATTTCAACTTTCCTAAGCAGATAAATCAAAGGATTTGTCGCAGAGTTCATGGGCAGAAACACTCGAAATGTTAGGAATTCTAAGAAGTACATTCCCAAATCAGAGCTCCTTGGAATGTTCAGAAAAATGCAAAACAGGACGATAAAGCTGGTGTTGTAAAGACAGAAGATACTGGAGACTAGGAAGACTGTAACTGCAGCTCGTTTGGTTACCTCGATCAAGTCTTTACTGCCTCGCGCCGCTATCACTTTCTTTATTGATATAATGTTGGAAACTATCACAATAATAATTATGCTGCAAATTGATGCAATTGTCAGGTACTCCCGCACTAATCCGAAAGTTATGAACAAATCACCACCACCGTTCCATCTTATAGCTGTGTAAGCTATTTCTCTGCCGATAACATAGGCCAGGAAGCACACGGTAGAAAATACAAGGTGGCAGTTGTTAACCTTGTTAAAAGGAAGGCACAAGCACCAACAGCGCACCACGCTCAACAAGCACGTTGAGAAGGACGTGCTCTCACTGGCCACCACGTACACCGCCATCAGTATATCCAGAGTGTGGGTATTTGAGGTGCTGCTTCTCAGTATCTCCATGAAGACAATAAGAGCAGAGGAGGTGCAGACACACAAGTCAAACACGTTGAGCAGCATGAGGAGCTTGCTGCCGAGTTGTTCAGATTCGTACTTAATGAAGTAGACCAGGGAGAGAGTGTTGAAGAGGGTTCCGAGCAGGGCTATTAGCGCGCAGATTGGGATTTCATACCAGGCGCTGACTGTCATGTCGAAGGTGGAGGTCGGTGAGAGGGTAGTGTTTTCCATTGTTCCTGATTATATGTAACTGGGGTTAAGAAAGTTGTTGTTTGTTCAATTTTTCGTAATTAAAAAATATAGCAAAGCAACAAGGAATACTATGGCCGACAACGTTATGTAGTCAAAAATCCACTGGCTTGATAGAATCACAAAGTAATGTGAAACGCTTGATTCCTTTAGTTGGTCGCAACCTCAAGAGGATTATCAATATTTAATATGATCAATGTCTGCAAATATTTTTGCAAGGATGTTATTATACTATAGGCACTTTGATCTGGATATTTTTAGTAATAGTATCCTCTACGCAAAACTCCGATAGTCTGCGACCTGCGTGTCGCTAGTACTTAGTTCCACAGAATAGGGATCTCAATACAGTAAAACCCCCTCCCTCCCTCCCTCCCTCCCTCCCTCCCTCCCTCCCTCCCTCCCTCCCTCCCTCCCTCCCTCCCTCCCTCCCTCCCTCCCTCCCTCCCTCCCTCCCTCCCTCCCTCCCTCCCTCCCTCCCTCCCTCCCTCCCTCCCTCCCTCCCTCCCTCCCTCCCTCCCTCCCTCCCTCCCTCCCTCCATCCATCCCTCCCTCCCTCCCTCCCTCCCTCCCTCCCTCCCTCCCTCCCTCCCTCCCTCCCTCCCTCCCTCCCTCCCTCCCTCCCTCCCTCCCTCCCTCCCCCCCTCCCTCCCTCCCTCCCTCCCTCCCTCCCTACCTCCCTCCCTCCCTCCCTCCCTCCCTCCCTCCCTCCCTCCCTCCCTCCCTCCCATTGAAACAATGAAACTGCTACAACTCTTCAAACCAGCTCAAATACTCCTCGGTTGCAAGCTTTATTTTGGTAAATATCGGCAAACAAACTACAGAATGTCATGACAACGGTAAAGCCCTTATCTTAAGATGTTTACCCTCACTTGCCCATAATACACTAATACAGCATGAAGTAGTAAGCAAACAAACTTGAAACACGTAATCGCGGCACTGCGGCACACACTATTAAGTATTATTAGCTTTAGAAGTTGAGCTCTTATTGCATAAGTTTAATAGTAGTTAAGGGTATGATCGGGTATAATACATAAGTTACATGAGCTACATATTAAATGCTGCAAATGTCTTTAGCGTAAAATAGAGGCGGCCAACCAGACTAGTCCTCCAGGGGCGTACCAGTGATAATCTCTGCCTGCTCACAAGTACTCTCACGATACACACTGCACTCACTCAGCCGTGTAAGGACCAATAATCTCAATAAAATTACACTAGTCTCACTTTAATTCCACAAGTGCCACATGACGTACATTTTATTGCCGCAAATGCCGCGTGTTAGTGCCGCAAGTGCCGCATTTTACATATAATAATAGTGCCACAAGTGCCACATGTTAGTGCCGTGAGTGCCACATGTTAATGCCGCAAGTGCCACATGTTAGTGCCGCGAGTGCCGCATGTTAGTGCCGCGAGTGCCACATGTTAGTGCCGTATTTACGTAATAAGGTCGGCCCGTAGTAAGTGACGTAAGTGAAGTGGTAAATAACCGATAACCATTCATTGTATGAGTATAATTGGCCCCATCCGGGCGGTTACCCATACGGCATACCGGCTATCCACAAGATTCTATCGATTCGTCGCCTGGGTCAGGGACCCCATGGCAATGTGAGAATGTAGATACCAGCAGCAGCAGCAAGGGTGAAATTACTGTTCATGCATAATTTGCATATACATACAAAATGAAACGACAGGCTAGGTTACGTCAAACAAATGTTCCAATTGATAGCAAAGAATGATATCTTTAGTGACAATTTAAATAGGAACCAAAATGTGAAATACCGAGTACAAAGCCACAAATTTGCATGAATAAAGACCTCGTAAAACATCCCAACAAACATTGTGATAATACTAATAATAGTCTATAGAATTACACGTTAGATCATAATAGAAGAAATTGCCATCTAAGGAGCAACAGAAGGATGCTTTCGAAAGTATATATAATGCATATTATTATATAATTAAATGTATTACATAAAATCTTGAATTATGTGTTCAAATTCAATTAGAAACTATCCAAAAATATTTAATTATGGAATGAATTAATCGCTAACGTCCTTTTCCGTCAACAATAATGCAATAAAAGACAACTTATTCGGGTTTTCTAACAGAAATTTCAATGGCTATTGAAGACTGAAAATAAATAATAATAAACTTCCAATATCTCCGAGATATTATATATCTCGTACCCCACTCCTCAGAATCACTAAAGTGAGGCCGACCAATCAAAACTCACATCACGTGCCAGTAATACCACAATACGAAGATAAGAATAACGATAAAATATAACTGAACAAATAAAGTTACACAACTCACAAAGCTGTGAAATAAATGGGGACTTGCCACACCATATACATATAATATATATTATATACACATATTATGTAATATGCATATCGTTATAAATAACGACGGCTGTGAAATATTCAAAGCTCTGATAATTAGAAAGTAGGACGACTGTTTTTAGTAATGGTGAGCCGTGAGTCACCTACCTATGTCACCTATGTTGAGATTCGTTAAGCTTTAACAGGGCCATCACATTGTGTGACCACCCCACAGAGAGGAGATCTCTCTGTCATTCCTCCAGCAAAGCAGCGAGTTTGAGTTCTGAGGAGTGTAGCCCCTGATGGGCGGTGTATCCGGAAGAGATAGCATGAACTGGGTGAGCTGCGATTTGAAATGCTCTCGGTCGCCGATGGAATTCAAATGGTAAGGCATTGCATTCCACAATTTTGGGCCTATGACTGCAAATGAATTATCATACAGTGACTGATTTGCTGCTGAGCTGTGTCTGCATGCAGATGGAATGACTGCAAGGTTTCCAAAACGTGGCCTGGAGACAAACTGCACGTTAATGTCGTTGCTGGTATGGTGATGGAGAATCTTCCACATATGAAGTAAAATGAACCGCTCCCTGCGACGCTGTAGAGACATCAGAGATAGCCGTTGAAGACGGTCCCAATAATGGAGATCACGCATTCCAGTAATCCTTGCGGTGAAAGCTTTCTGTACGCTTTCAAGCTCCTGGATGTCACATATCTTGGAGGGGTGCCATAGCGGGCAACAGTATTCCAGTAAACTACGAACCATCGACTTGTAAAGCGTAAGCATTATGACTGGAGATCTTGTCTGAAAGACACTGAAAACCCAGGCAGCTTTTTGTCGAGCCTTGTTTGCTGCGGTCTTGATGTGGGGTTGCCAAGATAGATCGTTGGAGACGAGAACCCCGAGGTCTCTTAGTTGACCTACAGGTGCGAGTGACTTGTCTTTGGATACTGAGTACTGGTATAGTTCACTAACAAAAGGAAGTTCGACGAGAGCACTACGTCGATTGTGTCTGTGACACATGTACTCAAACTTGTCTTTATGTAGTGCCATATTGTTTCGTTCAGACCATTTTATGACACTGTTCAAGTCGTTTTGTAACACAGATACGTCTTGTTCACAGGTTACCGATATTGAAACACGAGTGTCGTCTGCAAAGCATCTGATGATGGATTCAGTTATGCAATGCTCAATATCATTGATGAAAATAAGGAACAAGATCGGCCCGAGGACTGTTCCCTGGGGGACACCACTGATGATCAGAGCGAGAAATGACAAGTGGCCGTCGACCACTACAGCTTGCTTCCGGTCTGACAGAAAAGATTCAATCCATTTGATGATTTTTGGATTTAAGCCATAGAGGTGAAGTTTCCTGATCAACAATTTGTGATCAACTTTATCGAACGCCTTAGCGTAATCAAGATATATAGAATCAAAGTCAGCTTTGTTGGTTAATGACTCAAAAACGTCGTCGAAATGGTGGAGAAGCTGTGTAAGGCAGCTGCGGCCTGATCTAAAGCCATGCTGTTTGCTACAGAGCAAGTTGTTCATTTCTAGATGTAAGACTAGCTTTTTCCTTATGATTCTCTCAAACACCTTGATTATATGGGAGGTGAGTGAAATGGGCCTGTAGTTTGAAGGAAACGCCTTGCTATCTTTCTTGTGGAGCGGAGAAACGTGGGAGTACTTATAAAATGAAGGTACTTCTCCAGATGCAAGGGATTTTGACCAGATCAGATGGATAGGAATCGCCATAGCATCTTTGCAATTCTTAAGTAGAGCAACTGGGATCTCATCAGGACCAGATGAAGCATTTGGCTTAATATCATCAATAGCCTCGATAACATCACTGATAGAGAATTCCAGAATCTGATCCGTGAACGGATATGTTAAATCCGGAGGAGGGAATGATGCAGCGTCTAACTCAGTTTTGGAGGGGTCGCTAAATACGGATAGAAACTGGTTTTGTAAAAGGTCTGCCATTTCCTTAGGATGAGAACGGATGTTACTGTTCTCATCGAATAGCATGCTGATATTCCTTTTCTTTTTGGAAAACTTCTTGGCATAACTATAAAAGTACTTCGGGTTTGCTTTTACTTTTGCTGCAGCCTGCTCTTCGCGATACTGAAGGGTCTTGTTAATAGCATCACGAATTCCTATGTGGGCCAAGTGACTATGTTTAATATAATTATTCTTAATTTGATTTAATCTTTGTGTTCGTCTGCGGGTATCGCAGATTAATTAAGCACAGTATGATCATGACATTTATTTCAGGACCGAAGACACAGGCAGTACTGGCAGTTCCGGTCCTGTTAGATAATGAACAATGTGCAGGTAAATCAGTGATACTTCAAATAAGTTAGTTATTAATAGGTTTAGAAATTGGGTCGGTACCGGACATTTGGCAACGATTAGCTAATCAGCTTTCAGACATGAAACCCAGAGTCACTGTCTTGACTATGCAATCACCACGGTCGACTCAGCCGAATGATAGGAAACTTGATTGAGAGTTAAATGAAGAGGGGTACCTGTTAAAAGTTCAATAAACTTCCTAGGATACCCCTTCACTACATACTGCAAACATAGTACTGACTTACTTACTGGCACGAATATCAACAAAAAGTTCCCGAAAATTCCAGATTTGTGCTATTTATCCAAAAAATTCCAAACGCCATTCATTAAACCCTAATCATGGCCTGGATCCCCGTTTACTTGACTACTTGCCCCGAAAATCAAGAATTTTACACCATTGCGGCAGTGCATATTTGGGGGGGGGGGGGGTCCTGAGAACCGGAAACTTCAGGTTGATTGAGATGATTAAGAGAGAATATGGCGCAGTACAGTACAGTGGATTTGGATCATTTTGATTGAAAACAATTTCGTTTTCATACAAAGGATCTGCACAACTCCCTGTTTCCAACGAATCAATGCTCCGGAGTAAGAGAGAATAAAACAATTGCACTAATCAAATACAATCACACAAATAATGTTTAGGCTGCCTTTGAAACAAAAGATTTCATTTATAAAAAACAGAAGGAAAATGAGTAATGAAATAGAGAGACCATCTCTTTTCAGAATAAGAAGTAATGAAATTAAACAAAAATAGAGTGAAAGGATTTGTGGCTACTTTAGTTTGTTCAGATAGTGAGTCACAAGTACTTGTTATAGTTTGTAAACGGTAAGCATTTCTTTAACTACATAAGTTACTGTAAGAAGTGATGAAATGTAACGAAAAATAGAGTATGGAATGTTCAATTACGCGCTCTTATTTTCGTAAAAATACCGCAGTAAAATTCAGATTCGGATACCAAATGTATGGAATATCTCCTCACACTAATTCCTTTATTTTCGCAAAGATAATGACGTATTTAGTCGGCAACTAGACCCGCCATGAGTTTATCTGTTATTTAAAGTATAGTAGTATTTGAAGAATGAGTGATTGATAGAAAATGGCAGAAGGCCAAGGGTAATTAAATGCGTTACGAGAATAGTGACAAAATCATTCTCTTTAAAGAGAGGCGTAAAGGAGAGAGAGTCAAATCAAAGGGAACTAAAAATCGAAACGACCGGCAATTTGCAGACAGGTGCAGGGTAAACGGGCCAATGAAGAGAAAAGAGCTGAGAACTATAACATATAAACGATGCCGTGTCTCAAGATACAACATAATCAGAGGGTCTAATAGTATAATCAAGAAATGGAACCTACTGCAAAGTGCATAATGACTAAATACTCCTTGGGAAAGATGTTAAACGAATATAAATTACTTGTGTTGCGAGGGCCATGAGGTAAATGGGGAGTCTAGGATAAAACACGCTTAGAGAAAACACTGGAATAGCTGAGAGTTATTACTATGTGGCATGATAATAGCATAATCAAGGGGTGTAAGTCTCAATCTCAATCTTTATATATTATGAGAATGAGAATGAGCTGGAAATTTAAAAGAACGTAATTAGAGGGTCTCATGCTCTAAGTTTACTACTATTTATAGTAGTATTATAGTATATTATATATAATACTACGGTTGTACATGAAATTGTGGATGAAACAAAGACTGTCCAGTGTCCACGCGTGACCTAAAAGTAACTGGTGCTAGGAATCTAGAAGGTGTGCTATAAGGGAACTGGATTCAAATATAATAACTTAAATACCATCGAAAAAAGATGGAAATAGATGAAGCGAAAAGACGAAACGAAAGGACGCTGTAAGAACGAGTGCCTCTAAACAAAGCCTCTAAAGATGGCACAGAATGAAACTGAACAATGATAACAGGATGTGAGAGAAAATACGGAAGATAGGAACTGAAAGTGAAGTTCTAGAAGTAAAGAGAGATCCCGGGAGAGAAGATTGTGAGATATTATTATGGAACAAATAAATAGATATGAACTGTATTAGATATGAACAACTAAAAGTACCGGAGAAACAACGAATAGTCCTGGAGTTGCATCTGATAATAACTCATATGAACTATTAATATATTATAAGTTTAATGACTGGATTTAAACACGAAATGGAATGTTTTAATATGGTGAAAGACTGAAGTTTAAAAGTTGTGAATTTTGTAATCACTTGTCATACAGTGTAAATGTTGTGTCCGAACAATAGAACATGAAGAACCAATCTTATTTGAAAACTAGCAGATCATGCTTCGATCAATATCGAGTCTTACTAAAAGTCAGATTGCTGGACCTGTTAAAAAGGGGACTGATCAATGATCATCACTTCATCAGTTATCAGAATATGAGAATTCGGTCAGGTCTGTAATAAGAATAACACTCTAACTAATTATAAGCTAACAAAGTTTTATTGAATATAAATTTTAAAACTATAGAAAATGTCCTTCGGTAGAATTAAGTAACTCAATTATACCGACCCTGATTCGATAACTCTCCGACTTTAATGTTATCGTAACTTTTATCTTATTGTTCATTTATAGTCTGATCGGTTGTGCATGGAATGATCATCTGTACTTCATAGTAGAGCTGAGGTAAGAGGACTCAACATTTGTTGGCCTCTCCAAGTTGTAGAATCGGGGGAAAGATAAATTTTGGGTAGGCTCAAATTACACGCATTTTTAGAGGGATTGAGATAATCGAGAAAATAAAAATGAAGTTTTAGTAAAATGCCTAGTAATAAAAATAGGGTTATCTGTACAGTGTACTCGTATATTATATGCTTATAACCGCGAATTAGGCTTACGTTCCACAATTATTCCCTTATAATTAGGACAATTCCACCTAATATATCCATTATCCAGCTGCTGTTTAAAGTTACTTGTAGGATTGGTGTCTTGTTAGATACCCTACACGACGTTCAGAGCTCTAGTTAATTAGATCGATAGTTAGACACCAGTGCAAGAATTATAAAACATAAAGTCAAGGCTTGCAATTGGATTAATACACTACATAATAATATCATCGTATTTACACTGCACGTCTGCACTAAGTTGTAATTAGCAAATCCCTAAATTTTGCTGACATTTGTAATAAATCTTAATCTTATAATCCATATAATACATCTCATCCAGCAGTCTAATTACACTTGTAACAGAACTCTCATATCCAATATCCATACACCAGATACCTACGTACCGTCAGGGTAAGTCTGTAAGTATAGACCGTGCAAAGTGGGTGGCACACAACTGTTGACGATACAGTACTGTGTCCCAAAATCTGCCATCTAAAGTTCAGTGGGTGAGCAGTCAGTAGTTATTAATGTTGAGATAAATACGACTCAGCAAGTCTACTGACCAGCTCATAGTCATACGACAGGGGCTCTGCTCGAGGGACACAATAATTGTAAAGTTGTAAGGGTGTGCAACGAATTATAACATTGTGAAAGTCACCAATCATGGATTATTATTTAAGACGAATGTTCAGAAAAGAGGGCACCGCAGCCTTTATCTCTTTATGTCGGTCCGACATATTTGGCACAGGAGGTGACCAACAATCCAATTTTACCGGGATGACCGGGATGACCGGGATTTGACCGGGATGACTCGGATGACCGGGATGACCGGGATGACCGGGACCAAAACTGGTATTCTCATATTGAAAGCTGCAACTTTCATTTACATTATAATTGAACAATTTGAATAAGTAATAACTAGAATATTTAATTAGAAAAAACTAGAAAAAACCCGTCAATATGGGGCATGGGCCTAATGCTCTAATGTACTACACCAATAATGTTCATGTACTGATTACTCAAGTTCACCCTCATTCCTCATTCCTCAATCAATGATCCCTCAAATTATTCAACAGTTTCATTCTCCAATTCCAATTGACAATTGGGCGTAGCCCGAGTTGAAAACTTGATGTTACTTTGCACTTATGAGTTATGTAACGATATTAGTTACCGAGTAGAAATAGCTTTGATCTACACTGTGTACACACTACACAGCAGGGCAGTGCAGTGAACACTCAAAATCCCGGCAAATTTGAGTGATTGACCGGGACCGGGACCGGGACCAAGAATCCTGAATTAACCGGGACCGGGACCGGGATCATAAATCAGCATTTGACCGGGACCGGGACCGGGACCGGGATGAAAAATGTGACTTGACCGGGACCGGGACCGGGATAGCTCAAAATTGCCAATCCCGGTCACCTCCTGATTTGGCACAAGATTGGCTGACGCGACGGTGATTGCATTTAATTAAATGCTGTGGACTATGGAGGATATCCAGTTGCGTCTCCCTAGATTATTTTGACAAATCAACAACAAGTGGTCAAACTCATCTTGAACTATTTGTCGATCAACTGAGAGATGGAGATTCTTGCTAGGAATTAGCAGTGGACCGACAAGTTCGACAGTTTATAAATGGAAAAACGTGAAGGAATTCGGATAATGTGACTTATCTGCTTAAAATTTTAATCTTCAATTTAATGCCCAAATTTTCTTATTGCCGTGGCATATGCCTGCATACCGTATATAAGTTGTGAACGTAACCTGAGGGCCAAGGTTCTACAAATCTCACGCTGGAGCCTAGCCTAATATTTTATAAGTCATCTGTTTATAGATACACATTACCAGACTGTAGTCCTTGAGGTGGTATCTATATTGATTATCGATACGATGTACTATTTAATCCTTATTATATACAGATATTGTAAGACTTGTATTCCTAAAGTGTCGTTACACGACTATACACTTTGTAATCAGGCCTGCAGGTTGCCATTATAACAGCTGTGATTTATCAACAGTACCTCGAGGTACGTGATATGATCCTGTAAAAACACTCGTTATAAGACACACATGGTCATGAGACTTTTTATAGATTGAAGCTAGTGACTAGTCGTTATTTTTGGACATCTCTGTTGCGTTCATAAACTGATATAAACTGATAAACTGATAAACAGATAAACAGATAAACAGATAAACAGATAAACAGCTAAACAGATTAACAGATTAACAGATTAACAGATTAACAGATTAACAGATTAACAGATTAACAGATTAACAGATTAACAGATAAACTGATAAATTATCCCGCTTTTAATCATTAAGAATTAGGAGCAAAGTTCGAGAAAACAATCAAGTATTGAGCAAACAGGCAGGCAGGAACTAAAGAAATCATTGCATAACCAACTAGAAATATCCTCTAAGAAAATAAGAAAGGAAAGATCACTCATAGATAATTAGCACTCTCTCGATAATAATCTTTATAATTAAGGGCAGCAGTACTTAATTATATAAGTAATATTTAAGACTTGGGTTTATAAAAATTTATAAAGCTTTATAAAGCTATATTTATGATCTACCAGCCTAGCTATAAAATTATATTGCCACTAGACATCAACAATTATTCAAGGCCAACACAAACTATCAATGTATTGTTATTTGAGTGTATCGATAGGATAATAAATTGATTATTCCCCGTATCCCGTTATAGAGCTATAATCATTAATTGGACCCAGGATGATTATGATTTGCTACCACATCAGTGTCATGTTGATGAGTTGTGATGATAATATTGAACAATAATGGTTTATAATAATCACTATTATCCAGTATGTAATAGTGATTATTACCTATATATTATTTAGTATCACTAGTATGTAATAGGCAGACTTGAGACCTCCTGGAGTTTGTGACAATACTAACTTACTAAATAAACGGTATTATTATATGTTGAATCGGAGTAGTCGTTTACCTTTTGAGGAGAGCTCAACTTCTGCCATGGAAATTAGCTTGATTATGTGAAAAGGAGATAGACACTGGAATAAAGACAAGAAGATTCTTGCTCTTATCTTGCTCTTATCTTGCTTAATTTCATAAGTTGTCCGTGGCAGTACATTCATATGAACACGTCATATTGAACATTGTTGCATTATTACATTTTAAGATCATAGTCTAACCATGGAGAAAATTCAGTTTAACCTCTGTGATTGTTATATTGTATCTGTTTAGGTGTGATCGAGATATGTCGAGACTTTGGGAAGCCACAGTTTACACAACACGACGAGCAGGTTTACTTTTTTGTTTTTTAAAGTTTTGATTATTTATTTATCTTCTTGTTTCCTTTAACAAAAGTCCTGGGCCATCAATGAAATTTGTACACAAAATTGAATGTGAGAAATTTATTTAAATGGATTATTAACAGCGATTTTTTCAGTTGTTACGAAATTATTCCAAGTGGGGCGAACTAGTCGTCAGATATGCTAAGGTGAACTATTTTTATAAATAATTGATAACAAATTATAACTATTGATATATCACTACTTCTCAGGATAACAATAAACTATCAACAAAATCGAATTCACACTTTACCACCGACTATGTAATTTAAGCAACGACTACATGGAAAAATATTGATAAATGATATCGTAGGAAAGAGGGATAAGTATTATATTATATGCAATTTGACTTCTGGCGGGGATTGGATGGAAATTGTCTCCCCAATGAAAGATAATTTGCGTCACCTCCACGACTAGATATTAATTAGGCTAATTTGTATTTCCGGAATTAATTTTATTGAATTCATAGATTAAAAAAGATTAAATTTTGATCATTTTACAGGAAGGGGGGGGGGGGGGCAAAAGTCAGTACTTATACTCCCGTTGGGTCTTACAAGATCGTCATGTTTTATATTTGAGACCTGTAACTTTGCAAATGGTAAATTGTAACTACTCATTCGAGGATTCCGTCGCCAAAATTTGTAAATTTAATTTTTAGAAACCACGCCCAATTTGCTTATATTCGTGTTTGTTGAAGTATCATTCAAATATCAAAAAATTCGCGAAAATAAACATTCATTCGGAAAAATGAACATCGCTATTATTTGGTATAATATGATATGTATATTCCTCGAATGAGTGATAATAGCAAGTCATACCAGAAAGTATTACTTCAACCGGGCACTCAATAACTGATAAATAAGCCCCAAAGTATGTGTACTGAATTTTGCCTCTCCCCCCCCCCCCTCCCCCCCTGATTTTCGATAACAAGATAATAATAATGTAATTAAAGGCGTTGTAAACTTCAGCACTGATTAGAGATCCTTGAATGAGTTCAATTTAATTTCACGATTCCTACAATTCAATTCAAAACGTAAAATTACATAATTTATGACCAATACAATCTTTACTCTGCCGCATTTTAATAGCTTAATTGCTTTAATGCTATATTAGATTATATTTAAACTCAATTATTATTCAAGTTTGTTATGAACTTGCATAATAATTGATAAAATTGGTCAAATTCATCAAATTCATCAAATTCATCAAATTCATCAAATTCATCAAATTCATCAAATTCATCAAATTCATCAAATTCATCAAATGCAATTATCAATGTGTGGGTTGCGTTCAACATTAATTGATGATTGTAAAATATATTTGTTAAGTAAACGAATCGTTCAATCATTAAAATAAATGATTTATTCAGTTGTATGAAGCAGTAAAACATCAGACGGATTTTAACGACCTACTACTAAACGTAACGAAGTGAGTTTGCTAGCTACACCTTATATAACACTGTACTGTATTCAAACACTTGAAACACTACTGTACAGTGTACACTGTACAGTAAATCAAGTTTGAGAGCCATTCAATGTTTTGACTACATTGTTATCGATTAAAAACGATAAACTCATACATTCATTTTTATATCTATGTTAACGGGCCTTCTGTTGAATTTTCACCACAATTGCTTGCTCAAGAGCAAGGGGAAGTGTGAATGTTCATTGAAATGATGTCATATCACGGATATAGCATGTACCTTACACGGGTGAAATGAATTGGAAGTTCGCCTACGTTTGACTGCATGTTAAACAATGCAAACAGTTACCTTCTCGGTTCATTAGATGCAATGTGTTGACTGTGTCGCTTGAAAGTAAAATTAATCTCGCGATTTGTTACTTCGTGCCAGTATCTGTAGAGGCGGTCACTTTGGTTTTTGGAAGAGTTGGAACGCGCGAAGTTTATATTTAAATATTTCAGCATCCACCGTGACAGAAACTGATAGAAGGCGCGCGCCGCGCGCTTTGTTTACATGATCGATACGACCGGCCAAAAGTAGTTCGAAATATGTAATGCAGTTACCAGGCAAATTATAGGTCTCAGATTCAGACTTCAGTCATTATTTTACCAATCTGACCATCAACAAACACGGCCAGAAGATTGTGACATCTACGGGTTGTTCTTCTTGATGGCAGCTCCGTCTGTCAGGGCCCCCTCGATAAGAATATAAGTTTGTAACTTCCTGCTCTTTTCAAAAAATTATCCGTATAATTTCAACTGAGAAACTCAAAACTGGAAATTCCGCTAGATGTCAGTGTAATTTCCAACCATAAAGTGCGGTATCTCACGTCTCTCAATCAGTGACGTTTGATTTTAAGCCATGTAAACAATTAAGTGATCGGAAAATGTCCCTAAGCAAACAAGCAAATAGAAAAAAACAAATCATTAAAAAATATGTATATTAATATTCAATGCTGATCAGGGTAATGTGTACTGTATACACCGTAAATGTTTGGTGAGCAACTACATGAGGCGTGGCAATACAAAGCTTACATATTATGTGTATTATAACTGAACAATGTGATGAGGCAGTACGAATTATTATCTATGTTGACTATGTATGTGATGCTTTTTGCTAACAAGCCGGCTTGTAAGCAAACAATAGTCAAAAGGAACACAAAGCAGGTAACTAACGCGCTAGAACAATCAAAACAACGAAATGATATAATGAACGGATATAGAATATTCCTCCTGTTAATGCTGTAGAATACTTCGACATTCGACAACCCAACTAGTATAGTGACTACTTTATACTTTTATATATTTAAGCATTAATTTTACAAATTACCAAAACCCAAAAATCGGTAGGATTGACCGTTGGCTGGTCTCTTAGGTCACTTTTTCTTCAAAAAATAAGATATTAATGCTTTTCATACAAGTTACAACAAAGTCTGTATGATACAAAATTAATTTTTTAATGACATCATGTGTCGACCTATGTGGTTTGCTGCGTTCTTTGCGTTAAAAACTTGAAAACAATCAACTTTAAACTCAATAAAAGGGAGATAATACTGATTACTGTCTTATGTCTACTTTTATGATATAAAGAGTTCTCTGGCAGTTACGAAACTCGAGAGACTGTGGGATACTGAAGGGAAAGGAAGCAGTTCTAACGAGCTCTTCTCAAACACAAGGATATATTCTTGTGAACTCGGCTAGTATATATGAAACATTTGTCATGGAGTTGTAGAGGGAGTTATGTGCCTCGCCGGGCTAAAGTAGTGGATGACCTTGCTGTACGGCAAGTTAAACAAGGATCTGAAACTACTAGGTTCCGTACAGACTCAACTCTGCACCCGTGTCAATATGTTCATTATATGCAAGCCTCTTGATTTATAATCACCGAGTCTAGTAATTGTTTAAGAGAGTTCTCTGGCAGTTACGAAACTCGAGAGACTGTGGGATACTGAAGGGAAAGGAAGCAGTTCTAACGAGCTCTTCTCAAACACAAGGATATATTCTTGTGAACTCGGCTAGTATATATGAAACATTTGTCATGGAGTTGTAGAGGGAGTTATGTGCCTCGCCGGGCTAAAGTAGTGGATGACCTTGCTGAACGGCAAGTTAAACAAGGATCTGAAACTACTAGGTTCCGTACAGACTCAACTCTGCTCCCGTGTCAATATGTTCATTATATGCAAGCCTCTTGATTTATAACAGGTAAATCTAAAGCATGACTCGTTTTCAGGTCGTTATACACGGATATTGTGCAGGGCAAAACAGCTGACGATCTATCTGTTATTGATCAGATTCTGGTGAGAGGGTCTATTTGTCTGATTACACTTTGAAAACAAATAACGTAAATAGTAGAATCCTGTCAACAGTTTATTCTTTAAATTGACTTTTAATGTTTTGATAATAAATCTTTGATGTTATGAAATGGAAGAGTTGACTTGAAGAGAGTTGACTTGCTTTTCTTTGTACTATTTTCCTTTCCCAAAACTACGGTAAATCGGTGTTTTACTGTAGTATAGTACACTAAAAGTATACTATTACACCGTAAGTACTATTAATCTATAATTATCCATCCAGGAACAAGCAAAAGATTTGATAAACGCAGAAAGATGTTCTCTGTTTTTGATCGATAAAGAAACAGACGAACTCTACGCCAAAGCATTTGATATTGGTGCGGGCAGCGACGAGTCAAAGGTAATCAGCATATTTTTTAAATTTAATTTATAATTTATTTATGTAAATTAAAAAGCTTTGTACTTCTAAATTAGTATACAAATTATTATACTAATTTGCCAGGCTAATTCATAGTGTATACTGTATACCGAATTTAAGCATTCAAATTGATGTTACTGTCTCCATACGAGCATAAGGTTATTTTTATGAACGCCAGGATACCGACTCCTTAAAAAGACAATATAGGCTCGTGAATATTTGCTCGGAAAGTGAGTTTTGATTGCTAAAACGTAGACACACCGCAAGGATCTACTCCTTTACTCAATTGTATTATCTGATTGTGAGGCAATCAAATTAGAAGAGGGTGAGTTGGGACAACATGTGTAAAAGTGTAAAGTATGGGAATGAATTGAGGTTTTGTGAGGGGTTTATAGGGTGTTATATATGATGATATGATATGATATGATGTTTAATTCCTGTATATGAGAGTTGAGGGGTGTAGTTAAAGTTATCGTATCTTTAAAAGTCTGGTGCAGACTGCAGAGTGCAGGACAACGGATACGCAACTTGCCTAACTTGGAAATTGATAGAGTTATAGCAGTGAGGGATTGTTCCCTTGTCCCCAAATTAGAGATTGCTGTATTATCCTAATACTCTAGAATGTATAGGTAATGATACATATAAACCCTGTAGCGAAGACGAGACTCATTATGTCAATAAAATATCTGAGAGTCTAAAGGAGAGATTTAATGTACAAGTTGAAGATAAAAACTTGCGACTAGCACGCATCTTCTGGAACCCTAAGCTTCATAAGAACCCTTACAAGGCGAGGTTCATTGCAGGTGCCCGTTTTTGCGTTACGAAACAACTTAACGTCCAAGTTAACTGTTGTCTGAAACTTTTGAGGAAATACTTCAAGAAATACTGCGAGGCAATCTACAACAACAGCGGTATAAACATGTTTTGGAGCATAGATTCCTCAAGTGAATTCCTTGAAGCTATCAAAAATAGCGATGTTTATAATATACAAGTATATGATTTTACTACTCTTTATACCAGATTAGACTTGATTGAAGTAGAGAATATGATTAATGAAGTTGTTGATTTAATATTTTCAGACCGTAATAAATATATTTGTATTTCTAAAAGAGACAGTAATACATGTTTCTTTTCCAATAAAACCTATGATTCTCATGCCTGCTTTAGTCAAGATGACCTAAAAGAGGCTGTTAAATTTATTATTTATAACACTTATGTCGTCTTCGGTGGGATTGTATTCATACAAACCAAGGGTATTCCTATGGGTGGAAATTCAAGTTCCCCTATAGCTGATCTCACTGTTGGCAAAAAGGAATTTAATTATATGAAACGTTTACTTCAGGAAAAGAAAATGGGATTAGCAAAGATATTATCCAATAATAAACGATATGTTGACGATTTATCTATTATTAACTACCTTTACTTTCATCAATTGATTAAAGATATTTATCCTAATTCATTGGAGATGGAGCGAGCTGGTTCCAATAATAAAATCATTAACTACCTTGATTTAAATATTAATATTTCCACAGAAGGACTAGAAATATCAGTGTATAACAAAACTGATGATTTTAATTTTCATGTTGTATCCCTTACATTTCCTCACAGTAACATCCCAACCGAGGTTGGCTACAACGTTTTTTCAAGTCAAGTTCTTAGATATGGTAATGTTTGCACTAGATTGGATATCTTTACCTCCCATCTTCACAAAATATTCAAAATTCTAATTGATAGAGGATATAGCCGTGATAGACTGATTAAAGGCATTAAACGTTGTCTGAGGAAATATGATAACGTTTTCAGGAAGTTCGGTATTCTAGATGACCATAACATTATTAAAGAACTCCCCTGATATCTTTTGATTTATTGAAACACGGGTACTAACTCTGCTAAACTGAACAAATTCTGAAACTTAGGTGAATAAGTGTACAACGTGCTAAACCGAAGTTCAGACTGACCAGTGAAAATGGGCGAGCGTACCAAGTGTCATTTTAATTAGAAGTTTTAGTCAGTGATTTATTATTGAAGCTTGTAATTACAATATCTAATGCTCCTATAAATACTTTAATTAATTGTTTGTTCCGTTATTCTTTTTCCTTCCTCTTTTCCTTGTCATCCCCTTTAGTTTTAAGATTCTTGCTATAAATGGCTACAGCTAAGACTATTAATGCTAAGTACCAAACAACAAGTGGGAGGTGGATCGTTGGTATACCATTAAATCGATTTAACACCGCAATTCCAGTCGCAAGCCTGGGACCACTACTAGCAAAGTCACAACATCTACAAAGCTGCCATATAGCCTTACTGACAATTTTCTCGACTGACTGACAATGTTTCTTCTTTTTCCCCATTTAGAATACAAAGATTAGTACATTTTAGCTTATGATTAATATTATATTTTTACCTATAGTTTACCTAGATTGCATAGTAGTTACTAAGCTAGTTGCTTAGTAGTTACTAAGTTACTTGCTTAATAGTTACTAAGCTAATTGCTTAATAATTACTAAGTTACTTGCTTAATAGTTACTAAGTTACTTGCTTAATAGTTACTAAGCTAGTTGCTTAGTAGTTACTAAGTTATATTACTTGCCTAATAGTTACTAAGTTACTTGCTTAATAGTTACTAAGTTACTTGCTTAACAGTTACTAAGTTACTTGCTTAACAGTTACTAAGTTACTTGCTTAATAGTTACTAAGTTACTTGCTTAGTAGTCACTAAGTTACTTGCTTAGTATTTACAAGGGGCCAGAAATGTATGTAAAGTAATATCAGAAAACTTGTCGGTTAACGAACAATAAACTAATACAAAAAGCCTCGGTCGAGGCTAAACAAAACTGGAACCATGCGCCACCATCGATATAAGTCTAATAATGTAATAAAACTATAGTTCATAAACAAAAATTATACGTCACGCCACTAAAGGAAATATTCGTAAAAGACGTTACGTACATATATATATGTACGTAACGTACATATATATATATTTATAACGTATATATATATTTATATTTAATAAACCGAAACCCCACCAATCTGCCTCAATAACTTATGTGTGCTATGTTTTACATAAGTATTGAAATGGATAACTCAAATATTGTTTGATAGTTGGGGACGAAGTGAGAGTCTCCACTCAGTGTTTCAAAACAAATAGTTGTCGACGTTTCGGCACACGCCTTTGTCATAGAGTATAGACAGGATGTTACAAATACAATAGCTTACATAGCTGCAATTTACAATGTTAAAATAATCTGTTGTATAACTATAAATATAACTATCAATATAACTGTGAAATACCTACAATATTTTACAAAACTCCATACTATACTCACTCCGTCCCCACCTATCAAACTATATGATCGACCCACTCATAAAAGCGAAGAAAGATTACCATAACTGAAATATTATTTGAAATTGAATCGAATATCATTTAGTCCTTTAGTCGACCTTACTTTAAGTAAAATTGATTTGATTTCCGTAAAATCGTCCCGCAGATGCATTTTACTATCTGAAGCACTTGAATTTAATTAATATTTTGGACAGGAAGGAACCATCTTGATTCGTTTTCTAACTTTAATGCCTGCATAAGGAAAATTTAATTTAAGTCTGACATCAAAATGGTTCCGCGTAGACTTTAACGTGTTAAATCGAATACTATATTGCTGTTTTACTATTTTAATATTAAACTCTTTTGATCGTTAAATATTAACGTAATACAGGGATATTTTTCGCACGCTTTTAGTTTTATAAACATGATTTGTCCAAATTTTATAATTAAAAAGCACAATTCACTTGTTCAGAATTGAGATAATACAGAAACAAATGATAGACTAGCGATTATTAAAGAAAGTAGAATTCCAAGTGTGTTTGCTGAACAGCACGAGGGAAATCATAATATGCCACACATAGAGACATACCAGGTTTAATGGAAAATTTGATTGTTGATTTTTCCCAGACTAAATACCAGTCATTACTGGAATGTAAGCATTTCAAAATATCATAATTACCAAACAAGCCAAAAAGAGGTCGACAGGCTTTAAATTTAACTGCCTAACTGGAGAACATTTAAGCCAAAATTTTTAAAAACTTGGGAGTTCCAGTCTTGATCGTAAGTTAAATAATTGTACTAAGTCATTATAAGTTATTACTAATTGTAAGTCATTACAATCGTCAATGTTATCACCTTTTATAAGCAGCTGCTCAGTAGCGTTTAATTGACTGATCAGTGAAGAGCCGGGGAACGTATGCAGTAAATTTTAGACACTAATAGTAATGGCAGTTACTGTTTTAATATTGCTTACTATATATACTTACTAGAATACTTAGAGTAGGTTTGGCTGGGATCAGGACAACAGTATCAAGTACGTCCTCCTTTCACTCCGCTGGGGTATTTTTTGTAAGTACTATTCTTACTAGCCCTCAGAGGCTCTTGAAGGTACTGAAACTTAAAAGGAATATATTATCATGTAGCAGCTGATTATAAATCCAGGTTAATGATGATATTTAGTTCAGAAAGTCTCGTGAAAGTAATATCTCGTATGTCTTTCAACAACAGCCCTTATTTCACAGGAACTGAAAGAGGACTGTAGTTGAAGAAGTAGGAGAAAGTAGAAGAAGTAGGAGAAAATATTATTAAACAGACTATACTGAGAATATAATGGTAGCTTGGAAATTAAAAGACATAAAACCTCAGAAACACAATAGTCAGCTTAATGGCTGAACAATAAAATTAAGAGGAAGATGAGACGCGAAAAGCTTTAATCAAGTTTTTAGCGTAAGTTTAATAGTGCAATAGAATTATGATCCATCCATTCCATTTCAAGCAAATTTAGCTGAGGCGTAATCTTCAATATTCGAAAAGCATTTGGAACTACATGAAATTAAAGCAGGGAGAGATGTCTATACTCTATATTAAACGAAACTGTTCAAAGAAACCTTTTAGAAATGATTAAATTATAAAATGATCGTTTAGCATATTTAGCGCAGTGAAACCATGGTTAAAAAACTAGGGGTGGGGGACAACCCTGTTGCCCATTTATTCCCCAACTTTTAGTCAAATGGGCATGGCATCGATTGGCATTGCTGTTTTTAAGCCTTAAAAACAGCTAAAACTTGAGTTATGGTGAAAATAAACATCGCCATCGTGATTGCCGTCCTCTGATTAATTAGCAAGTACACTGTACAGCTATTATATTATATACTAATAGTTATGTTTTAATTTTTCGATTTTGACCGATTTTGACCAAATGATGAAAATGACCCCTTTATTCCTTAACTTTTGGTCGAATATCGATAGACAAAAATGAGGTTGCCCCCCCCCCCCCCCCCCCCCCCCCACCACGCCACTCCTAACTGTTCTTGTCAGTTGTCACCACTTCATTAAACTGGCACTGACTAAGTAACACAGGCGTTATGTAATTATAAACTCGATCATTTTATTTCATTAAAATATTAACGTCAAGTAAATATGAAAATTCAGGTTATATTTCTACCAGAAATATTACCTGAATGAATAATAATTTCTGGTTACTAGATGTTAATTAATTGTTAAATGTCATTCACCAGTTTAATTGGAAAATTAGTGTTATAACTTAGTCTTTTTCTAGTGTGGTAGCTTATTATGATTTCGGTAGCGAAGTATGAATCGCCACTTAGTTGAATTTGTTGTAATGTAAAAGACCAATTTAGACCAATTTAGACCAACTTAGACCAACTAAGAGCAACTTAGACCAACTTAGACCAACTTAGACCAACTTAGAACAAGAGAGTTGCTGTAATTGACAAGAGAAATAACGAGTAGTTTAACAAGAGTAATGAAAATAGCTTTGTTGTCCTGCGATTATAATTCCAATTTTAACACTCCGGTACGATATATCTAATAGTAATTGTTTTGTGAGGAACTAACATACCTGTATAAATTTACTAAAGACAAAATAATTGTGCAAAGTGCCCGTTATAGTAGCATCAGAAGGCCATAAGTAAAAGGAAATTCGAGACAAATGAATACCTTAAAAGATGAAAGGAGTATTTCATAAAAATATCAAAGGTCGAATAAAGACAAATGGAACAAAGTTTAAGATCCATTCTGAAATTAAATGCTTTAAAAGATGAAAGGAATAAAATGAAAGGAAGTTAAGAACTCAAAGGTTTCACTCTCCCCTGACCTCTTAGCTTACTGTCCACTAATGCCAATCGCTAGAAGGTTAAGGCCAGAGGGGGGGGTAAGGGGTCAAAAAAAATCGACCAAAATATTATTTTCTAAATCAATTTAATTTTCGATGACAAAAACATTGCTGCTATTCACATATTTGTAGCTGCTTAACTTTTTTTTTATAATTGAGGTTAACCGATTTTCACAAAATTGATTATACAACATTGAGGTTAATAAAATTGAGGTTAATATTTTATTACACTCCATAATTTTTTGTTTTTTTCGGTCAGCAAATGTAAACTCTAAATTTTAGGTTCATAATTATCAGAAAAAGTAATATCCAAACGTGATTAAATGAGGTTAACCTCTTAATTTAGGTATAGCGAAAATAGATTAGGTGATAGAGTTGTTATTTTTATCGTAAGATTACGACATACAAAATTCTTAATAGATGTAGTGCTGATTTACTTCATTTTATCTCGAGAAAGTGTTGAAAAATGAGGTTAACCATATCATTTGGTAGTTTAAGAATTATTTACACAAGATTCTTACTTTTGTTATGTACCACAATATCTCAGTGATGTATCTATTTGTATTCCAATGCCTCAAATATGATCATGAGACAAAGGTGATTAGGACTGACCATATATAAGTAGAAGAGTTCACCCATGAATAGCTAAAAAATGAGGTTAACCTCTCATTTGTTGAATATCGGCCCAGTCAATCACATGTTAACCTCAAAATCTTAATTGTTACACTGGGCAAATGTTTTCATTACATGTCTAACAATATATTGATAAACCAATTCCATTGTTATATGGTCTATAGTGAGGTTAACAATCATATTTTTACTACTACTACAAAATATCGTGATAGTTAACCTCATTTTTAGACAAATTTTGGTTTATGATATTGATTTTCCCAACATAAAGTATCTCAATAAACATCTTCTCACCTTAAAGCAAAAATTGTATGGAGACGCTACTAAATACGGAAAATAATGCACAATTTGAGATTTTGGCAGTGAAATAAAAACACCAAAACTCTTTTTACTCAAAACAGGTTTTTTCATACAAACGTCCCTTAGTTGAGAATACTGGCCACACCCAGAAGCTGAAACTTGGCACAGGTGTTCCTTGGGTTGTCACCCACAATTCTATTGTACAAAATTTTGATATTTGCCTTTGTTCTTGAGTTATGAGGTTAACTGTCGAAAAACTGTTGAATTTGGGGTAAAGTTAACCTCATATCTCAAGAACAGAAGCAAATATAAAAATTTTGTACAATAGAATTGTGTAAAACAGTCTAAGGAACACTTGTGCCAAGTTTCAGCTCCTGGGTGTGGCCAGTCTTCTCAACTTAGGGCGTTTTAACTTTTTACAGTTTAAGTTAAAGTTTTACATGTAATTACATGTAAACCTCAATATTTGGCGCGCGATATCTTAAAAACGCAAGGTCAGATTTCGGTCCTGTTTTTTTCCTCTTGTTCGTCTTCAGCAGCTCTAATCAAATATGTGAAAACTGGAAAATCGACTTTTACCCCCCCTCTGGCCTTAAAAGGTAGCAAGTTATATAATGATATGCGTGAACACTGGTAAATTTGCTGCTTGACAGCTTGAAGGAATGAAGATCACCTTGCCTCTCTCATTACTACTATCCTAGTATATCCTGTACACATCCGACAACGGACGATTCAAAATTTAATCTACTGTCGAGCATGCACTGGTCGACGTCCTAGCGTTTTGTAATAACCAAATCAGCTCAAACTTTAAATTTAATTTTTCCTAGCTACACAAATACAATTGTCAAGAAAGATGTTAATTAACGACGACCAGACTGCTAAGTAACTTAGAATATTTGTAGGTTCACTTAGTAATATGTAAGGATGATTTTAAGGGTGTTTTTTGACGCAATATGCAACAGGCGTCACACTGCCACTGGGCGGTTGCCGGTTTGCTTTAGATAAGAGAGCCATATTATCATATTGTTTTAAATATTAGATAACTTTATTACATTAATATTATATTTTCACTTCGAGCACTCGCACTCGTTGCATCCATTACCTCGAATAATAAAGCTGTATTATAAAAGCGCACTTTATTTTATTTTTAAATCTAAAAATCAATAACACAAACATGAGTCAAAAATATAACTGCACTTTAGCATCAGACAGCAGCGTCTTTTAGGCCATTAAATGAAAAAAAGCTTTAAATCCTGACGTTTTTGCAAGGTAATCCTGAGATTTATTCGCCAAGGCCTATATTTTTATTTAAGCCTCTAAATGTTGCAATAAGCGAATCTTCTTAAAATAAAGCATTAAATTCTGACAAAATTTGTCTGTTTCAGAGCTCGACTATACGGACACCTAGTAAGAAAGGGGTTATTGGAGACACCTTTCAGACAGGAAATGTTAACAGGATCGAGGATGTGGACAGTGACGAGCGATTTAATAAGTAAGTGGGTGAAATCACCTGTCATGCAGTGCAGATGCAATATTCGGGTGCCCGAATTTGGGATAGAAAATCGTAAACATTTCAAAGATCAATATTGATCCTGTCAATTGTTGAAGTAAGGGTCAACTATTTCCCTAACGCAAGAAACTAATCGCCGTAAGTCTTATAATACTGAGTAACAAATAGTGCGCATATTAATTTAACAATTTGGGTTCAATGACATATCATTATCTTAACCGGTTCCATCCAAACAGGGAGATTGACAAGCTGACAGGCTTCAAGACACGTAATCTACTGTGTATACCAATACACTCTGATAAGGGAATAATAGGGGTCACGGAAATGGTCAATAAAAAACTTGTAAGTTTTATTATATTTTTATGTTGGACATTAATTAATATTGAGGTGAAAATAGCCTCAGAAACTGCAGTTGGCCCCCATAATTGACGTCAAAACATTTTTGGAGTTAAGGTATTTCTGCACACACGAATGTTAGAATAACCCAGTTTATTATAAAACAGAGGGCTGCATTCCAAATGCTGACGTTGCTTCACCACCATTCACCGCCGAGTGTTCTCAATAGCAAGAACTTATTGGTCAATTTGCTAACAAATTACATAGGTAGTTGACTGATTACATATACTTCCAAGGAGCGAGGATTTTCCCTGAGTGACGAGCGAGCGTTTTACACGCTGACAGTTTTCTGTGGCCTAGCTCTCTATACTAACAATCTGGAAAGGAGACTCGCTAGAGTGAGTTATTGTGGTTCAATTTGTACTGACTAGAGTGAGTTATTGTGGTTCACTTTGTACTCGCTAGAGTGAGTTATTGTGGTTCACTTTGTACTGGCTAGAGTGAGTTATTGTGGTTCACTTTGTACTGGCTAGAGTGAGTTATTGTGGTTCACTTTGTGCTGGCTAGAATGAGTTATTGTGGTTCACTTTGTACTGGCTAGAGTGAGTTATTGTGGTTCACTTTGTGCTGGCTAGAGTGAGTTATTGTGGTTCACTTTGTCCGAAAGCTAAAAAGTAAAGCTCGAAAACCAGCGACTTGTTTAAATAACCAGATACTAATTAACAGATGCTGACGGCTCGAGAGATAAACATGAGCGTTTTGAACTACTACCGGGTTTGTTCACAGGATGAGTGTGACGTCATTACCGCCCTGCCTCCTATGCAGGTCTCTTCCTTTCAGCTCTCCAGGTTATTTACTAGTTTACCTACCCTGAATACTGCCCACTCTTATGAGTAATACTGAATGTTTACTCTCGTGTGGTTAATTCCAATACGGATCACATGATTTAGACCCACATGTTGCCATATTATTATTATGTCAGGTACGATTTTGACACGTGGAGTTGCAGTCAGGAGACTCAAGTCAGACTTTTTATCGGACTATTTGAGGACCTTTTCCCGGGACTCTACGACAGAGACTTACTTATTAGATTCACACTTACTGTCAAGTTCGTTAAATTATGGCAAATTATTTCAAATACTTGTTACCCACTCCTTTTATAGGATGCAGATACATGGTACAATCATGTGCTCATATGCTTTGACAAGACCAAATTAGTACCGATCATCTCCAATACTACATCATTAGACAGTTAGAATTCGGTGTTAACCATTTTATCCTGTGTATCAAAGTGCTTATATAATATATGCACTCTTTTAGTGATTATATCATCAAGATAAACGCTCGAATACTGCTCAAATCCTCCATTTTTATCTTCAGGAAGAACTACCGAAAAGTAGCGTACCATAATTGGGAACATGCCTTCTGCGTGGCTAACTGTATGTACTCGATATTAAAGTCAAACCAAGTCATGTGCTTTACTACTAATGAGGTGTGTATTACATATATTTATTACAGAATTATATATTGATAACATACTTCGTAATATTATTACCGTATCTTATGATTACAAGGATAGGATAATGGCGGTGCTGGGCGTTTTAAAATGATCCATGATCAGCCACCAATTGTCCTGAAAGCATTCGAATTATCAATAGTTAGATCCAATTTTGATTAATATGAAACTAGAATTGTGAAAAATTGTGCGGGAAGTTCCGAACTGTGCAAAAAATTCGAAAAACAACTGTTAGTTAGAGTGGTTCATTTTACCAAAAGTTGTTCAAATAATTAGACATCATATCTTATTAGTTGCTCTATAGGGTCAGGAACGACCAAAAAAATTTTTTTGACTCTAGTGTTCCGGATATGGTCCGCACATGCCACGCCCATTTTTATAGCGTTTCTTATACAGGTAAAATAGGGAAAATCGCATTTTTTAACATGAAAGCGTCATTTCTGTGCTTTGAGACTTTCTACTCTAATATAAATGTGATGATGGCATTTCGTTTAAACATATTTTCAAAACTCTGTGACCACGCCCTGGCCGTGGACCACGCCCCTATTTCTTATACACATAAAAACACGAAAATCGCAGATTTTTAAATGATTGGATTGATTTAGAGCTTTGAGACTTTCTACTCGAATATAAATGTGACCCAAGCATTTCGTTTGAACATGGTTTAAAATTTGATAACTCTATAGATCGTCATTGATAGGATCAGTATTAATGAGATCGAATGATTACTTCATAGCTCGTCACTAACTGGATCAGCATAACATGACTAAAGACTAACGAGGTCCAGAAATGTGAGCCAAAAGATACCGTTGACACCATGGACACCATGGACCATGGTCCATGGTCAATGAATGTTGAACAAGATCTGGCCCTTGACATCCTTGTAGCGTCCACGAGTCACATAACAAACCCTGGTAAGTGCTGACACCGGCAATAACGTTTAAAAGAACTAAAAACGATGAGTAATTATCAGTCAACCAACAATGTCAACCTCCAAAGGAAAGCGAAGAAAGCCTAGAAGAGAGATTCCATTGATAGGAAAGCTCCTCGACAGAATCCCTGACTCCAAGCTACCCACTAACCAAGTTGTTCTACAGAGACTCTTCTTTATTCTTGAGCACAATTTCGGTAATGCTGCGGGAGAGTTAGCTAGAGTTACTGTGAAGAACGATGTCGTGTCCGTTTGGGAGTATGCTGGTTTTGGAGACGTCCTCAAGACACAGGGCTTTTTGACATCTCAAATAGATCCCTCATCTTCACCTCTAGAGTCCATAAAGATGACAGACAGTTTCTACTCCATCACTGGGATGCGCAGATTTCTTCAACTCGGGACTTCAAAACCAAGGCTGTGGTCGAGAAGAAGCTTGCTCGGGAAGCCAAGTACGAGGATGCTAAATTATTACCAAATTTGAGAGGGTTTGGGAGTGTTAATCGACTTGCCATAGTGGCTGTCCAAGAGGACTGTAATCAAATATTGGCTATTGCAAAGACTGAAAATGGGACTGGGGAGGAATTTTAAACCATGTTCAAACGAAATGCTTGGGTCACATTTATATTCGAGTAGAAAGTCTCAAAGCTCTAAATCAATCCAATCATTTAAAAATCTGCGATTTTCGTGTTTTTATGTGTATAAGAAATAGGGGCGTGGTCCACGGCCAGGGCGTGGTCACAGAGTTTTGAAAATATGTTTAAACGAAATGCCATCATCACATTTATATTAGAGTAGAAAGTCTCAAAGCACAGAAATGACGCTTTCATGTTAAAAAATGCGATTTTCCCTATTTTACCTGTATAAGAAACGCTATAAAAATGGGCGTGGCATGTGCGGACCATATCCGGAACACTAGAGTCAAAAAAATTTTTTTGGTCGTTCCTGACCCTATAGAGCAACTAATAAGATATGATGTCTAATTATTTGAACAACTTTTGGTAAAATGAACCACTCTACTGTTAGTGCAAATATGTGCAGAAAACGGCCAATAGTGTTTATACGCTCCCTCCGCACTAATGTGTTGCCTCTGTTTCTCAGTTGCTCAAAACTGATTCATGAACTCGAAACACGGATTTGTTTTTCATCAAAATTAAAACAAATAAGCCGAACGAAAAAACGCAGAAATCTCTATCAAATTAAGAAAATTTCTTGTTCTATTAATATAGACTTTGTTGGCTGACTTTGTTGGCTGACTTGATTTGTTTTTCAGATGTTAGCCTTATTTGTAGGGTGCATTTGTCATGATCTAGACCACAGAGGTTACACGAACAGCTTCATGAAGCTTACCGCACACCCCCTCTCTGCTATCTACTCCAGCAGCATCATGGAGAATCATCACTACGAACAGACCCTCCAGTTACTCATGGTAAAAGTCACTCTCCAATACTATAGATTTTGTTATTGAACGCTTGATTCACATTTTGCTATGGAAACTTTGATAAGGTTTTAATAATATAAGAACAAAGTGCCATTACAAGACTGTGTTTGACAAAAAACTTTTAATTTTTCAGCAAAAAGATTTGAACGTGTTTGCTAATCTGAAGCCAGATGACTATGTTAACGTAATCGCGATCATGAAGCACGCTATCATAGCAACTGATCTTGCTCTTTACTTCGACAATAGGACCACTTTAAGAGAGCTTCACAACAAGAATTTGTAAGTTTATCATTATGTTCTTTTTTTGTATTAAGCGTTCTGTAGTAAACCACCTCAATTGTGTCATATGCCATCTAAAGTTGACTGACTAGTTAGTTTCTGGACAAAAATTCGGTCAAAACTGTGAAATTTCTGTCGGGGAAATTCCGTCTTTAAAAACTGAAAATGGGACAAAAAATGGGAGAATACGATTTTTCCATTCTTCGGCAATTTACCTCAAAACTGAAATTCCGGCCCAGGATATTAGAATTTGAAAATATCCAACATATGAAGATCAATTTTGTCTGATGTCAGTTATAATGAACCTTATCTGCAGGTTCAACTCTGATGACAGGGAACACAAGCAGAGACTCAGAGCTCTGATCATGACCTGTTGTGATCTCTGTGCGGTAACCAAACCATGGAATGTTCAGAAGATCGTTGTGGAGCATATAAATGAAGAATTCCACAACCAGGTACTGCACTTATTGTACATTGTACTGTAAACATAGTACTATGCTGAACTTATTAAACTGCAGTAGAGCGGATAGTTTCTCAATCAGGCACACTTATATGACAAATATTTATTATGCATTTTGATACATGCCAGCCCTTTACCAAATTGGTAGTTCAGTTACAATTTATGATAGTCAGTTTTGCACGAATAAATTCAATAAACCATTTCCAGGGAGACCAGGAAAAGGCTCTTGGGTTCGAACCTCTACCTTTGATGGACCGTGCTAAAGCAGAAACCCAAACAGCTCAAAGCCAGGTTTATTTTTCCAGTTGGCTGATTCTTTTACAAACTAGCAGTTTGGAACCACCCACAGTAAAACGAATAACTTCGGTTTTGTAATTGATCGATTTCTGTGTTTAGCAGTATTTAACCTTGATAACCTCAGGTAGATTTCATAACCTCGGTGTGTTTGCCAGCTTACAAGCTTCTCTCCGAATTAATGCCATCAACCTCACCTATGTACGAGGGGGCACTGTGAGTTATATATACTGATATTTTCCAATCATTTCTGTTGTCTAGGTTTTATTAGTTTATAGGTTTATGATTGAACTTTTTGAAAAATATACAAATAAACAAATACGTAGTAAATGTTTATCGTATATTGTTCGTATTATAAAAAACCAAAAAACCAAGACAGCGCTCTTGCTTCCAAATAACGACCTATATTTACTGTAGGAGTAACCTTAAAAAGTGGGAGACAGTGGCTAAACATGGTCCCGAAGCTGTTGAAATTCCAACAAATAATGTGGAGAATCAGGAGGTTACCAAGCCGGCCGCTAAACTTAGACGGACCAAAACTAACGGAAACAAAAAGGGGAAGAATGTTGGCAAGGATAGATTTCCTACCCACAAGGTAAAGCGCTGAAGGAATACCAATAACATTGATTATAAGTAGAGTATTCTCTTCTTCCCACCCCCCCCCCCCCCCCCCCCCCCGCCCCCCCAACATGAACAGGTCAGCCTGGCAGCTGACATGTTGTCACTTTGTAATTGGGGCCCTGGCTTCAACCTCACCGGAGAAGACATCGTCATCTAAAGTAGTCATAGAAACTTGGAAATATGAACCCGCCCCCCCCCCCCCCCCTTCTTCCCACCCACAGTATGTTTCACACTAATCCTAGCTTGAGTTATAGCTCAAATTTCAACGCTAACAGTTTCACAGCTCACGAGTCACCCGAAAATTAGGTGTCACCCAATTAAATAGACGTTTTAAGGCCACAGGGGGGGGGGGGGGGTCCGAGGTCGAAAAAAAGTTTTTTGCCAGTTGGCAGACCACGTACTATCTGACGCTTGCACACCACCCTTAGCCCCCCAGAGCGCCTAGTTTGTCGTAAAATTGAGGTTAACTATTGCCTTTTTAATCAGTTAACCTCACAAATAACCAGTTCTTAACATTTTGTTGCTCTCGTCACAAGTTAAACTTATCAATGGGTATCAATTGGCCATCCAATGTGAACAGAACTATTATATGTCCTTTATTTGTTGGAAAATTGAGGTTAACATATTTTCTCAGAATCATGGTCTTTTGACTCTCCTGAACAATTTATTTACCACCTCAAAAACCTATCTTCTCCTAGAGCTTTTATCCATTTCACCTCAAATTTGGAACTTATGTTCCTGACATAAATTTAAAAGTTTGTTATGTAACGATTGTTGTAATTTTGCTCCTAACTCTTTTTAGGAGGTTAACCATTTTAAATTTTGTAAATTTTGTAATTCTCGCTCATGGTTAACCTCATATCTCAGCTTTGGAGCAAGATATCATAAATCGTTACATAACAAAAACTCAAAATACCTTTAAGAACATTGTTGGCAAGTTACAAGGTTCTAAGTCATAAACTAAAAAAGAAGATAGATTTTGAACACAATTGCATTTAAAGTTTTCATTTACAATAGAATTACAGGTAAACCTCAAAATTCAACGCGCGATATCTTCAAATAGGAAACTTTGTTTTCGGTAATGTTAGGTAATAGGATTGCATAATTATGATTAAGATGATATTGAACAGGACACAGGTGTCTTGATCGTGACCTTTCTAGGACCATTAGGGTCAGTTCATTCAACCATGCATTTAAGTGAACGCTCTGACTAAGAGATGCTGTGCAAAATATACTGGAATTTTACCATTGGTTGACAACTAGGCGAGGTAGCCGTCCATTGGTTGTAAGTCATGTGACCTAGGTCACATGACCATAGCAGGTGGACTAAGCCTCATTTAACCTCGGTCAGCTCGAGCACTAAACATTAGTGTGACGTCAGAATAGTTATTAAGATCGGCACGGCAGGTAATATAAATACAGATGTTTCGTGTCGTAAAAGTTAGTTTATTTTTAAACCACTTCTCCTAAACTGTTGTTTCCGTTGTTCCCAAAACTACAAGAGAAGAGCCCGTTAACAGTAAGGACAAAAGCATTTGAAAATTTAGATCGAGCTCTTCAACATATCTCAAAATCTCAAAATTGACCTCGGACCCCCCCCCCCCCCCCCCCCCCCCCTGTGGCCTTAAAAGCCTCTAAATAATACCCAGGTCTCAATAGAGTCTATCAGTGGTAAACGTTTATCGCTAAACGGGGGGTTTGAAAACCGGTACACGGCCAGACACACCAGGCTGGACTCCCGGAGCAAGAAGATTGCCGGTACAGACACCTGGATCAACCCCAAGAAGACGGGCGACAGCTGGCTGAGCTACAAGAAACAACAGATAACTGGACCTATGAGGAAGTATCTGGAACCTGGGGTGGCTTACAAGGAGGCCGGGGCCAAGAAATCCTTTCGTAAACTTAGACCTGCAGTAAGATTTTACTGCGAAATTGTGTTAACTGTGCAATTGTCTTCAGATAAAAATGCGACTCCGAGATTTTTCTTGTGAAGGTTCCCAGCAGATATTTTTAGAAAGCCCAATATCACATTACCTTAAAAATCTCACTGCACCCAAAACGTTTTTTATCCTATTCTAGATAACTTTCTAACAGTATCTCAACCAGGGCGCCCAAAACGTTCAGACAAACAGAGCTGCTCTTGCATCTAAACCGATCGTCAGAGGAGACAACAACAACAACAAGATATCATCCTCTGGAGCTGTCAGCAAATACAGTGGAATGTACTCTAAATATAGACAGCGATAGTTTATTTTATTCGCATTGTTTGGCCGGTTAACTCTACATTTTAGGACATAAACCAACTGATATAGTGTATATTTGATTAAAATAGGGTAAAATAGAGATATAATCGGTAGATTGAACCGCACAAACTGAGACAATTGTGAGGGCAATTATTGTAATTGGACAGTTTCATATTATATCGTCAACTGATTTCCACCACTAGGTTCACTTTTAGATTTGAATTAGCTACATTTTACAGGCAGATTCGTAGCTGACTCCTATTGCTTACATAACTCTTAATCTTGCTTTGTAAGATTGTATATATATATACTCGCGATCTCATATATATGTACGATCTTCATTGAAGTAGTCAGTAAAACAAGGACATGATACTATGTGTGGGGACTACGGACCCCATCATAACGCATTTCAAATTTGCCGCCTGGTTACATAGCACTAAAATACAATATAATTCAATATACAAATTCAAAGCAATGTAATCATAGTACACACCAGCCCAGACGCTCAAATTTTTCTAATACAGATTCCAAAAAGGCACACAAAATAACAAAAGGTAATACTAATAATATAGAAATGTACACATACAAGAACTGGCGTTCAAATAATGCCAGTACATGCTAGAGCATGTTAAACAGAGAACAAAATACTAAAGTGAAAGTGATACTGCCCCATCAACTACAGTGCACGTTGTAGAGTGGAAAAAGGGTCTTTAAGTGGAAAGAAAGTGGTCACACTGGTCGAATACGGTCACAGAGGCGACTTCTTGTATGACGAATTTGCAGACGTTATGGAACTAGATTAACAGTAGGTCAATCTAGTTAAATCTGGATATAGAGTGTAGCTTCTATATTTCTTGAGAACAGGGAACAACGAATACGATTTAACTAATAATAGATGAACTGATAAAAATGTAAATCTACAAAACTTGTTAATAATAATAAACTTGTCCTATAAGAAAGGACTTTGAAAAAATATTGTATAACAACCGTTACTTGGTTGAGCCGTGAATTGCAAATTAATCGTTATTTAATGTTGTAGAAAGTCCATTAGTTGTTATTTAATGTAGATAGTTGTAGATAAGTTTATTCGTTTACCTTACATAAATTATTTTGTAATTAAGATTCATTGAATATAGATTCAAGGTACCCAAGCTATTTGATTGTTTATAGGTTTTTGGATTACATTATTATGATTCTGTTGTCTGTCGCATTTACTTGTCCAGAACGAAAAAGTTATAACCATGATAATTTGGTTTTTTTAAATCTTTTGATTAATTTTCTTTCTCCGTTCGACTAGGTGATGAGCTGTTTTTGGTAAAACTTTCATAAAATAATCATCTGGCTGACACGTCCACAATAATCTCTAATTATTTGTTATTATTATAATATAGCTGTATTGAAAGTATTAAAACGATTATGGACGTCACAGTCAGAAAATTACTCAATTAAATTTTTACCTAAAACAATTCGTCACTTACTCTTATTCGAACAGAGAAAGAACATCTATCTAAACAAAAGTTCATACTATGCGACTAAAAAACTATCAGCTGCTCAAGTATAGTACTTTTTAATCTACTTTAGTATACTTTAACTTATATTCGTTGAAAACAGTCCTGAAATCAGAAAATACATGTTTTGTTTCCTTTTTTGTTTACAGTTTACGTTGTATGATTGTTAAAATTATTTAACACAAAAAAGAAATTAAATTAATGTTTATTTTTAACAAAAATAGAACTTATAAACGATTTTTTTTTCAGCGTTTAAGTTAATTTTGAGCTGACTTAGCTGCTTTATGACACTTCAAAAATATCTATTTTCTCTCATGGAAATTTTAATTGTAACCGTCAATTAGGCAGATGATAATCATAATATGTCTATGAACATCATATTTTGATGATACTGATAGTGATACATATTGATTATTCATTTATTTGTTTTTTACTGCTAAGACTAGATGGACCCTCTTTGAAGTATTGCTAGTTTTGCAGATGTATTTTGACGGTGACCATCTCATTTTTAAAATTTACAATATGAACAATTGTACTCATTTATGTCAGATTTAAACCATATAATTATAAAACGTATGTATTTTACTAGAATTAGAATTGTGAGTGAAAACATAGTTCAATGTTTTTGCTCTCATTTTAATAGACTGGACGGAATAACTGTGATTATTCTGTTGCCTTATAGGCTGTATATTATTTATTTAATTTCCATACGAGACATTAAGTTGAACTTGAAAGTGCATATCACGTTTGTGAATTAGTTTTTGTATATATGCTGATAGTGATCTAGATTAACGTTGCAAAGTTTTTAATTTATGTTTTATTTGTACAAAAACTGCAACACAACTACGCCTTTTGCTTGGTGATGGTCGAATATTACAGTTGACTAAAGTCTAAAATAAAAGTGAACCTCTGGCTCTAGCAACAAGGACAAAAAATCGCGATTATTGAGGGCGAAAATTACGGCGAAAAATAATATATTTGTAGAGCTTTGACGTATGTTACTCGTATAAATTTCTTCGAAGTATAGCGCGCGCCGCGCCGCTTTCTTCTCGAAATGGCCGGCGAGTGCCGAGGCTTAACGGGTGATACTCGTAAAATATCTGTTCCATATATTGGACCGTCGACGAGTCCAACTTGGCGCGCGTCCTGGTAGGTTGTAAACCTACAAGTAGGTAGTGCGCCATCGACAGTGAGCCGCGCGTGCCGACTGTAGGATGGTTTTTTAGCGCTAATTTCGGCCAGCACAATTTTCTTCAAACAAATAGATATTAAGTATCCTTCCCGACCTCCGATTGCAACAAAAATTGGTAAGCTTACTCATAGACTTACAAGGAAAGTGTCCGAAAAGTTTAAAGCATATCCAACCATCAGACATTATGTTACAGCTAAAAGCAGCGTATTTTGCCCCATTTTGATCACTACATCAACTGTACTCCAATATCCACCAAATTTTTCGGACAGTTGTGAAAGCCTTATTGGTTAAGGTCGTCGCCAATTTTCAGAATGATCTCATTCAAGGAACTTGATTCACGATGTCAATCCTTCGCAGCTCAGTGAGGCACAGTGGTGCATCTCGCCGATCTACCGAAGTGGTTGCGAGAAGCATTATTTATGATTTAATGCGCGCGCGACCCAGTAGTGCATTGCGCTACAATCAAGGAACTGAAGATATATCCAAATAATACGACAAAAATCAACGAATTTGGTCAAATTTGGTCAAATTACGCGACTTTTACAGCTAATTTTGCTCCAAAAGCCGCGCACCATCAAATATGGCACCTAGGCGAAACTCACTAATCTTTCCAAAAAGGTTTGACAAATTTGGTATTGTGAAAATTTTCACAGTCTCTAGAAAACAATGGTACAAAAATTTTTAAAATCCGAGCAAGTTTATTTTTATATGGTGCACTCCCTACAGTACAAGCCGAGGCAAGTGCTACGAAGCTAAGTAGCGCGCGCCGGGCTAGTCCATTAACAATGGACAAGTAGAGCTAAGTTAGATGTCATATATTCGTTTTGATTCACGATGTCAATCCTTCGCAGCTCGGTGAGGCACAGTGGTGCATCTCGCCGATCTACCGAAGTGGTTGCGAGAAGAATTATTTGATGCGCGGCGCGACCCAGTAGTGCATCGCGCTACAAATATTCGTTAAACTAGCTCGTTCGCGTTAGTGATAGTCTAGTTAGATAACAGATAAGGGAGCGATAGGCAAAACAATAGCATATAACATAATCTCAAATATATTATTGCTATAAAACAGCATATTTTATTGAACATTAAAATGAACGCTCGAAGGCATTCAAAATCATCAAACATCTAAATTTTTTTCATCTTTTATTAAATAATTTGTAAATTAATTTTTCATTCAATGGGCAAAAAAGATTGACCATTGTTAATGATCTGGCCCGGCGCGCGCTACTTCGAGAAGAAAGCGGCGGCGCTACTTCGAAGAAATTTAGACGAGTAACATCCGTCAAAAAAAGGCAATTGTTATGTGTTAAGCTGTAAAAAATGTCAAAATATCAGTAGATCAGTATCTATCCCAGGAACCCTGACCGGATGGGGCTTAACTTTGAAAGTAAAAGAGTTGGAGACTTCCGGTTTTTGTAACATGTTCCTGGCCTCTTTTAAAAGTAACGTTACCTCTTCAGGAGGAAAATTCAAGACAACGTAATTGTTGAGTTATCTCAAAATCTCCAGAAAAGTCCCCTTCCGGGCCGATCAAAAGTTTGCAACTTTAACTTTGCGGATTCCGGTACTCTGGTTGGCTGAATTGTGTCACGTGGAAGCTGCTTGAACAATCGAATACGCCACGCGTGCAAATCATGCTTGTTGTCGCGCGCGAGGTCAAGCCGTTTGTTTAAATTAAACCAACTCTAGTACCACCACCAGCCGGTAACTTTTCCTGGGATGATCGCGATTATGAAAGTTGTGTAAAAACATGACAATAGATACGAAATATTATGACCAGCTTTGATGATCATATTCATATAATCACAAGTCATTTTGTAGGTTTATAATTATAACCTACCAAGACGCGCGCCGAGTTGGATCCTCGTCGACGGTCCTGAAACAAATATTTTACAAGTAAGTATCACCCGTTAAAGGTCATCTTCCTCAAATGCAGGTTATCGTGCATTAAATATTCCATGCTTTAAGCATCATATCAGTATTGATGAGGACCCGGTAATAACCGTTGGACTACAAGCAGAAATTATTTGTTGAACTAGATCGAGTACGCTACCTGTACTTTAGTTCGACACTTACCGAAGTTCGACAGGGATGATATCTGCAGGCGAACTTAAATTGTCGAACTATAGTGCATGTCGAACTAAAGTACGTAAATCCATATATGTAGGGGGTGCACGATAAAAATAAACTTGCTCGGATTTTAAAAATTTTTGTACCACTGTTTTCTAGAGACTGTGAGAATTTTCACAATACCAAATTTGTCATACCTTTTTGGAAAGATCAGTGAGTTTCGCCTAGGTGCCATATTTGATGGTGCGCGGCTTTTGGAGCAAAAGTAGCTGTAAAAGTCGCGTAATTTGACCAAATTCGTCCAAATTTGACCATTTTGGTCGTATTATTCGGATTTATCTTCAGTTCCTTAAATGAGATCATTCTGGAAATTGGCGACGACCTTCCAATAGGGCTTTGACAACTGTCCGAAAAATTTGGTGGATATCGGAGTTGATATAGTGATCAAAATGGGGCAAAATACGCTGCTTTTAGCTGTAACATAATGTTTGATGGTTGGATATGCTTTAAATTTTTCGGACACTTTCCTTGTAAGTCTATGAGTAAGCTTACCAATTTTTGTTGCAATTGGAAGTTGGGAAGGATACTTAATATTTATTTGTTTGAAGAAAATTGTGCTGGCCGAAATTCGAGCGTGCTAAATCACTCTACAGTCGATCTTCGAGATTGTTCTAAAAGGGCCCCCGACGGTTGTAACCCACTTCAATCGATGTATTTACGGACGCTGATTCCGAATCACCCCCCATGACATAGGGTTAAAATGCTCCCCTGACGAGATATTGGCGAAAAACTGTATCGATCACGTGATATGACCATATAAGGAAGTTAGTCTAATTTCTCGTTAGGGTTAGGGTTTCAGCATATGTTTTTGTTAAGGATTGGGTTAGGGTTAGGGTTGGGATCAGATTAGAGGGTTAGGGTTTCGAAAAGTCGTTCAGAACTAGCTAGAGAACGGGTTGAAAAAGTCACGTGACAGTCGAGTGTAGAGTGATTAATCATCATCCGCCGAAATTAGCGCTAAAAAACCATCCTACAGTCGGCACGCGCGGCTCACTGTCGATGGCGCACTACCTAATATATGCTCTACTGAAATTTTGGTCTGCTTCTAAATTAATCGCCAAAAATGTAGTCTCAATAAATTTGGTTTACAAAAATTTTAGTCAAAATTTTGACTAAATTTATGATAGACAAATTATTTGTCGTTCTTAAGGTATATATGAATTTAATGCCAACTTGAATGAGTATAAAGTGGCATATTCAGTCAGTGATCGACAGATATGCTTATCTTAACACAAGGAAATGTTTTCAAAGGTAAAATTTCGAAATCGTTGAAATTACCTCCTTATTAATGAAGTTATCACTTTATATTTCGACTTAGTAAAGTACCCTGACATAAATTATCAAAAAGAGATGATATTTGACCAAAACCCATAATTGGGTAGAGTGGACTTGGATCGCTGCCAGTGTCTCTCTTTCCGGCTCCCAAACAAAAGGAAATGATATTAATTTGAATGACTGTCTGCAAATGCAAAATGATACCGAGAATGAAATCGGTCGCTCGCTTTTCCCATTCATTTACAATTGTGATAAATTAAGAAGAACTGTTCGAAGGCAGCTGTACTCGGCAATAAAGATTCAATAAACATCAGCTAATTTGACACTAACTATACCGCCCTTATCCCGAAATACTAGGTATCGACCTGATATAAAAGCAACCCAAAGAGATTTGTACAGCATGTGATTGATGTAATTGATCGAAACTTATTACAATTCGTAAGCCGTGAATGAATAGGAAAAGCGGTCCACTCTACCCAATTATGAGTTTTGTTCAAATGTACGTATAACTGTATAACTATATTTTAACTTATATAAGCTATTATAATTTATATCCAGGTAGATGCGATTCGATAAAACGGAGTACGACGGAGACTAATTGAAGTCGTATATTCTCGATTAGCTTACCTTAAGAGCTTAAGGAATCTCTAATACGAAGCCGAACCGCATGGAGAACGGCACCAGTGGCGTAACGTAAGGCCCCGCAGACCCCGCTATGCGGGGGGGCGCCGTGAGAGGGGGGCGCCAAAATTCTGCCGCCCCCTCATAATTTGGCGCCCCCTAGAAATATGGCGCCCCCGGTAATAAAATACTTGGTATATAAGGTGCAAAAGTTGTTAAATATCGTGCTACTGTTCTAAGATTTGTAAAATTCTAAAATTAAATATAGTGCAAAGCAAGCAGCCAGCGCGCGCAAAAAACACGTGGTAAGTGATAACGATATTGCAATTGTTATACAAACGTGGTACACAAAATTCGCGCGTGAGAATGTTTTGATTTTCTGGCAATTTTATATATCAATGTTTACTTTTAACTTAGATCCCAATTTAATCGGCAGTCACCTATTGTAGTATTATGATACTTCACAAATAAAACACCAACATCTAACAGGTAGCAATAACAAATAAAAATATGGAAATAAAAAACAAATTACATTTTTCGATAATACATTTAAATATTTACATTACCGTACAGTTCATATTCCAAGCAACTCTCTTAGGTTTGGAAAGAGCATCAAATTTGGCCAGCTCTTTCTTGTCAAGTTGTCTTGCTGTTAAGTTCTCGATTGAGATGATGGCTAAACTGTGAACTGCTTAATCTATCGTAAATCGTTTAGTTACCCATTGTGCTTCGGAGTTTTTAAATAGCTTCAGTTTGCTAAAGGATTTTTCAGTACTGGCTTTTTTTTAATGAAAATCTTTTCAGAATTTACAGAACAGCAATAAATCGATCAGAAAATAAAACTGGTAAAAACATGCTTCGGGCTTCCGTCTGTAAATAATGACGGGACACCAAAACACGATGAATGCATGACAAGTCACGCTCGCAAAAGATGGGCCCTTCAAGCAAGAATGAAATGTGATCTGTGATACTCAATATAACAAAATTAAAAGCAAATCATTAATTGTAAGCTGTGGTCAAAATATATGATAAATCGAGAGGCACACTCGTAAATGCACAGACAAAACATTTCACACGATACAAAATCTTCAAGTTCATTTATCAGCCTTCACTATTTCACCCTTCCGTATGAAATAGCTTCCAGACGGGTCGTCTGATCGCTCTTCTTAGTTCGTAACGAGTTCTGACGGCCCTGATACGTTCTTGGGAATTTCTTTTGGTGAAATATGGGATGTTTTAAAGCCCTACTGAAAACCGAGTAGTGGGGATAAAGTCCCCGTGCTTTTTACTCCCTTTTGGGGGGGATTTTTTGTTGCCATTTTGCTGGGTCCCCTGGGGCCTTTTCAGTTTTTCCCAATTGGCACCAAAAACAATTTGAAGGCTGGCAAGTCCGTGGGAAAAGTTTTAAATTTTCTTCAGTCGGTCGGGTTTTGTGGAGCTGGCCAGTTTTTTTTGGGCATTTTTCCCCCAAGCGTAAAATTTGACTCCACTTTTGGGCTTGGGAATTTTGGGGGCCATGACTTTCTTCCACCGGGAAACGAAACCGATTTGGGAAAGGGGTTTAATTTCCCAAAGAAAATCGGAAACCCAACTTCCCTAAAAATTTTTAAACCAGGGGGTTTGGAAAAAACCCTAATTTAAATTTTCCCACAGATGCACAATTTTAAACCCTTTCAGGTTTAAATTTTAAAAACCTTTACATTTTCGGGGGTTTTCATACTTTCCCAACTCTCCCTAACAGGGAGAAACCACCCCCTCCACACATATCGGCTTCGGCAGGGTGGGGCATTTTAAAACAGGGGGCTTTTTTGGGGAAATTTCAAATGTTAAAGGGGGGCAAATATTTTTTAAAAACGGGAACTTTAAAATTAAAGGGTATTTTTGGGGGGGATCAGGGGGGGGAACCCAAAATTCAACGGGCCTTTCCCTTTTCAACCGGGGAACCCAAAAAAAAGTGGGGGCAAACAACTGAAAACCCCCAAAAACCCCCAAAAAACCAATCCCCCCCCAATTTAACCCCCAACCCCCCCAAATAAAAAAAAAACATTTAAAAACCCCCCCCCCCCCCCCCACCCATCCCCCCCCCCCCCCCACCCCCCCCCCCAAAAAACCCCCCTAAACAAACAGCATTAGATAAGGGACAATCTTACAGTGAGGTCAGCTCCACCCCAAACTTTTAAAATTGTATAATATATAGGTCACCATCACAACACTGTGCACGATATTGTACCTTACCTTCAATTAGTTAACAGCAGTTTAATGATATTTATTACCAGTCCCGACCAAATTCATTACTCAGAACATCGAGAACCATGATTCCATCAATCCCTGGGTAACAGTACAATAGAGCATGTGGAAGACGAAGACTTCATCTATCTGGGATCCAGAAATCAGAGATAGTGAGAGTGATAACAGGTTGGGAATCAAGAGCATGGGGAGCATGCCACACACGCAGAAAAAAAGGTTATAAGCTTAGGAGTCTATCAAGATCAGAGTGTTTACAGCACTTGTCGAGTGTGTGTTTTTGTACGGTTCCGAGACTTTGACAGAAAAGGCTTGGAGATGGTTGATGGTTGTTATCGCGAATGTTATGAATGGCCCTTAACCATCAATCAATATCGAGACCATGTCAGCAACCACAGCCTGTACAGTGAACTTCTCAAGTCAGCTCAAAGATCACCCAACGAAGGCCCAGACTTGCAGGTCATGCTCAATTCAGAACAACTATAGAATTTCCAAGACCCTATTATTCTCTGGCCATATATTACAGCACGATCGATTGTTAGATGGCTAAACAACCAACTTTAATCCATACAATTCTAAAACTCTGAGCTAGCACTTTAATCTAAAAATACACTTTTTATATTACTCATTGTCGCCACAGGTTGATCATGGACACTAACAGCTTAATTTGAGATAAATGGACTTATGAGTTTCTCTAAAGTTAACTGTAAAGTTGTGTAAGTCCAGTCATTGATGGACATTTATGGAAATGAACCTGCAAATGTTTAAATACTCACGGTAACAGTCTCCCAGCTCCCTGCTTGTGTAATTAAGCAATGAAAACAATTCAAAATTATCACATATGACATAAGTTGTAATAGCAGAAAGTTTCTAACCGTACATTCATCCGCCACTGTTCAAGAACCTATACCACTGTTTAAAATCATGACGTGAGCACTGTACATCCAATCAGCTATTCCTTTAGTTTAGGATGATAGCCAAAACTATAAGGATTTTAGAGAACTAGGGTAATAGTCATAATTCTAAAATTTGAGTGACTGTGTTAGTCAGCTGTGTATGCCATGCAGGGAGACTGTACCGATTATTTTTCCCCAGTCCATGAAACTCTAACGAATTTAGAAAGTATCTAGATAAGTAGGAGTTTGTTCAATTCCGAGAGCAATAAGCAATTATATTTATATCATAGCGAAATTTCCAACTATAATCCGCATGTGTCAGCCAGTACAGGAGACAAGAAGTCTGGCTACTTTACGACCGTTCCTCTGGGACCATTAGTAGCAGTAGCTTCTATCAGAACAGTGCCGTGGGAACAGAATTCCCGCCAAAATACCCGGTCTACCAAATAGTAATATTGATTGGAGACTGGAGTGTACGGTGTCGGTGTGTTTTGAATTAGACTTACGGCTTACCTAGTTGTTATCCTAATTGAATTATCATCGGTACATACATAAATAAACTACTGGTAAGTTTAAATACCAAGTGCAAACGTGTTCAGTCAATCGACCCACTGAACAATGAGTTTCTACAAATTAACTTATCTCCACTGAATCAGTTCCTCGTAATAAAGACTGAGCTAAAAGTAGAAACTGCTAAAACAACTCAGTAGTAAAAATTGATTGTACACCTTCCAGACTCCCAATGCAGTTCTACATAGTACATATTCGACCAGCTGTGAGGATATTCATAATAACATACATTCGCATAATGTTAAATGTTCGCGTAAACTTAGTACGGCATATTTGATATTTTACCCCATGGCCCATTGATGATTACAATTTACATGAACAACCGGTAACCTTATATAATATACATTTTTGTAACATATACAGCAGCTTAAAACAGTTCTCCTCGTTACACTAACAATATATAATACACACAATTCACAAATTGTTTCGTTGTTTATCACAAATTAACAGTAACATCACTAATCAGACGAATGACAAATTACTTAACGGCTGCGGGCTGTTTCGGATGTAATGTCTAATAGTAAGGGGAAAAGTGGTATTCCGTTGGATTCGAATGTTCACAAGGATTTCTCAACGGAATATGGTAGTTAGGACCCCTACGAACATAATTAGACTTGTTGCCAATTTTGTATCTCAACGGAAACACCACTTTTACCACTTTTTACCACCTTTGTACCACCTTTCTGGTTTGCCAAATATCTTTAGTTGTGAAACATCATAGAAGGCTGCAAATTAACCTAGAATGTTTATCTTATCAAGAGTAAAACTTTTGTATCAAAAATTTTTACATCGGACAATCAGCTAATTGGATAATTACCATTAGTTAATCACCAAAAAAGTGAAAATTTTTTATTGGCTTAAAATGATTTAAATCGTTTGAAACACGGAGAAATGTAGTTTTTAGAAAAACTTCAAAAATTTTTCACTTAAAATTTTTTTCGAGACTTCAAAAAAAAAGTTTGAAAATTTGAAAATATTTTTTTCCGCCAAAAGTGATCGAATTGCATGAAACGTGGATAAAATGCTTTGCAGAAAAACTTCGAAGATTTTTAGATTGGGGAATACTAAAATCATCAATATTTGAAGTTGGAGTTCAGTAAATCTCGACATATTTTAGTAATTAGGAATAGCTTAGCGGAAAGGGCTGGACCTGAAAAAGGTTAACGACACAATATTAGAGTTTCGTAACTAATTACAATACAGCTTTATCAAATTCCACATAAAGAAACAGCCACAAAAGGACCATTTAAGATCGAACCGATTTTACCTGCTGTACTATCATTTTATTGATTTCAATGATCAAAACCTCTGTCAATCTTGCCAATCTATACCGGGTTATCTGAATGTACCGGACCTCTTATTTACCTCTATAATTAGACCCAGGTTGTGCAAGAAATGCGATTTCTCACAGGGGTTTCTTTAAACTGTGCACTTTTTGTCACCTCTCGCAACTCGCAAGAGGCCTGGTATTATAGGGGGGGGGGGGGGGGGGTATAGGAAGCGAGTGTAAATATACCCTTCCATCATCCATTGTGGCTTTTTTGTATTGTGAATGCGCATGCCGCTTCGTTTGCTATGCCATATACCTCGAATAACCCCCCATATGTCATTGCCAGGGTCGGGATAGAGCTGGAGATAGCATTGAAAGTTGCTAGAAATAGCTAGATTTAGAGTAAACTGGTGGTAGCTGGGTGGTGCTAGCATGGATGTAGCAGAACGTAGCTACAAGGGGTTTCATTGGAGTTGGTTATTTAATGGCCAAAGAGTGCCGGAACTAAAGTTACTTAAGATTGCAGTTTAGGGGCAGTGTAAACCACGGTTGTAGTCAGGGACACAGAGCTACAGTGCAGGAGGTACTGCAAAAAACAGTGCAAGTGATACAGTCTGCAACAGTAAAACTCCGAAGAAGGAGATAAGATTGATGCTGCAGAGGAGGAGAGTAGCTGGAACCCTGATTGTTGTTTGTGTTGAAAGAAGAGGAGGAAGAAGAGTTTCATGCTCTGGTAACTGTATTTTGGAAGAGGAGGGGTGAGGAACTTATTTTCAAGCGACAAGGGTGGGCTGGAAGCACCAGATACAGTATCCGACCTATTAAGATCACCGTCCTGAGCTTAACAGCATTCCTCAGAATCTTATGAAAACAGAGAGACTGACCCACCCTTTTTAGATCCAAAGAAACCCTTTATATAAATCGACTTTTCTGCATGAATTCTTCATGGTATCTTCTTATCAAGGCTACAGACCTCTGCCCGTACCGGATTTATTGATCAAAGTGAGTCTCTTTAGCCCTCTTCTTGTTTAGAGCTTTAGGTTAGTGATCAAAATCTTCGCTACTCGCTCTTCACTGGATCTATCAGGACAGATTCACATCTTTTTAGGTCTCAACCCAGCCTTAGTTTTCCTGTTTTCATCATGTAGTACGTTCTGCTTACCTCCATTTTAGCACCACCCAGCTTCCATCAGTTCACTCTAAGTCTAGCTTCGTCGGCGTTTTACTGTTGCAGACTGTATCACTTGCACTGTTCTATTGCAGTACTCCTGCACTGTAGCTCTGTGTCCCTGACTACACGTGGTTTACACTGCCCCTAAACTGCAATCTTAAGTAACTTTAGTTCGGCACTCTTTGGCCATTAAAATAACCAACTCCAACCGAACCCCGTGTAGCTACGTTCTGCTACATCCATGCTAGCACCACCAGCTACCACCAGTTTACTCTAAATCTAGCTATTTCTAGCAACTTTTCAATGCTATCTCCAGCTCTATCCCGACCCTGGCAATGACATATGGGGGTTATTCGAGGTATATGGCATAGCAAACGAAGCGGCATGCGCATTCACAATACAAAAAAGCCACAATGGATGATGGAAGGTATATGTACACTCGCTTCCTATACCCCCCCTATAATACCAGGCCTCTTGCGAGTTGCGAGAGTGATAAAAAGTGCACAGTTTAAAGAAACCCTGTGAGAAATCGCATTTCTTGCACAACTGGGTCTAATTATAGAGGTAAATAAGAGGTCCGGTACATTCAGATACCCGGTATAGATTGGCAAGATTGACAGAGGTTTTGATCATTGAAATCAATAACAATGATAGTACAGCAGGTAAAATCGGTTTCGATCTTAAATGGTCCTTTTTTGCTGTTTCTTTATGTGGAATTTGATAAAGCTGTATTGTAATTAGTTACGAAACTCTAATATTGTGTCGTTAACCTTTTTCAGGTCCAGCCCTTTCCGCTAAGCTATTCCTAATTACTAAAATATGTCGAGATTTACTGACTCAACTTCAAATATTGATGATTTTAGTATTCCTCAATCTAAAAATCTTCGAAATTTTTCTGCAAGACATTTTTATCACGTTTCATGCAATTCGACACTTTTGGCGGAAAAAATATTTTTAAATTTTCAAACTTTTTTTTTGAAATCTCGAAAAAAAATTTTAAGTAAAAAAATTTTTTAAGTTTTTCTAAAAACTCCCTTTCTCCGTGTTTTCAAACATTTTTAATCATTTTAAACCCAAAAAAAAATTTTCAACCTTTTTTTTTTTGATTTAAATAATTGGTAATTATCCAATTAAAGGGGGATTGTCCAATTTTAAAAATTTTTTTATACAAAAGTTTAACCTGTAAGATAAACATTCTAGGTTAATTTTCGCCTTCTAAGACGTTCCCAAATAAAGATATTTGGGGAAACCAGGGAAAAATGGTACAAAAAGGGGGTAAAAAAAATTGGGAAAAATGTTTTTTCTGTTGAGATAAAAATTGGCCAAAAAGTTTTAAATTTTTTTTGGGTTTGTAGGGGGCCAACTACCATATTCCGTTTAGAAATCCCTTTGAAAAATTCAAATCCAAAGGGGAAACCCCTTTAAATCGACCCCCTTTTCCCCTTTCTATAATGTCAAACGACAAAAAAAGCGAACAAGCTTCTGAATTTTTGTAACCCCACTTTTCATTATAAGCCGATTATCGGGTTATGTTCCCCCCACAGTTTTCATTTAAATTTTTCCCTAAAAGCCGGGCGTCCCCTCTGCATATCCCCCAAACACAACCGTTAACATGTATCACCCAGATAATATTTTACCCAAAAGCGAAAACAATCATACGCAAATTATGCGATTTTAATTACTAAATCGCGCGGCCCTTTCAAAGTAAAATTATTTTCGCGGGGGCTTCTTTTCTTTCCAAAATTTTAAATTTTTTATTGGCACACATTTATATTCCGTTTTAAAATTAAAAAATTGTGATGGCAAAAGGGCCCCCGGAAAAACCCGCGAGCGAAGCCGAGCGCGCTCCGAAAGGGGGGCGCTTTTTTTAGTTTAGCCGGGGGGGGGGGCCAAAAAGGGAACGTTTTCCCCCTGAACGGGACCCTTGTCTTTTGTTACTTTAGTTTTACTAGGGGACTAGGCACTAGCTTTCCTTAGGGCCAAAAAATTTTGGTTCCCCTAAATTTGGGGTTTCCCTAATTTTTTGTCCCCCAAAATTTGCAAATTTTTTGTCTACAGGGAAAAACAGGGTTTTTGTCACATTTTTCGGGCTTTTCCCAGACCCAAATTTTCCCCTTCCCTTTACCCTTCGAAAAGACAAATTTAGTATACCCCGTCTGAGCATTACAGATTAAGCTGCAAGCATTACTCAAGAATTTCAATAACATCAGATCCAGAGTTTGTGACTCTGTATCACTAAGTTTTTCGTACACTTTTTCATTTTCCTTTTCACCCTTTTTCGGACTTTACCATTTTTACATCGATATGATCCTTCAGCCTTTTCAACAGAGCATGCATTGGGATGGATCGTTTAAAATGTAATGTCCAAGAGGAGCTCTAATATAACCCTTTAAATCAAAATGCAATAGGATTTGGTATGGTTTTGTGCAGTAGGAACGGTGATGTCATATATTAATTATAAACAATATTAGCTTAATAATATTCATGTCATATTTGCTCTACTGAAATTTTGGTCTCCTTTGAAATTAGTCGCCAAAAAATTAGTCTCATGAAATTTGGTTTACAAAATGTCAAAAGTTTGACTAAATTTATGGTAGACTAAATTTGTCGGCGTGTACTAAATTTTGTACTAGAAACCCGCTAGTCGAAAGCTTTGTTCGAGGAAATTTTTAAAAAACAGTTATGTTTTAATTTTCTTCATCATACAGCTCTGTTATACAGTACTAGTAGACATAATGGAATTTATTTAACAATGGCGACAGCGTTGTTAGTATCGGATTCCCAAACGATACTTTTTACCGCATCAAAAAATACCAATCACAACCAAAGTTATGAATATAAAATCATAGCGTGAGCGTAAATGTGAGCTAGTTTTGAAGTTATGACGTAGCATACAGCATAAACAACGCGCGTAGTTAAGATGTTCTTGCTCGCGCACGTGCATTTTTTCCCGATCCATGACTCGTGCCGAAGGCACAAAAGAGTCAAGGACAAGGGTTAGCGATCGAGGTTTTTTTTTTGTATATGGTGCTTTGCGAAACCGAGCGTTGCGTGCGTGCGTGCGTACGGCGTACGTGCCTGCGAGCACTGTTATCGCCCACGTGACTACCTGCGCAATTTAAATTTTGCGTGATAATCTGAATTATATAATTGTTGGCGCGCGGCGCTGAACCGAACCAAGTACATTGATTAATTTCATCAGGATGCGTATCCCACTGGCACTAATTGATAGCATATTATTATTATTTTGAGTTAGTATTACTATTGTTTGCACAGATCCGTGTCAGGTGCATAAACAATAAACATATGGTTACATAGAAGTATACACGATTTTCAAATTCAATATAGAATTATAGTTAACTGGGCGGCGCTCGGCAGTCGGCATGTCACTTCGCCATTTTGCATGTTTATATAAACAGTAAGACTGGGCCGTCCCCAGGTTGTATGGAAAATGATAAATACGCCATCACGGATCGGGAAATTGAGCGGCCATCCACAAAAGAAAAGCGGCCGCATTTCTTGTTATCGTTGCTACGCAACAGCGCAGTAAACCTTTGCTAAAATAACGCATTATTCAACGATTATTTAACCTCACTTCCGACGTTAATTATAAAAAATCTAAAGCTAAATCAAAATTCTAAGAATGCTATAGCATATATCTATCCTTTTACTACAACCCCTGCTAACAGGGCGAGGTTTCCAACTCCATTTGGAGCTGGGTTTGGGATTCACCCAGAGGGACATTTTGAGGTCGATTGTCGGTGTTTTTTCTTCTATGTCCCCGTTGCCGGGGAAATTTCGTCAAGTTTAAAATATAGTATAGATAAGTTGCTGGGGTGGAACCCAAAACACAGGGTAAATAAAATTTGTGTAATTGTAATAATTTCGATTAATTAGATCAATCACATACTGTAAAATATTGTTTTGTCCCTCAGTTCATTACAGATCTTTTCAAGTTCTGTCCTAAAATGAAAAACTTCGTCTGATCCTATATTAACCCGATTAAGTAATCGATATCATAATTGCATTTTGTTGTCCCGCACCCAAGTTTGTGTTTGTATTTGTGTATCCTATTCCTAATTAATTATAAAAAGACCGGAGCAGAGATAAAGATACCATTGTCACGTGTTACCATGGAAACTAACGTGTCGGGGGTAAAGATTACCCAAAAGTGACCCAGCCTTGGTGTTACTGTTACGGGCTAAAGTAATTAATAGCTTATACTTCAAGAAGCTGCATCTGTATCAGCTTTAGTTCAATGTGTGTTTTGGCAAAGCCAATATAATTTGATACTCCCCTCCCTGTATATAAATGGGCCCGTTTATTTGGCTATTAGTTTTAGGTCCTGTCTAACGTTGAACAATTAAAACAGTTGGATAAAAAAACGAATAAAAATAACGTTGACAATAAGTATAATATCAAGACGATAAAGATGGGGGTAAAGAGTCTATTCAGTAACTCAGTAAAGTCCGTGGCAAATCTCCCGTGCTAGAATCGAAGTGAGTCTCCCCCTTTCTGAAGTCTGCTTAGACACGTATTGCGATTTTTGCTGTGACTTCACGTTGTAGTGCAGATGTGCGGGTAAGAGTGGTGTCCGGTGTCCAGGCGATGTGTCCTGCTCCCAGTCGTGGACCCTTGCTTGTTAGTAACGCCACTGAGTTTCGGCTGTTTATTCGTTGTTAAAGTGATCTTTGTTTAACGTTTTAAATTGTACTCCCCCCCCGTACTCATAATGACTCACCAGCTTTTAACTTTTACCCCCTCCCGTATCTAATGAACCCCCACTTTATAACTT